>NC_000079.6:53932567-54232567 GCF_000001635.26 Mus musculus | reverse complement strand
CAGCTCTGTTCCTATATGATCCTTCCTCTGAATCTCATATGGAGCTACTCATAATTATATATTCTCCAACTCTGGTAAGAACCCAGGGTTATAAAACACACCAGAGCGAGCACCTCATACATTAGGGGGCCCAGGCAATGAATGTTCTATCTGTGCCACGTTTCAATGTTCACAGTGCTGGAGATGGAACCCAGAGAGAACCATCTCACACGTCTTGCATGAGCTGGGGAAGCTTGGCCAGTGGGACAATCAAGCTCTCTGCTCCTCCTTCCATACAGGGAGAGGGATGGAGACTCTACTTTCCTTGCTCACTTCTGCTAGTCACACGGTGGCTATGGCTGTGGGTGCCTGGCTTTGCAAGGCTCCGTGGACAAAGACTCTGCTGATTCCCAGCCTCCTTCTGTGCGTGGCACACCCTGGCTGAGTCACTGCCGGGAACTCCCAGGTGGCCCTTGGCCCTCTCTCTTAACACTCTGTACCTTCGTCTGGTCGGCAAGGTCAGGCCTGTGGCATTTCAGAGGTTTCTGCTCCCACATGAGCAGCAATGCACATATTTGGCCAAGCTAGCAGGGAGGTGTCCGCCCTTGGACGAACATTCCACTAGCTCTGAGAAAGTACTTCTTGCTGAAATTACTACCGAGGAGCCACTCGAAACTGAAGCCTTTGCCCTCTAAGGAGCCTGCCTAGTAATTCATCATGACATATTCACAGTAAAATGTCAGCACGTAGAACCAACAAAAAGACACAGATAAACAACTCAGGTAATCCCCCTACTCCAGCAAATCCTCTTGGTTCACAATTCATCTATTGGATATTTTTGAATGAAATACACTAGCCAGCCAAACAGATCCTATTTTAAGTACATAGACATGATTTAAAGACTATGTAAGTAAAGTCGTTGAAATTCATGAGCACCTGATTCACTCCAGCAAATATTTTGTTTTGCCTTCATTTATTTTATGTAGATGGTATCATGTTTTATGATTTTTTCCCCCTCTGAGGCTGACTTTTTATTCATACCTTATTGCCCTGAGGCAGGTCTCTCACTGAACTTGAAGTAAGATCCTTCGGGTCGGCTGGCAAGCTCTGGGGCTGCACTTGTCTCCACCCCTCAGTGCTGGGGTTAGAAGCACATGCAACCATGTCTGGCTTTACAATGTGGGTTCCAGGAATTCAAACTCAGTTCCTTGTGCTTATGTCTCAAGAGTTTTTACCTACTGTGCCAGCAACTCAGCCCACATTTGCCTTCATTTTAATAGCCATGTTTTATTTATTTTCCTTTCTGGGATTGTTTATGAAAAGCCTTATACATCCCAAAGTCATCAAAGTGTTCTTTTTTTTTTTTTCTTCTACAAGTTTAAATGTTGTGATTGGCTTTTGTGTGTCACGTGGTGTACTGGCTGGCTTTGTGTGTCAACTTGATAGGAGTTGAAGTTATCACAGAGAAAGGAGCCTCCCTTGAGGAAATGCCTCCATGAGATCCAGCTATAAGGCATTTTCTCAATTAGTGATCAGGGCTGAGAGGGCCCATTGTGGGTGGTGCCATCCCTGGGCTGGTAGTCCTGGGTTCTATAAGAAAGCAAGCTGAGCAAGCCAAGGGAAGCAATCTAGTAAGCAGCACCCCTCCATGTCCTCTGCATCAGCTCCTGCCTCCAGGTTCCTGCCCTGTGTGAGTTCCTGTCCTGACTTCCTTTGGTGATGAACAGCAATGTGGAAATGTAAGCTGAATAAACCCTTTCCTCCCCAACTTGCTTCTTGGTCATGATGTTTTGTGTAGGAATACAAACCCTGACTAAGACACGTGGCATCCAATACTTTTTCCCCCCTTTTTCTTCCTGACCCCTCCCATTCCTATTTTTAACGTGCAAATGGTTTTCCTACCTGTGTGTGGTGCTGACTGAACACCTCCACCTGATCATTGTTTCCCTTTGGGTGGACATGGAGTTGATTCCAATGGTATTTTTATTCTTAATTATACCAAAAATCTACAAAAACGTCCTCCATTCTTTGCGATGGACCTGCCAGTTTTTCCAGAATTTTCCTCAGAACTGTGGTTGGGTTTGTTGCTCTTCTTTTGACCAAGCCTTTGTCTTTTGCTTCACTAATGTCTGCTCCATGGTTGACCTTTTCTTTACTGTGTATGGGTGCGCGGTGTTGATCTTTTTTAACTTTCCAAGTTGAACTTTTAGTACTTAAATTTCAAACCCATTGTTTATGTTCTAAGCACGTACTCCTGCATTTCCCTTGGTGGACACTTTGAGGAATGGAGTATGTTTCGAAGTCTTGTTTACATTGTCCTGCACTCAACTCTATTTCCTAACAGCTTAAAGACTTTTTTCCTTCACTCCACCAACTAAGGAATGCGTTAGCAAGTTAGCATAGGTTTCTTTTGCTACTTAACTTTGTCTTCATTAGAGGACTGCTTTATGAACAGAGTTCTAGTAGATGCTCAACTCTTTTTCTTCGGTTTGTTCTTTTGAGACAGGATCTTGCTATGTAGCCCTGGCTGGCCTTGAACTCACAGAGATCCACCTGCCTCTGCCTCTGGGAGTAAGTGTCTGCCACTATACCCAGCTTTAGACAGCTCTTTTGTGTGCCGAATGTGTTCTGCTTTTGTCGGGAGGGAACATTACACTTTCAATTGTAAATCGAAATAAAGAATTATATTCTTATATTGATAGTCATATACCTGGTTTTTAAATACTGATAATATATTATACATTTTATATTATAATGAGTTGTAAGTTTTTCTTTGTGTTTCTGTTAGCTTTACATGTTTTTCAAGCTAGGGTCATTTGGCACATATGAATTAAAATGATCTTTCTGATAGATTAGCTCTCATCAAAATACATTGGCCTTACTTATCCTTAACAATAACTTCCACTCAATGTTTATTTTGTATGATATTAATAGAGCTAGATAGATTTCTTTTTGTTATTATTAGTGTATGGTACCTAATATATGTTCTTCCTTATAATATCAATATTTCTGTTTTATATATGTTAAGTCTGTTTATTTTAAAATAATCAAATCTGACAGCCCCTCCTATCTTCTTTTAAAACTTTTCTTACTATTAAAACCTTACTTACTGTTATTATTATTATTACTATTATTGCTATTATTGCCTGTTTGGTGTATAGGGCATGCAAATGCTGTAGCTTGCTTGCCATGGTCAGAGGACAGGTTCAACCAGCCAGTTCTTTCATCACCTCTGCATGGCCTCTGGGGACTGTGCAGCACGCTCAGTTGAGCCATGTCACAGGCACTTCTGTTGAGACAGTGTCTCACCCTGTAGCCCAGGCAGACCTTGAATCAATGCTCCAATATCTCAAGTCCCCAGTGCTGGGACTGAAGGTGTAGGCTGCCAAGCCTGGCTCTTCATATCCTTTTAATTTGGACATTTTATTCCATTGGCCAATGAGATTACTGATAGAGTTTCACTTTTTCCTTTCATCTTGATTTCTACTTCACCGTTAACATACCCTATCTAACTGTCCCCATTTTTTCTTGCTGTCTTCCAAACTGCACCTTTCTTCACTTCCTTACCACAGCATCATATGGATTTGTGTACATGCGAAGTCCAGTGGCTTAGGCTATCAAACTCACCAAACCATGATAGGAGTCCCTCAGTGTGCAGACTCCAGCCTAGGTTCATAGAGACACTAGAAGACTTTCCAGTCCTCAATGCCTCTCATAGCCCCATAACCCATTCTGCCTTGACCCCCACCACTTGCTGCAAAAACTGTTAACAGGGCTCTAAGAGAGAACAGGGCCACCTTTTCATTGTCCTCTCCTGGGAACACTTCAATTGTCCCCTGAGATCCCCACTCTGTCCCATGTGGAAGAGGGGAGGCTGACCTCCCCCAGCCCCTGCCTGTGTTCTTCGCTGGGCTCACGACAATTAGTTTCAGGATAGAAAAACCAATACCTAATTCTATCAATGAACTTTAAAAAAAAATTGATGGTTTTATTTTTCCTTCATCACTAATTTTTCTTTTCTTTTCTATCTTTTCTTTCTTTCCTTCCTTTTTCCTTCCTTCCTTTTTCCTTCCTTCCTTCCTTCCTTCCTTCCTTCCTTTCTTCCTTCCTTTCTTCTTTCTTTTCTTTTTTCTTTTTATATATTGGGGGATATCGAGAGAGCAGTATTGGGGAGCGAACCTTTCTATTGGGTCTGAAAAGACAGTAAGGCGGGAGCTTGGGCCAGCTGCAGGTCACATGGGGAGAAGGAAGCCTGTTGACAGTGAGAAGCCGAGCTGAGAGCTGACCGAGACCAGTCCCTGGTGACCTCAGCACTGGTTCTAGTCACACTCCAGCTACCCTTGACCTCACAGCTCTGAGGCAGTGGCCACCTCCACTGTCCTTCTTTACTGAGTTTCTGTTGCTGGTGCTTACCAGTGGCCAGAATAAGACTATTCCTAAATGCGGATTTGAATGAACTGAAGGTGTTAGAATCCATTCAGCCACCAGGGGTCAGAACCCAGCATCGATGCTCCCTCATGGGATGCCTCCCTCAGCTCTTCTCCAGACTCCGGGCTTCCTTCTGTGATATTAGTAACAGCAGCATCCCGGGACACGAGCTCCCAGGCCTTCTTGCGTTGAGCTCTACTGCCTGCAGGACAGATGGTCAGATCGAACCACCGACTGCTCTGCTTGTGTCTGCAACTCTGCATATGTTGTTCCTAGCACCTGGCATACCCTTCATTTCTTCTCCACCTTCAGGGTGTCGGGGCTGGAACCCAGGGTCCCACACCTGCTATCTCTACCACAGAGCTATGTCCCCAGCCCTTTATTTCTCCTTTGATGACCCTTTCTACTCCCGTTTCAAGGCTGTTCAGTTGTCACCTCCTTGAGCAGCTGTCTCTGAGCTCTCCCATAATTACTGCCTCCTCTCATGTTTCTGCACTTATTTCCCTGAGCTGGCCACTGGATTGCTTCTCTGTCTCCAAGACTAAACTAAGGGTGTCATAATGGCAGGTGGCAAATTTTTCTTTCTTTTTGCATTTGACAAACCACATATGTTTATTTGGGTGTGTCACATATGCCATCCTGCCCATGTGGAAAGTCAAGAGACAACTTGTAGCAGTTGGTTTGCTACTTCCATGATGTGGGACCCAGGGATCAAAGTGAGCTCCTCAGGCCTGGCAGCAAGCACCTTCACCCTCCGAGCCATCTCCCTGTCTTGGATCTCTCGCCTTCTATCCATTGTCTACCTCAGAGTGGATGTTTGTCTGTGTGAATTGATGAATGAATGCTGGCAATCTCAAGAGACAACGACCTAGACAGGCAGGTGTGGGAGTGCCTATTCTGGCTGACTATGGCAGTCCTCACCTGCTTGCTGGCTTCCCTGCCTCTCACAAGTAGCCTGCCAGAGCCTTGAAAGCAGGAGCCCTAGCAGACGGTGTGTGTGTGTGTGTGTGTATGTGTGTGTGTGCATGTGAGTGTGTGTATGTGTATGTGTTGATGGTAGTGCCATTTCAGCAGATATCTGAACAATAACTAAATAACGATGTCCTTGGGTGTGTTTGAACAGTGTCTGAGTTTGATCCCTGTGACCCACATGATGGAAGGAGAGAGCCAACTCCCATAGGTTGTCCTCTGACTTCCTGTGTATACCATGATGCACAGTGAGCCTTGTGCACATGCATACACACACAAGCCCACAGAAAATTATTTACAAGAAGTAGCACCATCTGAGGCTTTAACTGGTTGCCACACCCTATTCTCCTCCACTATGGCAGTGACCCTACAAGGCAAATGTTTTCACCACACAACTGAGACTCCAGGGAGGAGGTGGAGATACCCCAAGGACTCTCATCAGAGGGCAGTTTGAGCTGGAGCCATCTGACTCCGAAGCATACTACCTGCTTCCTATGATGAGCTGTTGTTCTCTGAGAGGCAGACTACATGCATGTGATAGAATGAAGACTGCCTCTGAGATAACAAGATAGGTGACCATCCTCCAGTGACTTATGGTGATGGTGTGCACAGATCAACAGCTGAGGTAGACAGAGAACAACGTGTGGACCTTTGAGTGAGCAGAAAGCAAGAGTGCATGAAATTAAGAGTGTGCACTTGTGTGTGGCTGGGTATGCATACACACACATGTGCATATCCAGTGCCTGAGCGTGTGTGTCTACCCTGCCCGTGAGCAAGAACCAGCACTGTCATGAGAGCTGTATGGAACAGAAGCCATTTCTTGTTCTGAGGTATGAGAAAGGGGACATTTGTGTTTTCCCTGGGACAATGGATAGGGGGGTAATTCAACAGCCCCTCCAAATGTTTGGGGGTGTGGGGCAGAGGGAACACCATGAGCTGGGGCTGTGTTCTGAGGACAGGGGAGGAGAAGATGCAGAGGAGACAGAAATGCATCCTTTCTGTGGTAGCAAGATGGTTCTGACTGAGGTATGGTCTCCAGGTACTGGGGAGCTGCTGAAGGCTCTGGAGCGCAGGGGTTTTGGGAACTGTCTAACACTCCTGGCAAGTTCCCTGTGGCTTCCTCAGGATTCTGTGTGGAGGCTGTGAGTGTCTCAGAAGATAGGGGAAAGGAACTTTTCCTTCCATTGTTGCCCCTCATGCAAAAGTGCACATGCTAAAGGCTTGGTGGCCAGTCAGGTGTACTAGTGGGGTGCATGTGTCAGGGTGGTGTGGGATGTGCACCTTTAAGAGGAGGGGCTTAGTGGAGAGAAGTTGGGCCATTAACAGCAAAGCATGCTCTGGAGGGGGATTTTGCCCAGCTGCCTCCTCCCTTTCTGCCTCCCAGCCACTAAGAGGAGGAGGCTGGCCAGCATTCTCTGACATACTTGCTACCTCAGTCCTGAAGCAAAGCAATGGCCACACACTGAGACTTCTCCTCTGTTTTGAAGCTGTTATCTCAGCTATTTCACCTCACTGACAGAATGCTGACCCACCCCCACCCCTGTCAGGAAATAGTTCCCCAGCACTGGGAAGGTACAGGGAAGGGGGCTTAGGTGGCTCTCTCAGATGTCCCCTCTCAAGGCAAAGTGTGTGATCCCACATTCATCTTGAGCTTCTGCTGGGTGTGTGGCCTGGGACTCTCTCAGCAGCCGGTTGGCTGGGCACCAGGTCGGGTATCTAGAGATTCAGGTCTAGCCATGTATATGTTGCTGGAAAGTTCGGGGGTATAGGCTACACACACCTGCTAGATCTAAACTCTGGTCACTGAGCGATGGGGACCATGGAAAAGCTGTCATCTGTGAGCGATTACGCACACCAGGCCTGGCCCTGGGCACCTTGTGTGCTCAGTCTCACTTGTCACACTAACGCTGGAGATGGATTTCTGTACTATGGAGGGGTTGCAAAGGTCAGACAAGTTGGGGAACTTGCCTGAGGAAACACAGCCAACAGGTTGGTGCTGGGTATGTGTAATGTCTATTCCTGGTTGTCAATTTGACTATATCTGCAATGGACTACAATCTGGAATTGGAGGGCTGAGGGCTCACCTGTGATCCAGATCTTAAGGCTGGAAGACACAAGTTTCTGACCTGGATCTTGCCATGGAGATCTTGAGGCACAGTGGCCACGAAAAGCTTAGGCCCAGGCAAGGTAGTATACACCTTTAGTTCCAGGAGACTGAAGCGAGGAGATCTCTGAGTTCAAGGTCAGCCTGGGACAAAACAAGTCCCAGGTCCAGGTATGGTGGCACACACCTTTAATCTGGGCCACACCTTCTGCTGGAGACCTACATAAGGACATTGGAAGAAGGAAGATTTGCTCTTCTTTGCCTGCTTATACTTACTTGCTAGCACATCTGTTGGAACCTACTTCTATAGAAGACCAGCTGAAACAACTAGCCTTGTGGGACTGAGCAATTAGTAGAGTCTTGGACTTCCCATTCACAGCTGACCATTGTTGGGTTTGTTGGACTACAGGCTGTAAGCCATCACAGCAAATTCCCTTACTATATAGAGACATTCTGTAAGTTCTGTGGCTCTGGAGACCCCTGACTAAGACAGTGTTATAGCTCATGAGCTTGTTGCTTGAAGGAGAAGCAAAGGTGTAGGGAGCCCTTCTTCCTGTTTAGCTCCTCCCCCTCTGTCACCCAGTGGCTTTGCTGGACAAAAACCTGTGAGAATCTCCAAGATTCACTTCACATTACAACTCCCATGTGAAGAAGAGCATTTGTTGATCACCTCTAGATATGGACCGGGAATCCAGGAACTTCAGTCACTTTCCCATGGACTCAAAGCAAATAAAGATGGAAGTTTCCAGGGAGACCAGCTGCACCAGACACCCTGCCATGATCTCCTCAGGATGCATGGAGCAGAGCTGGGGGCCAGGAGCTATATGGTTCCATCTCTTGGAATGTGGGTCCTCTTAGGTCTCCCTTGTCCTAGCTTTTGTTTACCCTGTCTCCTTGTGAATCCTCTCTTGAAACTTGGTTTTAAAAAATTAGTGTGTGTGTGTGTGTGAGAGAGAGAGAGAGAGACAGAGAGACAAAGAGAGACAGAGACAGAGACACAGAGACAGAGAGACAGACAGACAGAGAGAGGGAGAGACAGACAGACAGAGCAAGAGAATGTGTGTGTATATGGCATGGTGCATATGTGAAGATCACAGGACAGCTTGCGACAGTCAGCTCTCTGTACCATGTAGGTCCTAGGGATTAAACTTAGGTCATCAGCCTCACTGGAGTGTACCTTTATTCAGAGACATCCCACCAGCCTCAGGGTTGTTTATCTAAGGTAAAGGAGATCCTAAACTCCATCCAAACTCATGCTAGTGGCTGCTTATGAAAAAGACCCCAGGGCATCTGATGCATTCTGGGAGTTCACTTCCCTCGTTCTTGGCGCCTCACCATTGAGGCAGGCAGGGTGGCATGCCCAATGCATCAGTAGTGAACCTGAAGCTTGGTGGAAGCTTCCATTGAACCATGCTCTGGGGCTCCATAGCCTGTGCCTGTCCCCTGTGCATCCATGCTAGTCCCTGAGTCCCTAATTTGCTCTCCAGCATCTAACAGGCTTCAGCCTTGAAGTTAGGATGGGGTTTTTCTTTCACAGGGTTCCTCCTCAGCCCTCTCAGAAACTCTTCCTCCTTCTAGGTTCCTACCACGATCTTTCTAGGCCGGTGCTCTTTCTTCCTGTTTGGTCTTTATCCTCTGCTCTGGCCAGCTGGCCATGAGACACTAACAGGATCATACTGCTTTGAGGAAGTGATACCTTCAGATGTGGCTAGCAGCAGGAAGGCCCATGTAGCCTGTCCCGAAGACAAGCAAAGTGGGACAAATGGCCTAAAATAACATTCCTTCCCTCTCGCCTGGAACCCTGTTGCTAGAAACTCGGTTCCTAGGAAAAGTCTGAAAGAAATCTGGGCGTTCTTTGTTCAAGGATGTTCATCTTGGAGCTGCTTACGGCAGCAAACAGACAAAAGGCAACTCGAGCCAGGGCCTGTGCGTCTGACTGATTCCTCAGAGTGCCCAGAGAAGCTTAGCGGCAGCCAGCTGTGACCCAGGCCATCCATTGCAATTGTGCAGTCACAGAGATGCCACAGGACAGGTCTAGAGGGGCCCAGACAGCCTGGGGAACTTACCCCAGAGGCTGGAGGTGGGGCGAGTCCTGCAGTGACTACCTTCAGCATCCAGAGTCACTGGGGTCACAGATGGAAGTGACAGAGTTGTCTGACACTGGAAACTTAAGGTTTTCCTTCATCTGTGAAATCGTGGTCTGTCTGCTCCCTGTGCAGAAAGAAAGGAAGACTTTTAACCCCGGGGACACCCAGGTACTTGCTGACAGTCCTCACCCTGCACCCAGAAGGAGGTGCTGGCATGGTTGGCCCACTTCTCAGACAGAGGCAGTTTTAGAGAAAGGAAGCAACGCTGAGGTCAGCTGGCTACCTCTGGGAGATGCCCCAGGTTCCAGGAGATGCTCCCATGGCCAGCTTCACAGAGACAAGGAGTGAGCTGGCAAAACCGAGACTCGAAGAATCCAAATCAAAGACTTGATGAATCAGAAAACATCAGAACGAGCATCAGCTGCCACCAGGAAGGAGGAGGGGGAGGAGGGAAGGAGGGAGATAGGGAGGAGGGGGAAAGCTTCTTAGAGGCCAGTCCCACAGGGAGAGATGGGGAGAGCAGAGCACAGAATGGTCGCCACCTGTAGTAAGAATAAGGATCCTCTGCGACTTTCTGTTGTAGATTTTATTTGAACAAAAATTAACATTCCTTCCAAGAGGGTAAAGGGAGGCTAAGAAGGTCATGGAACTTACAAGAAACTTTCCTCACCCCCCCCGGGGGGGGGGCTTATGCAAAAGTAAGGAGTCGTTCTGGAGAAGGGGACCCTTGGGTGGTGCAGCCACTTGGGGACTGGCAGTGCTCCAGTGTCCCTCAAGCTTTTCAGGGATGCAGCTGTTGGAATCGCACACGCTCCTGTGACCCCAGGAAACCCATCAACATGCTTGTCTGGCCCTGGGTGGATGGACTTGTATCCCTGGACTCTTTCTGCCCTTTGTGTCTGGGATGAATTGAAAGCAGTACAGTCAGGCACTTCCCCGCCATCTCTCTTGAATGGCAGTCGGTGGGTGATGGTGGTGTGTGGGCAGTCAGTCCTCCAACACTGTACCGTGCACAGTCTTATGTGGGCTGTGAGGTAGTGTGCCCTGTGCCCTGTGGCTTTAGCATGGGGCACACACAGGACAAGACCTACTTATGGTTGCGTGGCAATCCCTGCCACCCTTCAGCCCTTGATACAGCCTTCCCCCCTTCACTTCTTATCTCTGGGCAGGGAGGATGTGACAGTCAGGGGAGTCTGATATGTAGACACTCTGTCATGCTATCCCATCCTGGCTCCTAGCACTCTGCTGTAAACAGCTTCAGTGTTACATAAATACCAGTGTCACCCCACAGCAAAGACCCCTGGGGCTCACTGCTATTTCTGCAGGAGCAGGACCAGCTCTTTTACAGGTGAGAAAATTGGGTCTCTGAGAAAGATGTGACCTTCTCAGAGTCGCCGGCAGCAGATACCTTTACAGAACAGGCCGAGGCTGCCTGTCTGTAAGGCTGGGGTTCTTGCTTGCAGAGTCACCTTGTGCATAAGCGATGTCCTGACCTGGCCCTGTTCTGGCACTTGTAGCTAATCATGACAAGAACAAATTCATTGTATCTGCCTCTACACACTAAGCAACTCATCAGGATGAAAACCACGTTCCCCATTGCCACTGCCAGAGATTCTTGACACGGCACAGTTGGGGTTGTGCGCATAATTTCCCTCCCTTGTTAAGCACTGATATGTAGTGATGGTTGGAAGGGTCTCCTGTGATGAATCCAAGTTCCCAGCTTCCAGATGAAGGACAGGAGGCTCAGGCTCAGGAGACAACTTGAGTGACTCAGTCGTGTCCTGAGAAAGACACAGAAGTCGTAAACTTTTCAGCTTCTCCTATGCAAAAAAAGGCCACTGGGGAATAAACCCACTGCTTTCTAGGTGTAGACACAGGCACTGTGTGTGAATTGGTGCTAAATCTCATCCTGCCCCTTTTAGGGAGGTGGTTTTATTTCTTTTTCTGATGGGAAAGCTGGGGCTCAGAGAGGGCAAGCATATGCCTGAAGTCCCAGAGTGTGTAGCTGGGAGTTGGTATCCATGTTTTACCCTACACCAGCATTGGTAAATTATAACCCATGGGTCCAATCCTACCTACTGTCTGTTTAAATAAAAAAAGGCTATAAAACTGTAAAGTAGCACTCATGACCCATGAAAATGTTATGCAACTGACATTTTGGTGTAGGTGAACAATACTTTAGTGGGACACAGCCACCTTCCTGCATTTATTTGTTGATCATGGCTACCTTTGAGCTATTGGCAGACTGAGCAACAGTCGCGTGTTATTTAGCAATTTGACATTATCTGAGACATGCACCGTTAGGAGATAGACCACTGTGCAGATGTCACAGTGTGTACTCACACACTCTGATTAGTCGGACCTCAGCTATATAGCATTGACAGCCATTTCTAGGTTAAGGACCTGTGCAGGGAGACACAGTACTGAACTGTGCAGGCAATCCTAGTATAGTGCTAAGTATTTGTGCATCTTAACATAGACATAGTACTGCAAGGCATAGGCAGTAAGATCTTTGGCTTCTCTCTTACATATTTAGATATGGAACCTATCTGATACTCTGAAGGAAAAAAATCCCATCTGTTTCCTGCTGGAACATCTTCTGTGGGTCCTGGAAGGCGTGCAACCCTTCCAGGTATGTCTCCAATAGGACACATTGGCTGCTCTCTGCCCAGAGCATCAAGTGTAGGGTGTAGGGCTCTCTCTGTGCTACCAGGTTACATGCTGTTCTGGAGGCTGTGTCTCACAGGGAAAGGGGCTTTTGTTTTTTCCCCTTGTCCTAAAGGTGAAAGTTAACAAGTCAGTGGCTCTTTCCTCTCCTCCCAGGCCCTGGGAAGGCAGTGCTCGCTGACCTGCCTTCGAGAGAGGCCAGGGGAAGGGCAGTTTGGGGAAGAAGGTGAAGTAGGGGTTCAACTTCCATCTGGCCCCATCCCCAGATGTGCTATTTCTAGTGAAGAACCACAACAGGGTCTCCACTGCTCTTTCTAGTCTCCTCCCCCAGCCCTGACTTCCTCTGAGAATAAAAGGAGCTCTCATAGCCCACATTCTCTGCAGAGAAAGAAGAAGCAGCCATGGATTTCCGTGGTTGAGACTGTCTGCTCACCGAGCAGCTTTGCAGTAGCTGGACACTTGGAACTCACCTGGGAGGAAGAAAGAAGAGTGTCGGACCTGGGTCAGCTAGGTGGTCCCAGACACCACCTTACCCTAGATCTCTTCAGCCAAGCCTATAAATGGCTATCTGTGTCCGAAGCCCATAGTGTACCTCCCTGTGTCCGTTACGCCCTCACCTATCCCTAGTGAAGGAGGAATGGGTCTTAGAAGGAAGAAATGGTAGAAAAGCAAAGACAAAGAAAATGGATAAAGGAAGACCAGACACGATAAAAATGGATTTTTTAAAAAGCATCATGTTAGGTGAAAGAAGCTAGGCACAAACTGGAGGGACAATAACTCCACAGAAACAGGGGGCCTCCCTTGAGTTAGAGGCTGAAGGAATGAGTGGTGGGAACTGGGAGGTGAGAACAAAAGGAACTGGGGGTTCTCTTAGTGGAATATAAGTTCCCCTGAATTAACTACGGCAGTAGCCATATACTTCTGTGAATGTTCTAGAAACCACTGGCATGTGCACTTCGAATGGGTGAACTGACTGGGAGGAAACAAGAAGGAAAGAAGATGAAATGCAGATGGGAAAAGGAAGAGACGCATGACAAAGAAACACATTTGTCCATGTGCCTGCCATACACCAGGGATGGTAAGGGCCTGTGCCTTCACTCTCAGATGCAGTCAGAGTGGTTGCCTCAGACCAACAAGTGTCACTGGTCACTCATACTAGGTCCATCCAACTTCAATGCAGCTAACATCGGGATAGAGAGGGAGACCTGTGCTACACAAGACAGCCAGCAGGACCCCGGAGGCTGTGGGAGGGAGGGCAGCTGCTGTCATTTACTGTTTGGGAGGGAGCTGTTAAATGATGAAACCAATGTGCTAAAAATCTAGGCCATGTCAGAGAGTCATATGATGGAAATAAACACATCTGGGCTCTCGAACCAGCTAACACGTTTAGGCCCATGAAGAAAACTTCCCTTCTTAATAACAGCTCCTCTAGGGAAGTGTGTCTGTTAGACACAAAGCTCTGGCATGTCGATGGATATTGGAGCCTCATCTCCATAGAGTGAACTTGAAACAGTAAACAGAACGGGTCTTAGAAGTAAACAGAGCACCCTCCTCCTCCCCCTTCCCCACACCCCTCCCTCTCATCTCCCATCCCCTGCATAGTGAGCTCATGCTGTTGTGAAGGGTCTATGTATGGCTGTCCTACCTAGAGACACTTTTTATGTCATTATCATGTGTCTTAGCTCTTCCAGGCCCATCTGTGACAGCTGGTGGGGGTGGGCGAGTTAGGGGGAGACTTCCCACTAGAGGCTCTGTGACTCAGAGATGGCCCTGGATGCTTCTGTGAGATCTGCCCCTGGCACCAAGTCTTGGAGGAGGGCCTCCTGTGAGTCAATGTATAAGAAAAGGGAACAAGCTCTTTCTGAGCTTTTCTAGGCTCCCCAACTTCCCTTTTTGAGGTTTGGTTTCCTGATGTTTAACAGTGGGTGACTCTGACCACTTTTTAGGGTTCTCAGAGACCTAGGACAAGGAATTCATTCATTCATCAGCCTGCCAAGCACAGTGCTGGCTCTCAGGGACTCAGCAGAGGTTGACATGGGCAGGACCTGCCCTCTGGGAGATTATGATGTAGTGGGGCAAACATAACCCAAATTGAAGGTGGGATAGCATGTGGTAGCCTAGGAGGTGCACGAGGGGAGATTAGTACAATTGCAGGCTCCTGGTATTCAAAGACTGTGGCTGGGTAGGCTTTGACCTTCATTCCAAAAGTAACGAAAGGGTTGAACCACAATTGAGTCTAATTTTGAAAGAGCCGGGGTGACTTTAGAGAGAAGGAAGGCAGACTCAAGCTAGAGGCCACTCTGGCTCCTTGGCAAGAGGAGGGTTGGAAGGTGAAGATGGAGGTACCCAACTGGGACTCCAGTCCTCGAGGAACCTCGGTCTTTGCCAAGCCAAGGGCAGAAACAAAGGGGCTCTGCAGGAATGGGAACGTTCCCACTCAGAGGTACCAATAGGGTAGGTGCCCGAGCATCTTATCTCTGCAGAGATTATTGGAGCAAGTGAGTAAAGGAATAAGATCCCAAGGGCCCAGCCTTTCGGCTTGCTCTGCACTACAGATGGATCAAAGCCTTCCAATGCCTCTGCTTCCCCTTCTGGTATCTAAAGGACTGAGTCTGAGGTGTCTGTCAAAAGCAGAGCCATGTTCAAATCCAGGTGTTTGTTGGACAGAGGCCAGGCTTGGAAGACAGACAGGTGTGGACTGGACTCTTAGTTCTGTCATGTCTGAAAAGGTGGTGGCCCAATGCCAATTGGTTTGTCTCTGGGTAGCCTGCTGGTTCAGGGCTACCCTGTGAGAAGCTCTGCTGTTTGCCCAGGGCTATGTGTTGAGAGCACTGGTGTCTAACAAGGGTTTGGTAGACATTTGGTAAGAAGCTCACATCTAGTGATGGAATTGGGGTGGGATGGGTGAGGTGTCCCCCACAATGGGGCTGAGGAGGGGCAGACAGAGCCTCAAGCTAGAAAGATAGGGCTAGTTAGTTTTGTTAACTCTCCCGAGAACCCTACATTGTCTGGCTGTGCCCTGCCCCTCTCCACTCAGGGGAGTCTGGGTCGGCTGCCTTCAAGATTCTTGGTAGGGTTAAAGGCTTTGGGTAAGTTCTGCTCTTGCCTTCAGACAGAGCAGAGAAGACATGCTGTCAGTCAGCAGGGAAGCTGGGAGCTGACCTTACTGAGGGATGAGAAAGCTCACAGTGCCCAGGATGCTCAGAGAGAAAACCTGGCTGTTCTTAGTCTCCTGCAATTCTAAAGAAGTATGTGGGCTCTCTGATCCCTCTTCTCTGCTGAGCCCACCTGCTCACTGTTCTCAGAGGATCAAGACAGACCACAGTTGAGCTCTCCGGGATCCGAGCTCTGGGTCTACTCTGCAGCAAGCACCACCTCTTGGCTGACCATGGCTTTCCCCAGCCTGTACCAAGGGCGACCCTGAGGACTAGAAGAAAATGTGGACCTTCAGACTCACCAGGTACCAGTACCCAGAGACTCCTTAGTAATGGAGCCTCTGGGAATGTCCAACCATGCAGTACTTAGGGAAATTTACTGGACTCTTTGGGTCTAGGTTGCCTGTCTATGAAGTGGAGGTTAGGAGTTAGAGAGCTGCTTCTTGGAGAAAACAGATTCCCAACATCTGTGTCAGGTTCTCACACCTGTCTATCACTTTAGTTCTTGGGAATCTGATGCCCGCTCTTGGCCTCTGCAGATAGCAAATGGAAGGAGTCAGGTGGAACTTAGTCATCTCTGCCAAGTGTGTAATAGGCTGCTAAGAAACTTGAAGGAATGGTTGATACCAAGTAACACACAGGATGAACCAAACAGGACTTGTTTTCTTCTTCTCCTGTCTAGTCTGTAACCCTTGCGTCTTTATTCTTCCTCCACGGTGAACTCAATCAACTTTGTGAAAGAAGTGGGGTGATGTGATTGAGGGGAGTATTTTATCCGTCAGGATGGGACAAGGAAGCCTCCAGGTGCGGGACACCCTGTGTGGCCTTGGAGGACGGACTTGATAGTGAGGGATGGGGGTGGGGGTTGGGGAAGGTCCAGAGGCTAGAATGATACAATTTGTGACACTGTAGCAAGAGTTCAGGAACAATAAGGTTTTCTCCAGAGGGAAGGAGGAGAGGAGCAGGTGTGCAGCCTATAGGAGGACCTGCCTATGGAAGGGCGTGGCAATGGCAGTTCTAAGCGCAGCTGTTCCTCAGAACTCAGAGCCTACCATCAGGGCTTGCAAATGAATGGATAATGAAAGGAATGACTGGGTAGGCGCCATTGACTAGCACTGTAGGGGGCTAAGGCGTGGTTTATGGGAAGAGAAAGAGAAACCACCTTCATTGAGCAACTCCTCTGTTAGGCGCTTGACCCTCTTAATGCCTCAAGCAGGCGCTGGCTCTGCACACATCTAGCTTCCTCACTGCCTCCCGAGACAGGGCCTTGGGTCCTTGCAACACCCTGCAGTGACTTTGTCCTTCAGTGAGTTTATTGAAATCTCATCTTGATTCTGTTTCTCTTCCTAGCCTGGACACTTCCCATGCTCCCACTCTTACTGCACTCTTCTTACCCAGTGTTCTACAGGTTTTGTTTGTTTTGTTGTTGTTAAGTAGCCTACAAGATTTTGCTTTTCTCTCTTCCCCAACCCATGGATCAACGCAATTCCCTTCTTAAATATCTACAGGCTCACTTCGCTAGCTCACATCAAAGAGGTCACAATAGCCTTCTCTCCACAACCCAGATCTGCTAACCACGTCCTCCTTTCTGAAACCCAGCTATATGAAGTCCACTTGTCCCTAGTCCTTGTGTCTGTCCCTCCCTAAATTCTACACACAAGGCCCACATTTGCGGTTCTACTGAGGCCACACCTTCCAACCTCTGCCATTCTCATCCCCTACTGACTGGAACACTCCCCAAGGAAGAAGCGATTTGCATATGACTTTTGCATGCTCCGCCCCCCCCCCCCCCCACCAGGGTATAACTGATCACTCACAATTCCTGAGTTGCAGAGTTGGGCCTTACTTAGGCTACCTGATGGAAAGGCAGTTATGTTAGAAAGAAGGGCCTCAGAGCTCTGGAGTGAGTAACATTCTGTCAAGCTCCGTGGATCTTGGTAAGATCTCTGTTACCTTTAACGTGGCCTTTTAAAAAGGAAGGTAAATGGTCTACCTAAGAGGATGAGAGATGATTTCTGTAAAATGCTCACGAACCGGTCTCAGCATCATCTACACAGAGGGTGGGGTGTCTCCCAGCACTTCCAACCCACACCACTTACCTGACTGGGCTTCCCTGGGGGTGTGTGAGTTCTGTCCCACTCCACACCTGAAGCTTCAGGGGCTTCTCCTCCTGCCATCTACCTTCTCGGCTTTGGCTCCTGGACAGCAGAGAGTTGTTCAACCTCAGGGAAGTTTTGTGAGAGTTGTGGCTTGCAAGCTTGCAGTGGAAGAGCTGTTGGTACGCCATGCGGAAGTCTCTGTTGAGGGTGGCGTACAGGATGGGGTTCAGGGCTGAATTGGCATAACCCAACCATAGGACGATACCCTCGACCACCTCGTTCACAGCGTCATCCCCTCTCAGTCCACGGTAAACGAAGGCAGTGAAGTAAGGAAACCAGCAGACGATGAATGCTCCCATGACGGCAGCCAGGGTCACGGTGGCTTTGTGTTCTCTGATGGTGGCTGCCTTCCAGGAGCTGATGTGGTTGATCCTCTTGGCTTGCTCCCTGGCGATCTTAAAGATTCTGTAGTAGGTGACACACATGATGAGAAGAGGCAGGTAGAAGGTGACCATCCCATCCACCAGTCCATATACCTCGTTGACCTGCACTTTGCACTTGAAGGTGTCATTGCCCCCTCTGGTCCCATTTCTGCTGTTCCATCCTAGGTGAATAGAGAGGAAGGAGAGGGTGATGGAAATGACCCAAATAAAGACCAAAGAGATGGCAACGCGAACAGGGGTGACCAACACGGGGTACCGCAGTGGGTCCGTGACAGCGCAGTAGCGGTCCAAGCTGATCATGAAGAGGTTGAGGATGGAAGCTGTGCAGAGCATCACATCCAGGCTGGTGTAGATGTTGCAGAAGACCTGGCCAAAGCTCCACTTGAAGGACAACTGGTAAATGGCAGAGAAGGGCATCACCAGGAGGCCAAGAAGCAGGTCAGTGGCTGCCAGGGACACAATGAAGCAATTGGTCAGACTGCGGAGCCGACGATTCAAGCTGACAGCCAGGCAGACGACCACATTGCCAGCAACAGTGATGAAGATGAGGGTGGTGAGGACCACACTGATGGTGACTTTCAATGCAATAGAGTCCAAACAGCAGGAATGAACCGTGCCATTGGGCTCCATTCTGGGGCCCTGTGGCTTCTACACTCACTTCTTGGCCTTGGTGGCTTCTCTTCTAGCCCTAACCACTGGGCTCCCAACCAAGCCAAAGTTTGGGAGGGTGTAGTGACTGACCCAATGCTGTTCTAGCAATAGTTCAAGCTTTTTCTTGTGAAGTGCAGGACATAGGTAAGAATGAAGTAAGGCAGGGCCTTAAAAGCTCACACCCCAGTCCTCAGCAGGTCTTCCATGCCAGACTTCTCCCAGGTCTGTAGTATACACCTATCTTCTAGGTTCCTCATGGAGACTGAGGCACTGCTGGATGTATCTTGAGGTGGCTTAGGTTTTATATGTAAGAGATCACACACATAGGCTGTCATGTCCTTTTCCATGGCTGGTGCCTGTTTCCATCGATGGCTTAAGGTACAACACTACTGGCTACTCTTTCTGGGGTCATAGGAGCTGAAAATGTAAAGATCAAGTGTTTAGCACTTCAGAATTAGACCAATAACATGACTGTTCCAAGATGAGTCTTTCTAGACATCCATCACCTGATTAGAGGTCAGGAGGCAATGGGGACTCTTCTAGGTATCCTTCCTTAGGAAAGACCAAGATGATTAGGGCACATGTTAGATGGTGAAGGGTACCAGGATATAAGTCTATAATACTATGAGAAAAAAAAAGTGGAGGGGCAGGTCTAGGACAAGCCTGCTTTCCTTTGCTACTGGTGGCTGCCCGACCCCACTGGTAGACATTTGTCCTCAGTTGATTAAATGATGCATTGAATGAGTGGGTAAATAAATGCACTCAATTTACTCTTATTTAGTGTGTGAAACACTCTAAACCGGGGACTGACAGCCTTTTCAGAGAAAAAAAAACCAGGCAGTCTGTATTCTTTTCCTCTCAGTCTGCAGGGTGTCTGCCTAACTGACAACGCTGCCACTGTCCCTAAAAGCAGCCACTTAGGACCGTGTGCCAAAGAATGCATGGATCTAGCTTCGTGGTGGATGTGGAACTGCAAATTTTATATTGGCTTTTCTCTGCTACAAAAATCATCATGAGTTCCCCCAGGCCCTAACAATCTCAAAGGATCCTTATCTCCCGTACAAAAGCAGGCACAGGGCTAGTCTTGGTTTTAATTTTGTTACCTGCTGTCTCCATAATCTGTCAGCTTCATCCTTGCTCAGGGTTCAACGCCCATGTCTAAGCGTTATTGGTTTGTATATAGCAATGTGAACATTACCACTTTCAAATCAGCTGGTACAGAGCTCACTCAGTTCTAATGGCTGTATAACAGCCCACCACGTGGCTGGAGGTGGTTACTCTACCACTGTATCACCTTCGCGGGCATTTCAGTGATTTTTTTCCTTTCCTCCCTCTCTCCTTCTCTTCTTCTCCCCTTCCCTTCCTCCATTTCCCTTCCTTCCTTTCCCCTTTCTCTCTCTTCTTCCCTCCTGTACACACAACCCCTGTCACCAGATCACCTCCACAAGTCTCCTCCAGTGGGGACAGCCTATGTTTCCAGTGGATGAGAAACAAGGTCATTCCTTGTTTCATGGCTAGCCCCTTTTGCACAAGTTCCCTGCCTGGTTTTTCTGAGAGCTGCAGGCAGGTTCTCTTGAGGACTGAGACTGTGGAAATCTAAATGACAGCTGAACCCTCTCAGAAGCGAGCTGATCTCTGCGGGACATAAATTCTGCCTCTTAGAGTTCTGGCCTGGAGTTGCTCTGTGATCTGAATACAGATGCAGCCTCTGATTACAATGCCTGTGCTGGAGCAGGGACCAGGGTTCCCCAGCACCCTCTGCTGCTCCGGCTGCCTGAGCCTTTTAGCCCTGTGAGCTGAGCCTCTGGGTATTATTTCTGGAGGAGTTTTTCATTACAGGGAGAGCCGGAACAGCACAGGTCTTACCACCACGCTTAATTAACTTTGGAGGGGGAGCAATAAGGACAGACATTTTTGAGACTCCATATTTCTGATAATAATTTCCTCTGCATTTCCTTGATAGTTGGCTGTAGGCATTTTGGCATCAGGCTGGCATTCAAGTTAATGTCTGGGAGAGTCTTCACATCGGAGTGAAACAGCTCTCAATATGATTAGAAATCCCCTCCCTCCCTCCCTCCCTCCCTCCCTCCCTCCCTCCCTCCCTCCCTCCCTCCCTCCCTGCCTGCCTCCTATGAGAAAAAAAAAGTGGAGGGGCAGGTCTCCCTCCCTCCCTCCCTCCCTGCCTCCCTCCCCCCTCCCTGCCTCCCTCCCTGCCTCCCTCCCTCCTGCTTTCTTCTACAGTCATTTCTCTGTGCTGCAGAGCTCTGGGTGCCAGGGATGGACAGGTGACTGTTATGATTTGTGAGTCTTCCAGGATCCATTTCTCGGTCTTTCTGTTTAGCATGAAGCTCCCAGAGTTTCCCCCGAGAGCATTATGAAGGCAGGGGGTGTTTGTGTGGTGCTAATGAGTCGAATGCTCACACTAAGGGACTGTATCATCTACACATCGCTCTATAACCTCCTTTTCTGAATTTCTCTTAAGTGTATAATGGACATCTCTTTAAAGGACTTAAGATTTAACTAATTCTTTTTCCTGTTACCCAGCCTGAGGTGATATAACCACAGATGCATGGACAATACTAATGCCTTTGTTGGCAGGCTTGGATGTGGCAAAAATATGAAGACAACACGAGTTTCCACCATGAAGAGGGTGATAGATCAGCAAATGACAGCGAATCTATACTGGGTAACAGGCCTGGCCTGGGTGATGTTGCATACAGCAGGAAAAGATCATGGGATGCTAAGAACAGCCCTAGGAATGAGAGAAATGGTCTCCGTTTAACTTCGAGCGGTGGTGTGGACAAAGACCCAAGTGATGTCACTCCTCTGATACCTGGCAGAACCCAAACTCAGATTCAGTCCTGCAGTTGGAGAAGTGGCTGCCAAAGGTTTGGCCACCAGCCTGAGGTGTTACTAGAGGTGGTGGAAGTTTTAGTAAGTTGGGCCTATGGAGAGGAAATGAGGTCATTAGGATTAGCCTATTGAAGGAGGTAGCTGGGCTCTGATCCCCTCAGGTCTCTACTGTTGTTTCCTGGCCACCATGAGGTGAACAGACCTCTCTGCCATGCACTTCTGCCATGATGCGTTATGTCACTGTAAGCCTAAAGCCACAGGGCCAAAGACCATAGACTGTCACCTCTGGAGCTATAAGCCCAATTAATCCTTATTTCCCTGTTTACCTTAGGTATTTTGTTGCTCTGTGAAAAGCTGACTAATATACACAGTTCAAGTTATGGTGGCTTGTTCTAAATGCTCATTCTTTGATTAGACTACAGTTTTTCTAATCAATTGGATCTCGTCATTCATCACCTGTCATCTACCCATCCACCTGTCTGTCCATCCACCCACCCATCCATCCATCTATCCACTCATCTACTCACCCACCCACCCACCCATCCACCCATCTATTCTTCCATCCATCATCCATTCAGCCACACATTTATTCACCCACCCACCAACCTACCCATCTATCCACCTGTCCATCTATTCATCTACCCCACCCACCCATCCATCCATCCATCCATCCACCATCCACCCATCCATCAATCCCACCAACCCATCCATTCATCCATCCCACCAACCCACCCATCTACCCATCCATCCATCCATCCTTTTCCATCACCCATATAAAGGGAAAAGTGTGTACAGTGTGGAGTGTGTGCATGTGTGTGTTCTTGTATGGCTTCCCCACCTTAATGCTCATGACCCTGGTGACTTTCTGAAGGCAGGAATGTGTTTATTTTATATTGAATATTCCTGAGCAGTTGTGTAAAGCTGAAAAAGCATTATGTATGACTTCTTGTTTATCTTTGATACAGTTTCAAGCAGTTTCACTCTACCTCTCTGTACATGTGACAAATTTATAATATTCGTTCGGCCACTTCCTTTCCTATCTTACAAGTTGACCACAAATATTTCAGTTGTACAGTTATGTGTTTCCTGTCAACAGCTCCTTAGGTTTGCCTTAATGCATTTGAAAGAGGTACTTGTTAAATCTACCCATGCAGAGCAAGCCCCCAACACACATGCAGAGAGAAGCTTTTGATTTTGGCTACAGGTGGTCCTAGCCACTGCCACCTTGTTAACAAGGCCATTGTGTGCCCCTTGTCCTGGGTGGCCTCCATGGGCAGCACTCGAAAGCAATCATAGGCAGGGGACTCAGCGGATCTCTTAGATATCTGTTACATCCACCCAGCCATACTGGGCTCTCTGTGGGGGAACTGAGCCTGCTTTGGTCGGTTCCCATGACCTGTCTTTGTTGTCTCTTACCGACTCTTGGCTGGGCATTCATGGTGAATGGTCCTATCCTCCACCTTCTGTGTCAGCTCCTGCCTGCTGAATGCCGACTGTGCCTCACAGCAGTCTGAGGAATCCGGTTGTGGCAGTTTCACTTTCTCTTGGTTCTGAAGAGTGCCATTCTGACTGTGTGCCTCTGTGTGTGCTGTTCCTACTGCCTGGCAAGCTGGCTCTCCATCCCTTCCTTGTCCTGTATGCTCTTGCTCTCCTCCCAAGTCCTCATCTCCTGTCACCTCCTGGTCCTTTGGGGTGTGTGTGGGGGGGTAGTTTTTACTTAATTTAATTGCAGTTGTGCCAAGTTCTCTTCAGGAGAAGTGAGAGAACCATGGAAGACAGAAATGAGGTAACAGCGAAAACAGGGCCCACATGGAGAGGGGACACCCCCGAGGAGCTTGAGGTGGGAGATGGTGTTCTGTAACCCAGGGTGCATGTCCTTTCTGGCAGGGGACAGGGAGAGTACGCAGAAGATGCTACAGTTAGGAAGAAACAGGACTCCTGCCACCCATCAGGCATCCCTGTGGGTCTGCGTGTGCAGGCACGGACGAAGGGCCCTGCCCAACACCATAGATGACTGGATACCCATACCACTGGGTCTCCAGGGGGCAGCCCCTTTCTGTCAGTGTTCATGTACCTGAGGTGGAGAAGGGAGAAACACCTCAGAACCAACTCCCAAGAAGCAATCCAAAGTGGCCTCAGGAAGCAGGCAGCGACTGAAGCACCGTGGCTTTCATGCTTTACAGAAAGACAGAGCTCCCAGGCTTTAGAGCAGCCACCGCACGTGGTGACTGGCAAGGAGACTTGGTACGTAGAGGGTTGTGGCTGAAATGATGCCGGGTCTTCCCAGGAGTGCGCTCTGCTCTCTTAGGGCTGTCGGAAAATGATGATATGGAGGCACTTGAGCTGGTGCTTGGACTTAGCTTCCTGTGAAAGCCTGAGGTGAAGGCCAGGGAAATGAAAATGACACAGCAGGTCTCAGGTCTCCAGGGCTTCAGCGCAGGCCAGGGAGGGGCAGCAAGGGCTGAGAGATGCAAGGAGACTCAGAAGAACCAGCCCCGAGTGTGTGTGTGCGTGTGTTTCTGTGTGTGAGTGAGAAAGAGGGTGTATTGAGTGTACGTGTGAGAGTGTATATCGAGTGTGTGTGAGGGTGCATGTGTGTGTCCTGAATGTGAGTGTGTATGTGAGAGTGTATGAGTGTGTATGTGACTGTGTGTATCGGTGAGAGTGTATATCGAGTATGTGTGAGTGTGAATGTGAGTATTGAGTGTGAGTGTAGCATACATTCGAGAGTATATAGCAAGTGTGTGTGTGAGTGTGTATATGAGAGTGTATGAATGTGTGTTTATTGAGTGTGAGTGTATATGTGAGAGTGTGTGTGAGTGTGTGTATCGAGTGTATGTGGGAATGTGTATATTAAGTGTGTATGAGAGTGTATATGTGAGTATGTGTATTAAGTGTATATGTTCGAGTGTATATCAAGTGAGTGTATATGAGTGTGTGTATCAAGTGTACATTCGAGAGCGTATATCAAGTGTATGTGTGAGAGAGTGTGTATGTAAGTGTGTGTATATTGAGTATATGTGTGAGAGTGTATATCAAGTGTGTATGTGTGCATGTGAGCATGTATATTGAGTATGAGTGTGTATGTGTAAAAGTGTGAGTGTGAATATGAGTGTATATCAAGTATGAGTGTGTGTGTGAGTGTAAGTGCGTGTATCAGAGTGTATATGTATGTATGTGTGAGAGCATGAGTATGCGTGTGAGAGTGTGAGTGTGCATGTGTATGTTGTGTGTGTATGTGAATTAGTGTGTGAGCTTGTGTGTCTGAGGGTATGAGTAAGTATGTACACTTACATATGTGTATATTATAAGTATGGATGTGTGTTTATGTTCTCACGTTATGCACATAGAGCACATACTTTGAGAAAGGCAGCATTTTCTTGGGTCTAGAAACACCCACTCTCATCATCCTAAGTATTAATTATCTACTCATTTATTTTGAGATGAGACTCTCCCTTCATTGTCCTGGGTGCTTCTGGCTCAAGCTCTCTTGAGCTCCAGATGCTCAGGGCCGGGATCACTAGTGAGAGCCACGTTCAAAGCCCGTAGATGAACTGACCTGGCAGCTGTGCTTCTGGAACTTTGTGTTGGGGTCTCCCCGACACTGTGTGTGGTAGCAGAGTTTAGAAAGAACATAAAAGTACACCCGAGAGACTGTGAGGGAGCCACCAAGACTAGCTTAGAGCACCTGGGCCAGTGTGGGTGGGAGAACCTCCAAATCGCAGAGGAGGTTACCCATGCCCCCAGGGAGGGAATGGGTAGCCACTTCAAGATTGCCTTCTCACTACCCCCATCTGAGGGCATTTCCAGACATCTCGTTTACTCAAAACCCAATAGCCCATGATTTGTCATGTTGAAAAGGGAAGGGGTGGTGCATGCTGGAAAGGGACATGCCAGAAAGGAAGTAGGTGACCAGGTCACATCGAGAGGGGATGGAGGCAGAGTTGCAATGGGTTTGAGGTTAGAGAGGGGATGCTTTGTACGAAGTCCACCACTTCCAAGCTCCTCCTCTTCCCCTCCATGGGATTCACAGCCAGGTGGTCATGTCTGTGACTACACCATGCTCCCCATGGCTCCTCTTTCGTCAGCGTAGAAATGACACTGCTTGCCTTGCTTGCAAGATCCAGCACCTGCCAACCTTCCCAGCTGACTGTCAGGAAGAAAATGCAACTGAGGATAGGTGCCCAGACGTTTAGACTTAGTTCTGAAGGAGACAGGGTGACATTGACTGTTCAATGAGCAAGTTCAAGATCATCCAGGGAGCGGATCACAGACAGAAGACACCAGATCTCCCTAGTCAGTGAGGCTTATCTACCTGGGAATTAGCTGAGTGTCTACCTTATGGCCTAGGGCAATACATTGTTTTATTTCATCTTTGCACGATTCTGTCTGGTGAGGGATTTTTATTTTCCCCACCTTAGAAAGGCAGAAATCAAAGCTTAGAAGTTGTAACGCTTGCCCAGAGTTTCAAAACTCAGTAAGAGGGAAAGTCAGGATTTAAGCCCAGCTCTGTCTGCCTCCACAGTCCCTATTCTTAGCTCCTCTGTATTTAGCTTTTCAGCAGACAAAGGCCGATCGGCCTGAAGGCCTGTGTTTGCCGCTCAGCCATCTTCTTCCCTGAAAATCACGGCCACAGGAGTCTTTCTTTTTTTTCTTTTTTCTTTTTTTTTTTTTTAGTGGTGAAGCTGGCAGCTGCTTCCTCATACATAGTGGGTGGGACATGGGACATTTGGTCACGGCCTTCACTGCAGGAAGGCATTTGGTGGAAGCTGTTGCTTGGAGGGAAGGCCCAGCCTCACAGGGCCTTTCATTCCACCCTTTTGCATCTTCTGGACATGGTGATTAAAGCCAGAGCGAGCTTTTGCTTGTCCTCATGTCACCTTGCTCAAGGATGCACACACACACACACACACACACACACACACACCAGGCAGAATGAAAGGTGAGCGGATCTGAATGTCATCTGGAATCTGGGGCAAAGGTCTGCAGCTGCTGCTCTTGGCCCAGGTAGACAAGAGCCTTGCTGCCTCTTAGCCAGGCTCTTGTCCACACAGAGCAGGGTAATGGGTTCAAACTGGTCTCTTTAGGATGATGGACGGACCCAAGAGGGAGAAGGTGACTTTGACTCAAAGCCAAGACAGTGACCATTCCCATGTGCCAGTCACCTACTACAAGCTAGGCACTTGTAGGTGGTAACACATCTGCAGCAGAGGCCAACGTTATCGCCACATGACAGGTAGTGAAACTGAGGCTCAGAGAGAGCACGGCACTTGCCTAAAGCCACACAGCCAGTGGTGAGACCGGCAGGGCGTTGTACAAGGTCTAGGTCATAGTGTGAGCATCCATACCCTCCCCACATCATCCAGATTCTGGGTAGCTTAGCTGTCATGTCTCCTTTGCACTGACACCTGCTTGGCATCTGACAGCAGTGCACGGAGTTGGGCAAGCCACACCTGGGGACAAGGTCCCTTAATTTTTTGTTTGTCTGAGAAAGCTATTATTTCTGCTTCACCCCCTTTTCCACTTGGTCTGAAATTCTCATAAGCACGGTTTTGGGGCACAATCCAGCAGCTTTAGACAGCTTTATCACACCGTACACATATCCAAAACACAGCAGGAAGGAGATCCTATCCTTGTTGGGCCCCTCCTCCGGCCTTGGTAACCACTGGACTACTTTCTGTCTATAGACTTGGCTGTCTATACATTTATCTGTCTGTCAGGAATCAGGAAGTGGGTCCCTGAGTCATTTTTCTTCTGCTTTTGCCCAGCCTTCAAATGCATTGTTCAGAGAACCGAACTGTGGAACACATCGGTGTTACCCTGCATTCCTTGCCCCTCCTTCACATCAGCGCTCAACCACAGGCTAGCCCCGTGTGTCCTGCCTCTATATCTAGCCTCTCTCTTCCCTGTCACCTTCCTTTGCTTCTGCCACCAACTCTGTGGTTACTCTGTGGTACAGGTTCATTATCTTAGTATAGGTTGTCCGGTCTGAGGAGGGGCCCGCTTGGCTCCTCTCCACTGTACAACCACCTCATATTTTTTAACTACTTAATTTTTTGTGACAGAATCTCATGGCCAGGTTGACTTTGAACTTACTGTGTAGGGGAGAATTACCTTGAATGCTTGATTCCCCTGCCTCAGCCTCCTGCCTACACCTGTCTGGCTTGTTTTCCTACTTGTTGCCATTCCCCATTGGAGTGTGAGCTCTGTCAAGTGTTAGGACTAAGAGTCCCTTTAGCTTGCTCCCTGATAGGCAATCGGAGATCATCCATTATTAGCTGGAGTAGCCAAATACACCATTGTCACATAGTAACGCCCAGTTTATCAGGCCCTCAGAACTGTCAGGCTACATTGTTGCACCTCTTACACATGTTCTCCTCCACTGTAGCTCTGTAGCTACTGCTCATGTTTGTTTAATAGATTCAGAATTGAAGCGTTTTGGTCAAAGCGGATCACGAGCATGGGTCTGCACGCAGGGGTGAGGGGGACTGGGTGAAGGGCTGAATCGACAGGCGCTAGAAGGAGCCAAGGCAAACTTCTGCCTTGGTTCTCAAGAAGTATAGCTGAGGACTCCCTGCTTTGGCAGAGAAGTCCAACTCCCTGACACTTTGGAGAGAAAAGCCTTAGGGCAGGAGCTGAAGTGAGAAGGGCAACCTACTGCAAATTTGGATCTCCAGTCTAAGTTCCAGTGTGACTCTGACTTTATACTCTCAGTTTCCTTGGCCGAAAAATGAAGAGACAGGATTAGAACATCTTGAGTTTCTTCCAACTCTACATACATGAAGAGAAGGAAGGAAGGAAGGAAGGGAGAGAGGGAGGGAGGCAGGGAGGAAGAAAGCAATTATGTGTCTTCCAAATGACAAAATGTGAGAGATCTGAGTGGAATCCAAACACAGACATCCCCTGGCATTCCTCAGACCCCTTTACAACATGCTCAAGAGACAGCCATCTTGGGTCTTCTTACATAATTCCACTGATGGAGAGCCTCTAACAAAACGTTTCCCAGTCAGTCATTTAGGGTCTTATCTAGGGCCCTGTCCACTTTCTGTTGGAAACCATATTCCCTGGGAACGGAGGAGCATTGCAGTTTATGCTCATTCCAAAGGAAGGATAGCCCGGATGTAGCCAGGTGGCTAATACTATGTTTGCGGTTGTCTGACTACAAGCTGCCATTTGCAGTGTGTGTTTTTCTCTCTTGTAGTTTTGATCAGGAACTCAAACATTTTTTTTCCTGGGATCCCTGAAAGGCCCCAAGTCCTCCTTTACAGGCACCCCCCCACCCTTGTCACCATCTCAGCGGCCACCCTAATCATTATCACCAGTACAGCCACCCTATGCCCAGGGACCAGCTCTCTCCTGCTCTCCTCTCTGCCCCAAGCTCATTCCTTGAAGGTTTTGCCCTTTCTAGCAGGGTACAGATTAGTTGTATAGGACAAAGCCCTGTGGTTGGCTGGGCCACTCTATAGGTATCAGAAGCAAACAGCTAACTCTTGCCAGGAACATTCACACTGCTGATTATCTTAGGCAATCCTCTGTGCCTTTGCCATCCCTTCCCCCAGCCTCTTCACACCCACTGCCTCAACTGGAGGCCTGTAGGAGAGCTGTGTGCTGTGGAGAGGGATACCAGTGTCACCCTATTTTGCAACGTAAAGCAGAGAAATCAGGTACCTTGGTGGAGGCCACGTAGCTGATTATAGGCTGTCAAGAGCCATTTCTCTTGGAATTCAATTCCTTCTAGTTCATCCCATCTCCCTCCCTCTGTCTCCCAAGCGTCAGTCACTCCTCCACCCCCTCATGATCATTACCAAATTTACAGATTATTACGGCTATATTTTTTATGTGACATTTTCCCTCTTGCATGTGATTTTTTTGCGAAAGGAATTGTCTGATCATTCTATACGTGGATAGGATCCCTCACCCACAGATAGGCCACACTGTCAATAAACGCAAAGAACAGCCAATGTTATTAACGCCTCTGAGGCCAGTCCAAAGGGTTACTGGTCTACCTTTGAAAAGTAGTGAATCGTGAGATGGTAGCACTTGGCAGGTGTTTTCTCTGTGTTTAGAGGAAGGGTTACAAGACACCTGGGCATCTGTCCATGTATCACGTATAACCCACCTCTCTCTGGTGAACCCCCTAGGGCTGCCTACTCTGTACCAGAGGAGTCATCTCAGCCTTCCTGGGGAGCCAACAATATGTAGTAGGAAGGCGAAAGCCTGGTCTGTGTCAGTTACTGACTTAGCTATGTCTCCACTGTGCTGCTGAGAAAGCTCTTGACCTCTCTGAGGCTATGTTTCCATCCATAAGTGGTTCATCACAGCCCACTGCTGAGAGGAGAAAAGTGAGAGTCAGGGCCATGGCCGTGTGAGGAGCGCCGAGGTTCCTCCACAGATGGTGCGCCTCATGCTTACCGTCTGCTTCTCTCTTACAGAAGCTTATTTGAAGTCCCACCTTGTCTGAGAGTGAAGACGGCCAAGGTCACCAGATGGAGAGAGGCAGAGCAAGTCTAAAACAAATCCGTCTAAAACAGGCTGTGGGCTGGGAACAGGGCCAGGGCAGGCAGGATTGGAAGGTGGGGGATGGCTCTGAGGGGAGAGAGTAGATAGCAAGAGGAGCCCTTGCTGGAAAGGGTCGCTTTGGTAACAGCCCCTGATGGTGGCAATAGTATTAAGAGAGAGGGGTGAGGCCAAGTGGGAGGGGAGCAGATCATTAGAGAGCTAGAACCCTCTTCTGGGCCAAGGTATGGTCAGACTCTGATGCATTCTACACAGGGAGAAGGTCCCTTAGATATCAGGCCAGGGGAGATTTGTTATATTCCACTCGGCTGAGGAGATCAAACCCACAGAGGGCTTCTGAGCCTACCAGTCCTTGGAGGTTCTTCTGATCCACGTTCTCAGAGGCTTCTGGCCATACCTGCTTTTGGTCATATGGGACCAGAATCACTATGATGGGCCTGTGACCAGAGAGGGTTTGGCAAGACAAGCCTGGATGGGATTTTTGTAGTCCTAGTGTGTCAGGGCTTTGGCTAATGGCACACTGGGGATGGACTTCCATTGTAAACAGTGTAGGCTCTGGATGGGTTCCTGTGGGCTCAGGGATGTCATGGGGTGAGGGTAGAAGGCATGGCAGAGGCTTATGGGATCTGCACATCTTGTGATGCTGAACTGAGGAGATAACCCAGAGATCTCTGAGGTGCAAGAATCTCTCTCCAGTATTCCACATGGTGGCCAGACTATCTCCCCTTGATTATCTCCAAACACAGAGCTATTTATTGCCCCCCCCTTCAGGAACATGTATTTTCCTTAGTTTACCAGTTTGTGCGCACAAAAAGTAAGCCAGTGACTATATATATTTTAGTCTACTGAAGAGTATTATTGGGCTTAAATAATTTTTATAATTTTTTAAATGCCCACTTTTATCATCAGGAAGTATAATGGAAATTCTGGGGTTGTAGTCAGAGTTAGTTTCTGGATTGCTATGGCTTTACTTAGTAATGTTATTACTTTATGAGGAGCAAAACACACGCTTCTAGAACAGAACTCAAGAAATCCCACGAGGTGGGCCACACTTGATAAGGCAGGCTTTGTGCTGGATGACATCTGCCCAGCTAGAGGATGAGGTAAGTGTCCTGATCATGTCCTTGGGAGGCTGGGCTCCCCTGTGGCCTCCTTTAGGCTGGAAGCCTTTTCAGTATCTTCTATGTGCTACAGGCTGACCGTGCAGGGACATTCACTGCCATCAGAGATGAAGAAGAGCTGATGTCTAAAGAAAACAGTTCCAGGCCATTCCACCAATGGCCAGTTTTGGTCTGTCCTCATGCTAAGGGTCACTTGGAGTGGATCTACCAGGCAGGGATATCAGATGTCTGGTCTCTGAGTAGCTGGGGTTTGCCATTTTGAGGCAGCGGTTAATGTAGCTTGTGCAAACGAGGCTGTATAGACAGTTTCTACCTAGTTAGATAATCATGAAGTCTTCAAGGTTCTATAGCTCATGTCTCCCTTAAGATGTGTCACCTAGAAGAAGAGAAGTTGTCCCTGTGCAACATCATCTGACCTAGTCAATGTTCTAGCTGTGAAGAGACACCGTGACCAAGGCACGATGCTGGGGAAGTACCCGCGAATTCTACATCTAGATCTGCAGGCAGCAGGAAGAGAGAGTCACTGGGCCTGGCTCGGGCTTTTGAAACCTCAAAACCCACCTCCAGTGACACACCTCCTTCAAGAAGGCCACACCTACTTTAGTTGAGACCACACCTCCTAATCCTTATCAAGTAGTGACACTCCCTGATAACTTCAAATATATGAGCGGAGTGGGAGTGGGGGAAGGGCATTCTTATTCAAACCACCATATCATCTGACCTGTAAGGGGTCAGGGGGCAACTGCATCTCAAGTCGTAGCATCTCCGAGCTCACAACAGTGCATCAGTACAGTACAGTACGTGGATGACTGCCTTCCTGTAGCTACCCACCAGCATTTGCCCTTTCTCCTCCAGAGTCTCATTCTGTCCCCTCATTAATCAGTTCTCTTAAACCTCCCACACCCTGTCTATCAGATCCTGCCCTGGCACCCTGCAGTCATACTTGTGGCCTAGACACCTGTCTTCCTTGACAAGCCCAAAATATTCTGCGCCCTTAACAATGGCTCGAACGTTGAAAATGAGTTTTGATGCTCAGTAGCTGAGTCAATTATGCTGCATCAGAAACGTTATGCCTACTATTGTCACATATTGGAAACTATAAATAATAAGGTGGAAATGCTTGTGCTCAGATTAAAAAGGCCTCATCAAGATTTGAATTATGTAGTTCAATGAACTTCTATTCTATCAGTGTTAAGCAGGCGAGGATACCACCAAATACTGATGACCAGAGTGACTGGATTATAATAACTGTATTTTTTGGGGGGGGGGGGGGTTGTTAATACCAATTGTTACATTACTTGCACAATTCTTTCTCCATTGATAATTACTACTAGCAACTTAAGAGCAATTTTTATAGTGTAAGATAGCATTTACCTGCTCCCCTTTGATAAAAAAAATATGAAAACATAGATAACATGAACCTAATGACAATATAAAGTAAAATACAATGAATCTTCTTATTTGTAGTGTTTTTTTCCTTTTGTGATCATCCACAGCCTGAAAATATTAATGAGAAACTCAAGAAATAGGCAATCAATCAATATCAGTAATGCATAATTTAAGCTTTTAGTCGCCTGACATTCAGGTAAGATGGTATGTACCTATAACCCCGGTATTTGGAGGCCTCAGGCAAATGGCCTGTGGGAGCCATTCACAAGCCTAGTTCCTGAGTATAATCAGGAGAATTGCAAGTTTGAGGCTACACTGGATTAGGAAGCCTGCCTCAAAAGCAAACACAGAAAAGGCTCTGCTGCTCTGAGGTGCATGCTGAAACCTCATCATTCCTGGCCAGGATCAGCTCTAATCCCTTTGTCCACATGGGCTGTGTCCCTTAACATCCAGTATGCATGTTTGGTGACAGGCAGTGCTGTGTCCAGAGGGTTGGCCACTAAACAGCTAAGGTCACCCTGGGCCCAGGGCCCCCTCATTGTGTTTTCTGAAAGAAGCTAGAAAGCTGATGTGGACTCCAACCTTTTGGCTTTAAACCAAGATGTCTTAATTTCCAGTGAATTCTCCTTTTAAAATGTTGGCTCCCACAGGCCTTGATTGCAGGACATGGAGAAATCAAGTTAGCACGAGGCTGGAAGCTTCTGCCCTACTGTGTTAGCCCTTGGCGCTGTGCAGGCCACAGAGGGAGAACTGTCATCAACATCCCGTTGGCTGTGGACCCTGAGTATAAAAGTCTAGCCTGCCGGGCAAGATGAGGTCACTGGTACAACAGAGGCAAGACCATTAAGAGGGTAACTAACGGGCTTTTGATTAGATCAGCCGTCTACTCCACGGGAGGCAATTCACTTCTATTACTACACACCCACCAACAGCCTGTGGCTGGGGAAGGCATGGGCCCTAATGAAGAAGCAGTTGCTTTATCTTGCTAAATGGACATGATGTGCCCATTAGCACACGTCTAAGCTGCTGTGTTCATACCCATAGAACAGCGTGGCTGTCAGTTTCAGTTGGAGACGTTTCTTTTTGCTGAGGCTGATGGTGACTGCAAAGACTCCTAAAATCCAAATACTGAGAATTAAGGCCTGACAAAGGTCCAGCCATAAAGGGGACATCTCTACTGCCTCAGGGCTCAGATCACATCTCCGAAGAAAGGACAGAATGAATGTCATAGCCCAAGGAAGTGGGTGGGAAGAGCGGGAAAGGCATGGAGCACTGAGCCAGGCATGGTGCAGCTCTTGAACTCACAGCTGATGTCCTTAGATATACAAGATGATACAAAACTGGGCCCAGAGACAGTCTGTCATGAAAGGGGCTTATGAGGTCCTACCTTTCCCAGAACCTACACACAGGTAGTGTTACTTGGTTGGGAGGATCAGTTTCTTCAGGGGTATTGCACTGGTAAACTTCCCACGGAAGCAAAACCTTACTCATCCTCCTGTGAACAGCCCCAATGAAACTCATTGGTACACACACACAGATACACACAGACACACACACACACAGACACACACACAGACACACAGACACACACTCACACCTGTAAAAGTAGAGGGAGGTCTAATCAGAGAAAGGAAAGGGGTCAAAGAGAATGGGAAAGGGACAAGAGAGACCACAATGGGTGTGTGAAAATAAATGAAACACAGTATGCACATGCATGAGAAATTTGTAAAGAAATCCATTGTTATGCAATTAATATCTGCTAGTAAAACATGAAAAAAAATAGGCTCATTCAGACAAACACCCTGTGGGTTGTGTGATCATCCCCTGGACATGTGATCTCCGCATGTCCTCCTGTGTCCTGCAGAGTCTGGAAGACTCCCTGGCTGACACTCTCCTTTTCTAGCCGCCTTTGCAGGGGGTCATTATTGCTTTAGAGTTTCCCTTTCTGATTGGCATCCAATCCATTGGCAGCAGTTTGAGGGAGACTGATGTCACCCCCTGCCAGAGCAGCAAGATGAGACATGCTCCTCTCTGGGCGTGTATGTGGGGAGAGTTGCCTGACTCTACCCAAGGGCTTTCTCCTGGGTAATGAGTATTTTTGCTTCTGGGAACAGCCCATAGTAGTCCTGTAGCTTGAAGTCCTGTTCTCACCTGTAATGTGGCCTCACTGTCCCCACCCCTTCCCTCCACACTGTCTGTCCTTGGGTCTCCAGAAGGCTTCATCATTCTTGGCTCTCTGCTTTTTGTCTCTTTATTTCTTTGAAATCCAGATCCCTGTGTCTGAACCATCCGCTCTGGCTTTTACTTTCCTCCATCTCCTGGACTTTTGCGTTTGGATGCCAGTTCACACCAGCCTGGGTGCCTCCCTGTGGTAGCAGAGACCTCAGGAGCCTGGCATTAACTGTTCCCTATTGCTCTCCACTTTAAAATCCTGGTCCTTATCTCTGCTCAGGTAGAGGTGGAGAGCTGGGGCAGCATCAGTGGGCATGAGGTCTGTACCCTCCTCCAGCCCACCTTCCTCTCCATTGTCTGGAGGAATGGCATTTTGGAAAATGCGAACTCAACTACTTTGGGAGCCTAGACTCCCATGTGGCTCCAACAGCCTACTTGGCAGTGAAGGATCTAGGTCCTGTAAATTGTGAGACCCCTTCCCACCCCCCTCTCCTGCTGACATCAGTTGACACCTAGCTGTTCTACCTGCCCTAAGAACGCCTGGAAGTTCCACAGCACTGTGCCTCTGGACCTTCTCTGTCCTCACCTGGGCTATATGGCTATTCTTTGTGTTCCTTTCACCTCCAAGGCAATTTTTGAAATCTCTGGAGGTGACTTCCTCTGGACAGTGGGGTGCTTGGGTCTCCCATGATCATGGGTCTTCAGCACATGGCTGAAGGGCTGCCCTGCCCCTTTGGCAGCAACATCACCATCTTCCCTGCTAAACAGGCATCCTTGGGCACATGTCACGTTCACCCATCTCTGTCTTCTGTGAACTGCTCAGGTTGCGCACATGACAGCTTTAAAGAGTGTTTTCTGAGCACCTCAGTGATTGAGTGGCTAGCTTTGATTTGGATGTTTGGAGGCTATTCTGTCAGGAGAAGCTGGTAATTTTAGAGTTTACAGTGACCACAACATTCAGTGTTTGCTGGATCTAGAAGTAGTAATGATCATCTCCTGCTGATTTTTGAGTCTGAAAACCAAGCCAAAGATCCCATTTACTCCAGGATAATGCTCTCATATACCGGGAGAATACTCCCATGAGGCTGGTAGCAATTGGCCACTCTGCCTGTTCCAATTCATGCCCAACATGGGCCTAGCCAGCCTTCTCTCACTCTGGCCAGGTCCACACCCTTCCCACTACACTGTCAACTAAAGGTTGAGTTGGAAAATCCCTCTGAGATCAGTCAATGATGGGCCCCTATGGGTTTTCAGATCAGTCACCGACGCCCAGAGAGGAAAGTCTACTTGCCCAGGATTGCAGAGATGAGGGAAATGGGTGTTCACACCTGAAGTCAAGTGTGATCAAAGAAAAGTTTGAGATGGTCTAGGAAGTGTCCGGGCTAGCCTGGAGGTTGAGAAGCCAGGGAGGGTCCCTCTGAGGCTACCCATGCAAGGGGCAAGAAGGACAAAGGAAACATGCAAAGGCCGGAGAGCGAGTGAGCTTGCTGCTTTGAGGCCAGCAGAGAGAGGAAAACACAGCCATGTCATGGGCTGCGTGGAAAAGATCTGTGGACTTTGCAGTGTAGTCTCGGTAAGAGAATGCCACCAGAAGGTTTACCTGAACATCTAGAAGATACCAAACAGCAGGCACAAATGGGATCCAGAAGAACCCAAATCAACTCACCCTTCTACCCCCAAGTACACAACCGACCATAAAGTACATGTCCCCCCAAATGGCCTGTACCCAAGTGATCACAGCAACTCTTCATAACAACTCTAAGGTGGAAACAGCCCAGCTGCCCATCAACTGGTTAACAGATAAATAAAAGGTGGAGCCCATAAAATGGACTCTGCCTCATCTCTAACAAGGCAGGTGGCACTGACACATGCTCCAGCAGGATGGGGCATGAAAACATAACAGGAAAGGTTGCATGCTGTGAGACATTTCTCTGAGATGTCCAGAACAGAAAGGTTTATAGAGATAGAGAGATAGAAATACAGATAAGTAAGTAGATAGATAGATAGATAGATAGATAGATAGATAGATAGATAGATAGATGGATGGATGGATGGATGGATGGATGGATGGATGGATGGATGGATAGATGGATAGATATGATAGATGATAGATAGGATAGATACATAGGATAGATAGATGATAGATAGATAGATAGATAGATAGATAGATAGATAGATAGATAGATGGATGGATGGATGGATGGATGGATGGATGGATGGATGGATAGATGGATAGATATGATAGATGATAGATAGGATAGATACATAGGATAGATAGATGATAGATAGATAGATAGATAGATAGATAGATGGATGGATGGATGGATGGATGGATGGATAGATGGATGGATGGATAGATGGATAGATGGATAGATGGATAGATGGATAGATATGATAGATGATAGATAGGATAGATACATAGGATAGATAGATGATAGATAGATAGATAGATAGATAGATAGATAGATAGATAGATAGATAGATAGATAGATAGATAGATAGATATTTGGGGCAGGGTCTTTCTTTGCTGAGGCGCTGGAAGGGTACCATGGGTTGTCCAGCAGTGTCCCTGGCCTCTATAGTTAGATACTAGTGCATCCCTCTGACATTGTGACATTCAAAGACCTGCAGTTGATGAAAAGATCCCCTAGAGTGTTAAATGGTCCTCAGTCAAGCACCACCTTCCTTGCTGGCGGCTCTTGCAGAATCACTTAAGTATCTCACCCTGAGGTCTCCAGTACCACCTTAAGTCCTGCAACCTGGGTCCAAGGGCTCTTTCCAATCCATCTGGGCATTCCCTGTTAGCGATGGTGCCTTATGTTAGGGCCCTGGAGTCCAGCTCAGAGACTATCACTTTGTGGTCATCCAGGAGCCATTTTATAGTCTGGGAAGGCCAGGGTATCTCTTCTCACAGGGCTGTGGGATGGCTACTTAGATGCTGGAAAGCACGCACAGCCCATCAGATAACTGTTGGCGTTAATAATTTGTGGTTCCTTCTTCTCCCATGCCATTGCCACGTGTGCATGTGTGCTGCTGTTGTGGCAAGAACACACATGCTAGCTATGTGAAGGAACTAGTGAGAAAAGACAGGGTAGGTAGGTCCCATAGTCCCCGCCCTCAGTGGTCTCCAGGGTCCCATAGTCCCCGCCTTCAGGGGTCCCCAGGGAGGTGCATACCCATACGTATGAAACACAGAAGAACTGTGCATGTCAGTTAATGAGAACTGGGACAGGTGGCGATTGGAAGAAGATAGGAAACAAGATGGTGACCAACTCAGTCTGGCAAACATTGCTTCTGAGGACACTGTCTACCGAGGCTCTGGAAGTCTCAGAGGTGGCATGCCCATCCACTGAACCATACCAGGAACACCTCTTTCCTTCACTCACTTCCTTCCTTCTGCAAGACCACAGCCCTGGAAGCCACGGAGATCTCCATGCTGATTAGCGAAGTAGGTACTCCTTGCAGAAAATCAGGAAAGCCCTGGGAGCAACCATGACCCCAATCCTGCCACCATGGGCAAATGTTGCTAACCTTCTTTTGATCCCTCCCTTTCTAGGTTTTTGTCTCAAATCCAGGGTCATGCCATGTCTGCAATGGATAAGGGTGTCCCCAACCAATATTACTGTTTTTAGTAAAGACTTGTCTGCCCCTATTGTTGGGCATTTAGGCACTCTTTTGAGTTTTGGTAACTGTCTTGGGGATTGCAGTCATCTTCATTCTCCTCCATCACTCCATGTGGATGGATGTACTCTTGTTTTAAAACATTCTTGGCAAAGAGCCTTTTTGGCTTGCTGAGACCCTTACCCCATTACCAGGGATTTCTTTCCCAAGGATGAACCAAATCCTTCTGATTGCAGTTTAATCCTGCTTTTACTTCCTCGGGGCGTTGGTGGAGTGGGACCACAGCTGGGTTTGTTTTCCCTGCGGACATGATGACTGGGAAGGCTTCTGGAGAGAGTGTCTCTAAAAGGAGTGTTTGCCAGATTGAATCTGTCACCAGATTTTTGTCTTCTGTCTTGTCCCTCCTATTCAGATGTCACTGTCACTTGGATGACACGGACTGAGTCAACCCAGTTAGTACAAGTTAGCCATTAGTCCAGGACAGAGGGAATGGGCATGCCTCAGAACCCAGGGGAGCTGTCCAGGCTGAGACTCAGCGGGGAGGGGGGTAATCGGGACAGGGTGACACAGGGCGGAGTCAGCTGCAGAGGCGAAGCAGTTCAGTATTGCTTTCTGTGGGACACTGAGCAGTGGCCTTCCTTCCTTCCTGAGCTTTAGAGGCAATGCTTGGTGAGGGTACCAGCTCTCACTGACAACCATCAGTCACCTCCAGGAAGTGTGCAGCTATTCTTCCGGTGTGGGACAAGGAGGGAACTATAGCCAAGTCTACACTGGGAGCTGTGCATTTCATGCTCTTATTTAATGGCTGGGACTAGAATGATACAAAGCAGTATCACCCCTGCAGCTGGGAGGATGGGAGGCCAAACTCCACAGCAGGGACTACGGGAAATCACTGTGGAGAACCTCGGTTTCTCCGTCTGCAATAGGGGGTTAACAATACCGGTCCCCAGAAGTACTGTGATGACAACTTTAGTCTGAATTATTATACACCTAATGTGCCTGGTGCCAGGCCTGCCCACAAATGATATCTTTACTCTTTCCGGTTTTCCCCAAACCCAGCTCAGAGATCAGTCCCATAGTCCTGGATAACCTTTGGGGAAAGCAAACATGTTTATAGAAATTCATAACTCTCTCTTATAATTAAGAAAGCAGAAGCTTGGCCAAGACTTATCTGGGAGATGTCTCTTAAAAAAGCCACCTTGACATGTGTCTGAGGGGAGGGGTGGGGCTCCTAAGACTTGAACCTCTCCATTCTCTGGGCCCTGTTCTATGCCTCATGCTTAGCTACATATATGACCTCCAGACAAACAGTGCCAAGGCTCAGTAGACGCCAAAGTTAGTGTATGACAGTGACCAGTGGGAACACCTCTGCTCAAGGGTGCTTTACTGCCCTGTGAATGTCAGAGGGGGAAACTGAGGCTTTCAGGCTCAAGGTCACTGGGTTTCTCAAACCAGAGTCAAGGCCACTTCTGAACTTCCACTACCAGTGAACAGCTATCAGATGTCCCTGGTGTCTCGGACAGCTACCAGAACAGCTACCAGAGTCCCTCCCAGTCTAGCGCAGGGAACTCCTCGCTTCCCAGCAGCCCAGGAATGGGGCAGCAGCCCAGGAGGACTTAGGCAAGGCGACCTGTTCTTGAGAAACTAGACAGCCTCCTTCCTGTCAGCCCCTGACGCTTCACTGGTGCTGGGGAGTCAAAAGTCTCTCCAAGCTCCCACACATATATCAGGAGACTCACGCCACCGCCCAGAGGGCACAAAGCAAGCCTTTAAGCGCAAGAAGATTTTCAAATTCACCTTAGAGGGCACGGGGGTGTGAGGCTACCCTGGCATCCCTCACATCCGCGGGATGAGGCAGCAAGCCTAGCTCATAACACCCCTTTGGGGGTGGGTATGACCCTTGAGGGTGACAGGGAGGAAATCTAGGTAGAGGCATCAGCCCAAGGTCAGGTGCTTCCTGTGTGCAGCGCAGCCTGAGGTCGATCTGGGGACGGGGGTCGGCAGGAATCTGAAGCAGGCAGCCAAAGTGGCCACGCCACAGCCTGGTCTCCGCGCAACCCCACCCGCGTCCCCATCCCGAGGCGACGTCTGCCAGGAGGCGTCGGTCACCTTACCTTACCTGGTGCTGCTGCTGTGCGCCACCGGCTGTACCGGGTCGCTTAGGACTGCGCGCTTGCACTGGCTGGGGCAAGGATGGAGCTGGCGGCGTGCGCCTAGCACCCACTTCCTCGTCCCCGCCCCCAACTCGCTCCTCCTCGTTCTGAAAGCCGCTCCTTTCCTCAGCGTTTTCTCCCATATTCATCCTCCCCTCTTCCTTTCTCCCCCCTCTCCCTTTCCCCCCTCTTCCCCTTCTTCCTTCTGTCTCCCCCTTTCTTGCTCTCTCTTCCTCCCTCTCTTCCCCCTTCCCAACCCCCCTTTTCTTCTTTGGACGCTTTCACCCCTCCCTCTTCTTTCCTCCCTTTCACATGGTCATCTGTCACGTCCCCCCCCTCCCGCCACCACCCCCACCACCACCCCGCCACCCCCACCCCCACCCCGCCACCCCTCCTACATATTCTGGCTACTTATTCTGGGCAGCTCCCTGGCCTGAGACTCTGCCCACCTGTGTGCACATTGATGGTGTGAGGGGAGATGCTCAGTCTTGGCTCACTCTGGTTTGAGAACGCTAGGCCAGAAATCTGATGAGCCCTTCACCTGAGTTCCTCCAGGACCTGACCACTCCGAGAATGGCCAGTTGCGAGAGAAGAACCAGCTTTTCTGAGAAAATCCTGGAAGATCTTGGGAATCTGGAAAGCCAGATTTGGGTAGATCTCAGTCAGCCCAGGGGTTCTGGTGGAAAGAAATGGGAGGGGGTTGGGGCTTTGGAAGCAGGACAAATAAAAACTGTCCAGGTAGACTGTTCCACCTCCTAGATGCTGAGCCAGTGCAACCTGAGGCGGAGTGTCTGGCAGGAGGTAGTGTCTCAAATCAGTGCAGACCCAAGCCTCTTACTTTTCTTTGACAAACTCCCTCCACGTAGCAGATTCCCCTCAAGTACCCAGGGGCAGCTCATCTGGCCACCTGCCTCCCTAGCTAGGCTGCTACTCCAGTGCCTAGCACAGCACTGTGGTCATTCTGCCTGTCCCTATCTTCTCTCCTGAAGTTCTTGTGGCAAGCACTAGATAAGTGTCTCTATTTGTGAGCCAGTTTCCTCCTCTGTGACCCTAAGGGTCATGCTCACCTCACGGAGGCTTGGATAACAACAGATAAAGCCTTGGGCCAAGGCAGTGAAAGGGATACAGGGTGAGCTTTGTGCACACTCTGCTCACTAGGGATGCATTCGCCATGTTCCCTTGTGCCAAACCAGTCTGTTTCCAAGGTAGACTTTTGAGCTCTTCTCTTGCCATTCACAAAGCATCTTAGGTCATCTCTAAAACGTGCAAGTTGGTCACATGTCTCTGCTCCTGGGCGTCCAACCCTCCCACACTTTCTGCTTTAGTCACACACAGAACCAGGCTCCTCCTGTCCCCAGTAATCTGTAAAATGCCTCTCTACAACAAGTGTAGTCATTGTCCACTTAGTGCCTCTCATGGCAAGAGCATGATGGCCCCCAGCTTGCAGAGCTACTAATGTGTTGGTGGAAATGACTTTGGTGAGAACCTGCCCCATCTCTTTTTCATCTACCATGGGATGCCATTAGGGGAATGTTCTGGAAGAGGCTAGTCCATTACCTGAGTCCCCAGGGAACAAGCAATATTAGCGAGGGTTTAGCTTGCTGAAGGCCCTTACAATTTCTGAAGTCATCCACCTTCCTTTAAAAAAAAAAACTGAGTTTTTATTTTTGTGTATAGGAATGTCTTACTTGCATGTATAGTCTTCACATTGTGTGTGTGTCTGGTGTCCATGGAGACCAGAAGAGGGTAATTGGATAGCCTGGAACTGGAGTTACAGACGGTGGTAAGCCACTGTGTGGACAATAAGAGTCAAACCCAGGTCCTCAGGAAGAGCAGCTCTTAACTGTTGAGCCAGTTCTTTAGATCCAAGTCATCTGATCAGGTTAGACAGTCATGGTCTCTTCAGTACCGCACTGAGTCACACAGTCAGGCTGGTTCTAGCGATTGGTGGTTAGGATGAATGGATATTTCAAAAGAGAGGGGCCCGTGCCTTGGAAAGTGTCGCGGTTCCGGCAGTGTCCCGTCCGCAGGAGGTGTCAGAAAAGTTACCACAGGGATAACTGGCTTGTGGCAGCCAAGCATTCATAGTGACGTCACTTTCTGATCCTTTGATGTCGGCTCTTCCTATCATTGTGAAGCAGAATTCACCAAGCGTTGGATTGTTTACCCACTAATAGGGAACGTGAACTGGGTTTAGACTGTCGTGGGACAGATAAGGAGGTCGGCCAGTTCCTCCTGCCTTCTGTTTTTCATAACCCACACACACATGCACACTCCACAGTGGGGAACAATCATGGAGGAGGAGGGTTCCCAGGCTGCCCTTTGAGAATAAAATGGGAGGCCAGAACCAAAGTCTTTTGGTTAAAGCAACACAGCTGACTACACACGAACCCGTTTGGCTGCCTTCCTTCCCAAGGCACGGACGTCCCAGCATGGGAAAGACCTCCCTCCCTCCCTCCCTCCTCCTCCTCCCTTTTGACCCATTTTCACTCTTCCACCATACACTCAATAAAATAAAATAAAATAAAAATGATCATCCCATTGGTCCAGACTTCTATTCAATGGGAGGTGGAATGTACACCCTGCTGTAGGAATCTGGATCAAGGAGCTTAGCAGTTCAAGCTCTCCCTCCACAAGGCCCACAGTGCTCCAGCCATCCCACGATATAGATGCCTAAGATGCTAAAGTGATTAGAGAGTGATGCTCTTAGAGCTGACAGGTGAACACGAAGCATTCTCAGGCAAGAGTAGCAGGAAAGCCACCAGTCAATCCAGAGAGAGAACAGCTCCTCGGTGTAGACAGCTGTGCTGTGCTGTGCTTTGTCACATAGCAAGGAACAACCAGATAGGCAGCTAGAGGGGATCAGTTTCTGTCTCTGGGGTCCTTTCCTTGTCTGTAAAAGCAGCATCACAAGTCATGCCTGCTGCCAAGAGCTTGGGCAAGGTCTAAATCACCAGAAGAAAGGAAAGAGAAAGTCAGGTGTGATGCGCAGGAATCCCAGGACTTAGAGGCAGGGAGGACCAGGCGTTCAAGGTCATCCTTGGCTCCATAGTAAGATGGAGGCCAACCTGAACAACATGAAATCCTTTCTCAAAAACAAACACTAAATAAGTTAAAAGGAAACATCAAATTTACTTATTTACTCAACAAACGTGTCCTGAAGCTTATCAGGCACTAATTCCATGCCAGGATACAGCAATGAACAAGATAGGAAAGAGTCTACTGCACCACACAGAGCCGGCCATGCCAGGTAGTTCCACTGAAGGGAGTTAATATAGGCAAGAGGAGTAAGACTATCTGGCTCAGCTGTGTTTACCATCCCTGGTGTGTGTGGCATCAGGACTGAGCTGGGCACAATAAGAGAGAGTAGAGCATCCCTAGAGGAAGAACAAGTGTTTGAGGTAGGGACCAGTGTGGCTTTGACCAGTGAGCAGGAAGAAGACTGGTGTAGCGACTGGATTAGGGACTGGGTGCTAGGCAGAGATGGGTCAATAAACCGGATGAGTGTGTGTTACACTGTAGCAGAGTCATGAGTGGGGGTGGGGGGTGAGATGGGGAACCTACCTGCACTGGGAAGTTTGTTGCCATTCTCAACCAGCCAGCCAACTGCAACATTTTCCAGCTCTGAAGATTCCCAGCTCCATCCCAGATGGGGAGACCTTTGGCAGCGACGGCTCAGCCCTGTCAGTATAGGCGCAATTGCTAATGGGAACCATATCTCCACTTTGCAGGGGCTGTGGAGGCTGCCAGCCACCACAAGATGTGTAAACACCATCTTCTTCCGGCACCCTTTGCCGGAAGAAACCTCTCATTCTGAGGAAACCTGTTGACAAAAATAGAAAGGGAAAGAAAAGGTGGTTTTTTAAAAAAAAAAATTAATTTTTTGGTTTTTTTTTTTTTTTTTTTTTTTTGGTTTTTGCTTCGGAATGAGTAATCTCTGCTGAGTCTAACTGCTAGAAAAAAAATGAGAAAGAGGAAAAGGTGGGGGTGGGGGTGGGGGACACAACAGTTCAAATATCGAATGGCAGGACATAGTGATAACTTTTAATGGAGTTGCCTGTGGGAAACCACATGGAGAACCTGCTGGGATTGCCAGTGGTTCTTCCCTACGGTGGCTCGGGGTTTGTGCAGGGGTCCTATGGTGGCTCGGGGCTTCTGCGGGGCTCCTAAGAGTGTGGTCCCAAGTGGGCAGGATGTGCTGCTCCACATGCACTGAAAGTCTTGAGATGCAGGAAGGTCTCTGCTCCGGGTATCCCTGGAGGAGGAAAGCCAGTTCCTGACCCTGCAATGCTTCTGTGGGGCCCAGACCTGGCCATTTCTCAGCATCTCTAAATTTGCACCTCACTTAGTTCTGCCACACAAGACAGGAGGGAGTGCCTGCTGTGTGTAAAGTCTGCTGTTTTATTTTATTTTATTTTATTTTTTCCATAGAGGGCTGGGTTCTTTGCATACAACATCTTAACTGATTCTCTTCAGAGCCCTGAAAGGTAAGCATTGACTTCTCCAGGCCTACAAGTGGGGAGTACAGAGATAAGAGCACCTTCCTGGTTCTCATCTCTATCACTGGAGATTCATACAAACACGGTCCAACTGGTGAATTGACTGCTCTGAAAACTCAGGATAGGGAGTGATTCAGCCTGGGGTGGAGGGGGGGGGCATGAGGTGACTTTTTAGAGCAGGTCTGCTCATGGATTGGGTGGAGGGATACTCCAAGAAACAGCTCAAAGAAGGTTCCAGAGCTGTCTGTCCTCAAAGACTTGGTCCCCATTGTAGTGGGGTGAGAGAAGGTGGGACCTTTAAGAGTTAAAGGCCTAATGAAAAATCCTCAGACCCTCTGAAGGGATTCTGGGGTCTGAATGTCACTTCACTTCCTGTCCGTAATGCCATCTGTATCGGCAGCTTTGAGGTCTTCGTCCCCAAAGCCAGGCACATGAAGATCTGTGAATGAAGATTCTTGTCTTTAACAGCTCAAAGCCTAACATGCTTGTGTGTGTGTGATGCATACATGTAGAACGTGTGGTCAGTAGAATCACTGAGGGAGGCTGAGGAGACACGTTGATCTAATACCAAAAGTGCTTGGACATTATGACCTGCTCTGCATCCTGGTGGCAGAGAAGAGACACCTTTGAGAGATGGTGAGTGGGAGAAGGAAGAGACTAAGACATCTTCCGCTCACAAGGAAGAAAAATGCCCGGAATGGCTCATGAATACAGGGCATGAGAAGCGAGGGTATAAGGCAATTGCCTGGGCCTGGTATCAATGAGGACCACAGAATCTCTGATCTTTGGCCAACTTCTGTACCTACCTCACATCTGCTGTCATCTCTTCCCCCATCAGAAGACACATTTGTTCCTCTAGTTCTGGTCCTCCAGAATTTTCACCTTCACGGCACCTCTGCTTGGGCCTTAAAGCTACATGGCTTTAATTTTAAGTCTCCTGACTATTCAAACTGGAGGAAGGAACAGTCTGAGGAAAGTGGCCCTTGAAGCCTCGAGGCCAAGGGAAGGAAGTGGCATTGCTGGGCCTGCCAGGAAGGCACCTGCAGTGCAATAGCCACGTGAAACAAGAGTTCTCTCAGAGAGGGCATGACTGGCCCACATCCAAAATAAGGAACTGGCCCTGGTAGATTACAGGGCCAAGGTATCTTCTGTGTGAACATGTTTCTGTGAGTGTTTTGGGGGCGAGACTGCATTAAATTAGTCTTTGAGGAAAGCAGGTTGCCTTCTGCATTCGGAGTGCATTTAGCCAATCAGTTGAAAAATCTGATTGAGATGAAAGTACCCAACTCTAAGCAAGAAGGAAATCTACTAGCCAAAGATGGGGTTGAGCCACAGCAGGTCCCTACGTGGGGTCTCAGCCCAGGGCCTTAGATTTCAGGGTTGCCAGCTTCCATGGTTGTGTGGGCGGATTTCTTCAACCACACCCCTAGAGGCTGAAGAGATGGCTCAGCTCGCCCATCATCCAACCTGTGCGACTACGACTCGGTTCTCCTGCTAGGACTTGCTTTTATCACACACCCTATCCAATCTCCTACCAGGCTTAAATCTTGCCCTGCTGGAAAGTCAAGGTCAGGATTGCAGGCTAGGTCACATGCTCCTAGTTTGAAGGAGGCCTTGCAAAGTGACAATTCACTCCACTAGACTCTGTAGTATAATGCAGGGAAGAAACCAGGCATGGAAATGTCCCTTTTGATATGAAAATTGGAATGTTTTATTAAGTTATTTGATTAGTCTATTTTTTTTTTACATTCAGTGTGTGTGTGTGTGTGTGTGTGTGTGTGTACATAGGTAAAGAACAGAGGACAACTTTAAGGAGTCAGTTCTCTCCTTCTATCATGTGGGTCCCAGGGATTGGACTCAAGTCAACAGGTTTAGTGATAAAATGCCTTCATCTCTGATCGATCTGATCGATCCATCTTGCCAGTCCTGAAGTTTTAGATTTAAAAAATTAGTTATTCACTTACTCATTTGTATATCTGTGTGAGTGTGCACATGTGTCTGTGTGAGTGTGCACATGTGTCTGTGTGAGTATGTACACATATGTCTGTATGAGTGTGCACATGTGTCTGTGTGAGTGTGTACAGGTCTCTGTGTGAGTGTGTGTACATGTGTCTGTGTGGGTGTGTGCACATGTGTCTTATGAGTGTGCACATGTCTTTGTGTGAGTGTATGCATATGTATCTCTGTGTGTGCACATGTGTCTGTATGCAGATGTGTATGCCTGTACGTGTGCTCAGGGGCCTGAAGAGGATGTCAGATGTCCTCTCCTACCTCTGTGTACTCCTTTGAGGCAGAGTCTCTCCCTCATCCCAGGTTCTCATCTTCTCAGACTAGAAGTCAGCAAGCCCCATCAATCCTCTTGTGTCTGCTCTCCTCAGAGCTGGGCTCATAGGTGTGCATGTGTCTGGCTTCTTGTGTGCTGGGCTCTGGATGAGGCCATGTGGCTGCCCAGCGAGTCTTTCTAACCACTGAGCAATCTTGCCAGTCCTAACCCTTTTGACTTTTCATTCTTAAAAGCTATAATATTAATTTTTAAGTAGAAACACTCCTTTTAAAAAAAAAAGGCAATAAAACTTGTAAACAATTAAAACATTTGTACATCAAAGTGAGTCTCCTGAGCTCTTCTCCTCAGAGGTCTTATGAACTACTGATCAAATTCCAGAATTTGATCTTATACATTAAAAATTTTAGCCATTTCATTTTTTTAAAGTCATATTACATATTCTGTATTCTGCTTTAAGGTATGATGAGCCATTTCTGATATTTTATACAAATAGATGTAACTCTGCCATTTAAGCTAGTAGAATGGTTTTTTGCATTAGTTAGCTATTGCTATGTAACAAATGACCACAGTTAGTGGCTTTTTTGTTATCTCATGATTTCTGGGGACCAGGCATCTGCACAAGTATTAGTTAGGGTCTCCAGTTTTGGGTCTCTCTGCTGGCTGTAATGGAGTTGTCTGGAAGGTTTGAGTCCTCTTCTGAAAGCCCCACAGAGCAGATCTCCTTCCTGATGAAGTTCAGGTACTCTTGGGTTAGAGCTCTGACGGCTTGACTTCTTCAGTGGCTGTTGGGCAGATGAATTGGTCTCAGTTCTTTTCCTTGTAGCCCTTTCCTAACATGGTGGCTTTCTTTTCCAAAGCCTTCCAAACAGCGAATCCACTGGCCAGACAGAAGCTAGAGCTGTTTGTCGTCAAAGTGCACAGTGCATCCTCTTGAATTGAGACATCCTATTCGTCAGAATCAAGTTATGGATCCTGCACACATTCAAAGTAATAGTTAGAAAGGTGGAAGTGCTCAGGACCAGGGCCATGGGGACCAGGGTCTGCCACAGTGTCTGTCCCAGTTGTCCCAGCTGTTCCTTCATTTGCTGATGAACAGCCAGGCTGTTGATAGTTTTCACATCAGTTTAAACAATGTCTTCATCCTGCCAATTGTACCTTCACGAACTGACTCAAGATTTTTTGGAAAAATACCTGAAAGTGGAATTTCTCATTCTAAGGCAAGTAGATTGATGTTGACTACGCACTATATCAAAGGTATACCAGATGTACAAGCTCGGAAGTACTGTGAATGGACACACACACACACACACACACACAATTACTGAGCATTTAATCCCATAGATTTTTGGTATGATAGGTAATAGCTGGTATCTCTGTGTCTTAGTCTACAATGATGTCTCAGTAAAGTTGAATTCATATACATATATATATCTACATATATATATGTATATATATATATACACACACACATATATATATACATATACACATATATATATATATGTATATATGTATATATAATCAGCTACTTATTTGGCCTAGGGTGCTTTGGTTAGCAAGCATAAAAATCCATTTGAATCAGCATAAGTATTAAAATGAAAACTCCTGGTTCTCTAAAGAGAAGACAGAGCAACTCCCTGAACAAATTATTGCTTTTCCTCATGGGACGAGAAGCAGTGTCTATCTCAGCATCTGGACATCACCCCATTTATTGTTTATACTCTGGGGACCCAAGAGACCTCATTTCTATTTGGATTCTTCTTTGTTTTCCTTTCCTTATTGACTGGCCTTTCCCCTGACTCAGAGTAAGGGTCCTTATAGCTTCCTTTTGGATTCTAATATAAAATGTTTCTAATCACAAAATCACATGTATAGGAAGTCAAATATCATACACAATCTCTTCCCTAGTCCATTCTTTCAGATATACTGACAGTTTAAAAAGTGGTATGAATATTTTAGGTTTGTCTTAGTCAGGGTTTCTATTCCTGCACAAAACACCATGACCAAGAAGCAAGTTGGGGAGGAAGGGGTTTATTCAGCTTACACTTCCACATCACTGTTCATCACCAAAGGAAGTCAGGACAGGAACTCACACAGGGCAGGAACCTGGAGGCAGGAGGTGATGCAGAGGCCGTGGAGGGACGTTTCTTACTGTCTTGCTTCCCCTGGCTTGCTCAGCTTGCTCTCTTATAGAACCCAGGACTACCAGCCCAGGGATGGCACCACCCAAAATGGCACCACCCTTGATCACTAATTGAGAAAAATGCCTTACAGCTGGATCTCATGGAGGCATTTCCTCAAGGGAGGCTCCTTTCTCTGTGATAACCCCAGCTTGTGTCAAGTTGACACAAAACTAGACAGTACAAAGTTTTTTCAAAAATTTTCCTCATGTGTCATGATGATGCTGAGATGAAGGAAGATGGTGGAGATTAAGATGCTGGTGCTACTGCTGATGGAGACCATGGCAACAGAGATTGGTGGCAGCAATAGTTAATGAGCATCAACTGAGCGGCTGTAGTATCTTAATAGTACAGCATGCTTTCCCATGCTGTGAAAGGCTTATCGTTCATCACCACTGAGCCTCCGAAGAACCCGAGGAAAGCCTTTTTGTCAAATAGCAATCTAATTTATATTATCCAAATTATAAAACTTGTTCCTGGGATGCTATCAGTAATTGAGAGCATCTACCACTGTTCTCACAGAGGACTCAGGTTCAATTTCCAGTTCCATGAGAGCTGATACCCTCTTCTGGCCTCTCTAAGCACTGCACACACATACACATACACACACACACACACACACACACACACACACACACACACACACACAGAAAGAGAGAGAGAGAGAGAGAACACGTACATTTATGCAGACAAATATGCACATAAAATAAATAAATTTTTAAAATTTAACTTTTTATTTCCTCCTATTACATTTATTGTGGCATTGAAATACTCAATTAGCCATTTCCAAAACATTTCCTTGAGTGAGCCATCTTTTCTCCATGGATCCAAGGAGCTCACGGTGTCACTGTCTCTTCGTTATCACCACAGTGGCATGGAAGGGGGACAGACTCACCTCCTCCACCTCCTCTTTCTGGCCACTCGGTTTTAATTAAGAAGCTCAGGCAGTGTTTCTAGGTTCATGTTCTGATTTGCAGAGTGGCGATGTCAGGGTTTGGAGTCTGGAATGCTGGGAGATTTGAGGTGTTGCATGTGCAAATTGCTCAGGTGACTCCCAAGAATAGTTTTCCCTGTGTCCTGGAAGCACAGCATTAAGCCCTCCCATCCTGCAGCACATTGCAGAACAGGGGAGCTTGAACATCCATTGAAAGAATGAATGGGTAATGTGAGCGCCCCTTCTGTGTTCCTTTCTTGGACATTTTCCTAACTACTTTTGGATATTATTTTACTCAATTTAATTTTAATTGCTTTGTCCAGATCTTCTTCCAAAGGCTAATGGAGTTTTTCTTTCTTTCTTTCTTTCTTTCTTTCTTTCTTTCTTTCTTTCTTTCTTTCTTTCTTTCTTTCTTTCTTTCTTCCTTCCTTCCTTCCTTCCTTCCTTCCTTCCTTTCTTTCTTCCTTCCTTTCTTTCTTTCTGACAGCAAATTAATGGGACAATTTCAGAAGAATTGGCTACCAAGAATATGGTCAGTTTGCTCTGTACATCTTTCCTGGGCACTCGGAAGCCACATCAAGTCAAAGGTGTCTGCAGTTTTCTCTTGCTCTTTAGAAAGGAGCTTCATCTCCATTGGAAAGACTGGGCTCTTAGGGTCTCAGCCTGGTTCTCTCGTGCTGGTATCAGCAGTTTGGAGCCCAGCAAATGCTGGCATGAATCCACTGGATATGGGTGTGACCTTGAGAAATTGCCTCGTCACCGTGAGTCCTGGTCTCTGGTGTACCTGTGTGCGGCACAGCCTTCCTGACTGTGATCTTACAGGTAATGCTTTTCTGGGGCTGCCTGCTATGGTAGAATTACCCACAACATCTTGCATTAGGGCTACTTTCTGATATTAGAGACATAGATACTTCATAACCGTAAGCAGTGCATTACCACCTGACTCTGCCCTCTGTCTTTGTTCCTTGGTGGCCAGGAGACTACAGTGCCTGCTATATATACACCTGTGCTGTGTCCCTAGGCTTACAACGTCCAGGATTCTTGAAGGTGATGCTGACACTGGGAGTGGAGATGTGGAGAAGGATATTGTCCTTCCTGAGATCGGATGGAGGCAGGGTGAGAGCAGGGCATGCTGGAAGACATGAATTGTGGGTAAAGGGAGATGTTCTTAGAAAGACAGCAGAGGAAGGCAGCAATTTGGAAGAGACAGAGCCCCAGATGTGATAAATATTTGGAAGGGAAATCTCTCACTCCTCCGGACCCACCGACTCCACACTACTCTTTCTCCTATAAGCAGGGAGATTCTGAGAAACCACACCCCCGCCCCCGCCCAATCCCTAATTCCAGAAGGCCTTTGATCCTCGAGGCTGGGCAACTGGCCTGGCCTCTCAGCAGCTGCTGCCTGCACCTCATTCAACCATAGTGCTACAGATTCCATGCAGGGTCCAGATTCTTAGGTCTCCCATGGGCCACAGCCCATGGATCAACGATGCCCCTGCCTCCCATTCCCAGTGCAGGTGGTGACTCAGTGTTGTGCCTGGTCTAACCCCAGGAAGCCCTCCCAAAGGGAGCTGAGAAAAGCTGCAGGGTGTGTGGTAAGAGGCCAGATCCTGGCTCCCTGCCTTGTCCCTGCTCCCTGATGGCTTCTCCAGCCGCTTTAGCTTTTCCATGATGACAGGGGGCTTCCTCAGGCCAGAAGGGCTGGCTGACCTTTCTGAAACAGGGCCAGTCTCTAGCTTACACATGTAACTGCTCATTTCTACCACTCCTCAGGAAGGCGTTGTCTCACCATGGGCTCCACAAGTGACATGGCACCATCAGAAAATGTCCCTGCAGGAAAGAGTGGACACACTCTAATGAGATGGTTTGAAGAGTATAGGAGAGGGACTTTTCACAAAAGGACCAGTGAGCTTGTGCATACCATGAAAACCAGACCTTAGCCACTGCTGGCGGGCATTGGTCCTGCAAGACTGACAGGGGAGGGGACAGAGCAAGTTCCAGACAGAGAGAGGTGGGTAGGGCATGCCTGGAAGCAGCTGCTCCTTTCTGTAGAGGAAGACACCCATCTCCAGTAAGCCTACTGTATAAAAGGCAAGATGGTGCCCGCCCTTTCCCTTGGCCTGGCAGGGCTCCCTATGACAGTGAACAATAGGAACCTAAGAGACAAAGGACCATTTAGTATAAGAGGACTTTTGGAGGTGGGGAGAAGGTCTGGAGGTTATTGCCACCACAGGGAAGCCACACCCCAGGGTCCACAAGCACCTGTGCACATCTCCCCGAACCCAGCTCTGTTAGAGGTAACTTTCATTAACAGTTCCATCCTCCTCACAACTCTCTGAGGCAGATGACAACATCAGTAGCATCCCTATTCCACCACAGATGTCAAGTGCTTGATTGCCTCAGATGCCACGCCCCTGGTACCTAGCTGTAGACTGCCTCACGCCAAATGACATTATCATGGGAGTTCACCATTATCACCTTTTTTTGTCCATGGCAGAGTTTCTCTGTGTAGCCATGGTGGCCCTCGCACTCTCTCTGTAGACCAGGCAGGTCAGAGATCCACCAGCCTTTGCCTCCCGAGTGCTGGGATTGAAGGAGTGTACTACTATGCATTGCTTACTGCTGTTGTCTTTTCTATTGCTCCGATAAAAATTATGTCCAAAAACAAGTTGTGGAGGAAAGGGCCTGGCCTTTTATTCCATCTTATTCCATCTTATTCTTCTGTATCACATGGGAAAGAGGCCAGGAACTCGAGGCAGAAACCTGAGGCAGGAACCTGAAGATAGGAATTGAAGCAGAGACCATGGAGAGATGCCTTGTTCCCCAGTGTTTGCTTCCTTATAGCATCCAGGCAGGCCACCTAGCGGGGGGGGGGGGGGGGTTGGGGGGGTTGGGGGGGAAGCACTGCTCGTAGTGAGCTGAACCCCCTTGCACCAACCTTTAGCTAAGAAAATGCACTGTAGACGTGCCTACAGGTGAGTCTGATGGAGACAATTTCTCAGTGGAAGTTCCTTTTTCCTATACGACCCTGGCTTTTAACTAGTTGACTTAAACTCTAACCGGTACAATATAACCAGTGTTAGTGGTTACTCTACAGTTACTGCACTCTACTTCATTATTGCTACGAGCACACCTCTACTAACTAGCTTACTGTCAAGCATTATTCTGTGTTTTGCTCATTCCAGGCTTTCTATTTATCTTGATGACATCCAGAGGTCACGAGAAGTGACTGACCACTGAGGCTCTGTGTGGCATAACACAGAACAGCATCATCCTGTGTATTGCAGGGCATATCCCCATCCTTAAGCAGCTCTCAGGTACAACTGAACTGTTCTTGACCACACTGTAAACGGCTGCCTTTGTATCAGCTGGACACGTAGACCTCAGGCCAGGGCTCCCGGCCAGGCTGGCCATTAGAATACACCGGAGCTATTTCTGATTCCACTTGAGCCTGGGGCTCTCTGGGGGGGGGGGAACTCATTCATATCTTAGGAGTGGGGTGAGCATCAAGTTGTTGGTTAGAAGTGAATCCAGCCTGCAGAAGTTTAACTTTGGCTGGAGAGAAGAAAAACTGGAGCCCTAGTTGGTTCTTTGAAGGTGAGTGCTGAAACCAAGGGGTCGTTTCTTGAGGGAAGGGGAGTGACCCGGGAAAGGTCAGGGGTCTCCCTTTGCAGATCAGAAAAGAAATCCACAAACATTCCCCAGACAGGAAGCCCAACGCAGGAGCCTGTCTGACTGCTGCCTCAGATAGGGCCCGCCACATGGCAGAGTTTGTAAATATTGGCTTAAGAGAGAGTGAATGGGCATGTGCCCTCTAAACGGTCGAATTTGGAACTCAGTATTTCTTTGTATTCTGTATGTATCCTCTTCTTGTGTAACAAAGTAGCAGGAATCAGGTGGTTTACAGGACAGAAATCCACAGTTCTGGAGGCTGGAGGTCCAAATCAAAGTATGTGGAGATCAGAGCCTTCTGCCCTGTGCCCCACCCACCCTAGGCTTCAGTTGCCATGGCATTCTTTAGCCCACGTGTAGTAGTCTTTTCCTGTATCTGGCCATGTTTTCGTGAGCCCAGTATTTCCTGCTTATAGGGACTCTCAGTGATGAGTCTATCCCAGACGATCTCATCTTCGTCTGCCAAGACTTTGCTACGCTTTGGACACAGTTTGAACACATCTCTTTACAGGTCATATGCTGGTAGCTTGGCCCTCGGTATGCTGATGTTGAGAGGCAGTGAGGCCTATGTGGAAGGTGTCTAAGTCATCGAGGCATCGCCCTTAGAAGTGATCAATGCTGGTTTTGTGGAGTGAGCTCTCAGGCGCATCAGTTAATCTGTCTGATCTCTTCCGCACAGGGCTGCTTCTCCTCCTCCTTATCTGCCATGCTATGATGAAGCAAGAGGAGCCTTGGCTGGGAATGCCAGTACAATGGTCCTAGGCTTCTGAGTCAAATAAACTTCTTTTCTTTACAAATTATCCAGGCTCATGTATTTTGTTGATAGAAACATAAAGTTGACTAAGACAAGCTTCTTTACAGATGAGTCAAGTACTAGTGTTGACTTCAGTGTCTTTTGGGTAATAAAATTCATATGACCTTGTTAACTGGAGAGCTTAGACATAATCCTTCCCTTTATAGCTCTGTTGAGTACGTGATGCATACTGTGTCCTAGATATTGCAGGTCAGCATGGAAATGAGCAGAGACATTGAAGACTGGCACCCTGGTGCCAAGGAGCTCACAGCCCCCAGAATAGCATGCCCATAAATAGCCGATAAGAAGGCACTGGAGGAAAGAGGTGGTGGAGAAGGCTGTTGAGAACAGTCTAGGTCAGAGGTTCTCAACCTTCTTAATGCCATGACTCTTCAATACAGTTCTTCATGTTCTAGTGACCCCCCAACTATAAAATTATTTATTTTCATTGCTACTTCATAGCTGTAATTTTGCTATCACTATGGATCTTAATGTAGACATCTGTGTTTTCCGGTGGTCTTAGACAACCCTAGTCCACAGGCTGAGACCCTTTGTTCTAGGCTATTTTGCTTCCCGCATGAAAAGCCTTCAGCAAATCTATTTTCATTTATATACAAGTTCACTGGCTCCCATTTCCTAGGTATCTGGAGGGCGGTTCCTTTCTTTCAGTGTAGGAAAAATAATAGGCTTCCAAATGTATGCCAAGCTTATCCTTCTGATTAAATCTTTGCAACAACTTTCTCAGAATCCGAACCTCAGGCACTGGTGCCTTAAAAGCTCTCGCTCTGAACACTGATTCTGACTCATGACTTGCCATTGGAAAAGCACAAACTCCTCCAGGCTGGTTCTACAGTGACCCAGGTCTAAACAGCCCAAACTTCTGCCAGTTTGCGGAGTGCCTTAACCCAGAGAGTTGGAGCCACCAGGCCCCTGGGGATTTGTCCATGCTAAGATCTGGGTGGTGCTCTTAAGTTCTAGTTCCCAGCAGGGTCCCAGGGGCAGAGAGCTTTTGTGGCTTTTGGACTGTGGCACAGCTGAGCTGGGCATGTCTCCACTCTCTTCCCTTCTCTGGGTATAGCCCACTCCATTTTAGAACTGTTGGCGAGAGTGGAGGAAGTGGCACCTGGCACCAAGGTTGATTTACTCCTGGGCCAGGACTCCCAGGTTGACCTCCAGGGTTGCTCTTCATAGATTCCTGAGGGACTGGCTTGCAGCCAGCCAGCCAGCTTTGCCTTGCTTGCTCCTATGACCCTCTGTCTCAGACCTGTCACTGACGTCTCCAAGCACTGGGGAAAGGATCTAGTCTTAGTTTTTTTACTTTTGTGTTCCTGAAGAGTTTCTGGTCCTCTTCTGATTTGATTCACCATTCATTAAAGGTAGTCCATGATAGCCTTTGTGTGTATGTGTGTGTGTGTGTGTTTGAGAGAGAGAGAGAGACAGACAGACAGACAGAGACAGAGGGAGACAGAGACACAGAAAGAGACAGACAGACAGAGACAGACAGACACACAGACACACACACACACAGAGAGAGAGAGAGAGAGAGAGAGAGAGAGAGAGAGAGAGAGAGAGAGAGAAAGATCCTGACTGATTATCATGAGAAGACAAAAAATATAGGTATTAAAATAAAGTAGAAATATTCCAATAAATGTAGTCAAGTAAAAAAAGGAAAGTGTTGAGATATTGAGCTGAAGGTAGTTTTGACTGGAAATACCAAAAGGGGGGAAAGGAGGAGAAGGAAAAGGAAATAAGATAGATGTTTTCATCCTTTGGATGACACTGCATTGCTAGGCAACCACTGAAGAGGACCTGATACCTACAGTGGTCACATGGGAAGATGCTTGAGACCAGCTCCTGTCCAGAGCCATGCAAAGGTTAGCAGCATGCCTGGCAGGAGAACGGAGGTTTGTGTCATTTGCTGCCACCGGGAGAATGTATTTGAGAGGGACCACAGGATGGGTCAACAAAGGGGGTCGAATTGGGGAACTCACCTAAAAATTGTGGGTTCTACTTTGGAATCCTAAGGTGGGAGTAAGAGAGCAGGCTCTGCAGTGGGTGTTATCAAAGAGCTGGGAAGTTCAGTGAAGGGCATCCACGCTATCTCTAAAAACAGCAGCTATGACTCACATCACCAAAGGAAGTGGGGGCTCGATAATTTATGTGTCCACAAAATGGCTTTGTCTCTGCCTTGTTTGAAACACAGATGCAGCGATGTTGGGCTCAGTTCAGATGCTGCACGCGTTGAGCTGTCTTTAGACTCTGGTGGGAGCATCATGTCCTGCCTGCTGATGAGGCTGGCGTTCTCTTTCTTGCTGTTAGTAGAGAATGGAATTTTATTTCGAATTTTTGGGAAAACTATACATGCAGGTACATATAAGCACACATATGTGTAGGAGTGTGATAATATATGATGAAATTAAATAATCTAGTAAATACTATTTTCTTTTAATTGACAGATCTTAACGGTATATTTTGAACTCTGAAAATTTCACACTGGAAAAAAAAAAGTATTTCTGATGTCTGCTGTAATAGGTGGGAATACTTACCCATGTTGGCCTTTAATATATTTTTTTCTCCTAATATAAAGCATATATAGTAGGACTCTCTAGAAATTGGGGGTTTGCATCTCTTGACTCACACCTTCTGGTATTTGAACTCAGAAAATCTCATTAGGATGAGCTGGAATGGGTCGTGACCCGTTCCCCCAGGAAGGATCTATTAGTAAGGAACAGAGTCACAGCTTAGGAGAAGAGCTCCATTCATGTGGCTAAAAGTCCTGTGGAACCAACCGCTCTGGTCAGCTGGCACCTAGTGGTAAATCCTGAGATCCCAGCCGTAGGGTAGGGTGGGTTAGGTGTCTGATCAAATAGAGTGTGTGATGCAGAAGCCAGATGTCCCCAGGGCTGTGCAAGACTGGTGTTCGACAGTGACCCCTTGTGGCCAGAACAGAAGTATCCAGCCATACTTGGGCTACCTCCCAGGCCTAGAGACTGTGAAGATTTGTGTGGCTAATGGAACCCTCTCATTTCTTTCTCCCCAGGTGTGTTAGCATCAAGACTTCACACCCTTTCTGTTTGAGGAAAACCTCAGGGTCTTTGGGCAACTTGGGGTAAGCTGGTACTCATGCCTAGAGGAAAACCAGCGGTGAGCTGGGTCTAAGGGGCAGAAGAATGGCCCAGGCATTATAGTAGGAAAGATGGGTTCAGAAGGAAGGGCAGCTTAAGTGGACTGCATGGCGCCAGGCTCAGGCCTTCCAGCCTCTGCGTCTCTCTAACTTGATCTCACAACACTTGGCTTCTTTCTGCTGCCGAATTCTGCTCATTTCTTTGCCCATCCCTGCCTCAGGCACATTTGCTCCTTGGCCTGAAGACCCCATAGTGTAGTTGCGGTATTCTTCATTCTTCATTGGAATTCAAACCCCGATTTTTTGTCTTTCTTTGCCAAATCCCCAGGGCACAGAACAATGCTTGCCAAACAATAGGAGCCCAGTGACTCTTGGGTAGTGAATCCTTCAGCCCAGTCACTGAAGGCTGATTCACAGCAGCCTTCATCTCAGTGGGCCTTCTCTTGGTGGGATTAAGGGATGTGCTAGTCAGATTGTATGCGCAGGCACATACGCATATGAGCACCTGACTCTGTAAGACACCCTTGCTTCCAAAGAAAGAAATCAGTTAACCATACAGGATGTTGACTCACCCTTTGTACTAAGTTCCATTCTAGCAGCTTTTAGAAGCAGAGAGAGAGAGAGAGAGAGAGAGAGAGAGAGAGAGAGACAGACAGACAGACAGACAGAGAGAGACAGAGAGAGACAGTGACAGAGAGAACAAAACACCAAAAACCAAAACAAACAAACAAATCAAGCACATTTCATTTTCATGGGAAGGAACCAAGAAGTTGTGCCTTGGCCCTGCCTTCCTGGAAGACTGGGGTAGATTTTGTGCTAGTGAACACCTTAGGGGATATCAGGAGGATCCCTTAAAGGAACAGAGATAGAAGGCTCTGGTATGGAATATGGATGAATTTGAGAGTGGACACGGGAACAGGAGGGTACAGCAACAGGAACATGGGGGCTGAAGGCCTGGGTCAGAAACCCTGAGGGACTAGAGTGAGGCCAGGGATACTCACAAGCCTAAGCTGGCCTCTGCTGGTCCCAGATTTTCTGTCTTCCCTGCCCAGCTTAACTCATCAAGGCAGGATCAGCACCAGCTCCTGCTTGTGCTGCTCAAACACTGGCTCTCCTCACCATCGGTGTTCCCATCATTGGCTGGTTCTCATCACTACCAGTGCTCCCATCATTGGCTGGTTCTTCTTACCATCAGTGCTCCCATCATTGACTTGGCTCTCCTCACCATTAGTGCTCCTATCATTGGCTAGTTCTCCTCACCATCAGTGCTCCCCAGCATTGGCCGGCTCTTCTTACCATCGGTGCTCCCCATCATTGGCTGGTTTTCCTCACCACCAGTGCTCCCCATCATTGGTTGGCTCTCCTTACCATCAGTGCTCCCCATCATTGGCTGGTTCTCCTCAGCATCAGTGCTCCCCATCATTGGCTGGCTCTCCTCAGCATCTGTGCTCCCATCATGGGCTGGGTTTCACTGTACACATTTGGATCCTTCAGGACTCTAGATTTTTTTTTAAAGATTTATTTATTTCATATATGTGGGTACACTGTCACTGTCTTCAGACACACCAGAAGAGGGCATCGGATCCCACTACAGATGGTTATGAGCCACCGTGTGGTTGCTGGGAATTGAACTCAGGACCTCTGGAAGAGCAGTCAATGCTCTTAACCACTGAGCCATTTCTCCAGCCCAGGACTCTGGATTCTTGGAACATAGCTATGTTGACCTCTCTAGTTAGGTCTCTAGCAGAAAGACTTCTTCTCTGGTGCTCCCAATGACAGTGGAGCATGTGCTGGATACAGCTACCATCTGGTGAATGGAACTTTAAATGTGAGCTCAAAAGGCAGGATTAGCAGAGAGTGGATATTTGGTAACAACAAGGCAACAAGGGACACAATTTCCCATTGGGATTCTTGTGCCCTTGACACATGGAGGAGACGATTACCACTTTACCAGTCATGCTCTGCTGTAGCCCTATACTGAAAGGACTGGTAGCTAGTATTTAAAAGAATTTATTTCCATCTGGGTTTGCTGACTATTGAGTCTGAGGCAGGAGGATAGCTTTACTTCAGGACTCAGGGGCCAGCCTCTTTAACACAGTGAGAGCCCACCATCTTTCTCTTGGCAGCAGAAGCTATCATCTGTTCCCCTCTGGCTCCAGTGGTCCCTGCAGCTTTTCCTCTGATCCAGGAGCATGGAATAGCTAAGGAACAAGTCCAGAAAAGATCTGAGTCAGACCCACAGGCCATCCACGGGGCAGTAACCCTTTGCTCCCCACACCCAGGGCAGTGGCAGGACTCAGTCCAGTGATAGCCACTGAATCCACCCATCTCACTCTGCTCCCGTGCTTGCAGGGATGATGTTGGCAGGTCACTAAGCTGGCAGGGGAGGTGGTGGGCATAGGGTACTGCTTTCAGATGCTCCTGGTCCTCAGGTAATGATCGTGCTAAGACCCACACCAACAGGCAACAGGCCTCCTTGCGAGGTCCTCTGGCAGCGGGAGGGTGCCGGTTAAACAGAGGTACTCTGGGGGTCCTGTACAGCCCTGGGACTAGTCTGCCTTGAACAAGTCCTCGCCATCACTTCAGTGCAGCAAACCTGCACCCCATCCCAAGTCTGTGCTCTCATAGCCTGCGAATGCAGCTCGTGTGAGTCTGCCTGGCCCCTCCCACTGCTACTTCAAGGGCTTTCAGCCCAAGGTTTGGAACCTTCCCCAGAATTTGCCTCCATGTATCAGGGCAGAGACTTTTGGTGTGGTGTGGGTAGAGAACTGCTTATTCTGAATAGTCAAACTGGCTGGGGACTTTCTTCATGACTCTGGGGCTTGAGGTCCTGGGTCCTCTTGTTTCTTGTGCCACAAGGTACCTCACAGAGAGCAACAGAGCCTCTGAGTTGTCTGGTTATTCCTGGCAGCTGAGAGGTACGGGCCAGTCATTCCCTGGTCCCCTGGCTTCTACTTCCTCTTCTTGGGGGGGGGGGGGGAGGAGGGAGATTAGCAGCCAAGTCACAAAATCATGAGAAGAGGGAATGAGAGGACGAGACATTCCCAGTGCTGATCGGGAGCGCAAGCTCTAGGTCTGCATTGGTGCCTCCTTCCTTGCACAGCCTATCTGAATTAATTTCGGGTCCACTCCACAAGGACCAATGATGTTCTGAGGCTGGTTTTGCGTGAGTCTTTAGTCAGAGAGCTCGTGCAGCTGGCGTTCCAACTGGGAAATAAGGAAAAGATGTGAAAGTGAGGTGGTTTGCACGGGGCCAAGTGCTCTGAGAAACCCGTGACAGCCAGCGGCACCCAGGGAATGGGGGATGGGGTGCTAGAGTATGGGGGATGGGGTGTGGGGATGGGGTGTGGTAGAGCTGGATGCTTGGGGGTGAGTGAAGAATGGTCCAGAGTAGAGTGGGGGCTACAAGGGAGGTAATTAATCTTGGGGCATAGAGTTTCAGAAAGGAGGCAAGAGCTAGGGGAACCTTCTAGTCAGGCCAACCATAGGGCAGTCTGCTTGTATCTGCTTCCCATTGACTCCTGCCTTGCAAATGCACATCAGTGGGCTCTGTGTGGCCCCCATGAAGATTCTCCTGCTGTTTGCCAACTCACAAGTCTAGGGTGGGAATCTTCACCTGACTTGTACTCTGGCTTGCATGGCAAACCTCCTGCTGGGGCAGGCTGTTATTTATGAAGAAGTTTGAGCTCAAGTGCTCCCCCGGCAGGGCAAAGGATCAGGCTATTTTTTTCCTTTCTGCCTTGGAACCTGGAGACAGCTTGGCATAGTCAAGTTCTCAAGGCCAGGAGAAGGGATGATTTCATCAGCTCCCTACAGAGAGGGGCAGGCATGGTGACCACACAGGTCACAGGCCAGTACCTTGAGCACCCCTGTTCTCAAGGGAACACCGTGACAGCTGATGGGAGCAGTGGGTAGTAGCAGTTTGTGGGGACACCCTAATACGAACTTGTGGCAGGTGATAAACACTGTCTCAGGAGATGAAGTTTGGTTTAGTCTGACGGATCCAGTAACATAGCTAGGGGTCACCGTGTAACAAGTCACCCCCAAACTTAGCAGCTCAAAGCACAGAAATCTTATAAGCCCACACTGTTTCTTGGGACAGGTATTTCCAAAGCTTTGGGTTGGGTGAGCTGTCCTTCAGGCTTTAGTCAGAAGCAGTAAGCACTGGCCAGAGACCAGACATCTCTAAACCCTGGGGTGGACCAGATGGCACAGAGAGTGGGACCTTCTCACAGTTGTCCCTGAAGAAGGACGACAATCACTAGCCTTTCTAGTCCTATACAGCCTCCTGTTAAAGGTGAAAAATGTAGCCGGGCAGTGGTGGTGCATGCCTTTAATCCCAGCATTCCGGAGGCAGAGGCAGGCAGATCTCTGAATTCGAGGTCAGCCTGGTCTATAGAGCGAGTTTCAGGACAGCCAGGGCTACACAGACAATCTCAGTCTCAAAACAACAACAACAAACCCCTAAACCCAAAACCAAAACAAAACAACCCCCCCCAAAATAGACAAACAAGCAAACACAAACCAAGAAACAAAGAAAGAAACAAAGACATAAAGAATGAGAGGAAGGAAGGAAGGAAGGAAGGAAGAAGAAAGAAAGAGAGAGAGAGAGTGAGAGAGAGAGAGAGAGAGAGAGAGAGGAAGGAAGGAAAGAAGGAAGGAAGGAAGGAAGGAAGGAAGGAGGAAGGAAGGAAGGAGGGAAGGAAGGAAGGAAGGAGGAAGGAAGGAAGGAAGGAAGGAGGAAGGAAGGGGAGGAAGGAAGGAAGGAAGGAAAGAAAGGAAGGAAAGGAAGGAAGGAAAGGAAGGAAGGAAGGAAGGAAGGAAAGGAAAGGAAGGAAGGAAGGAAGGAAGGAAGGAAGGAAGGAAGGAAGGAAAGGAAAGGAAAGGAAGGAAGGAAGGAAAGGAAAGGAAAGGAAGGAAGGAAGGAAGGAAAGGAAAGGAAAGGAAGGAAGGAAGGAAAGGAAGGAAAGGAAGGAAGGAAGGAAGGAAAGGAAAGGAAGGAAGGAAGGAAAGGAAAGGAAAGGAAGGAAGGAAGGAAGGAAAGGAAAGGAAAGGAAGGAAGGAAGGAAGGAAGGAAGGAAGGAAGGAAGGAAGGAAGGAAGAGCTAATTGCACACTCTGTTTCTGGAGTAGACAAAGGAGCCAGAGGCAGAGGGAACTAGGGGACTCTGCAGCTACTGTGGAAGGTCCAGACTCTGTGCTTTATGGGTTCCCTGCAGCAGCCTTATGCCGCAAAAACCCAGAGCTAGGGGGTTCAAGGACCCAACCTCAGCAGTTTGGGGCAGTGTGACTCTGGGCAAGCCATGAGTTTCCACAACCTCAGCTAGAGATGCAGGATGCACTTCCAGATGCCTGTCTCCTCCAGGACCAAGCATGGGAGCTGTGCTTTTCTTCTTAGCCACCTAGCATCTCATAGCAGCCTGCCTGGCTGGCTGCCTGGCCTCAAGCATGACCACTTTAATTCTTCTTCCACCCAGGGGCTTAAATGCCCTCAAAGCATCACAGCAAGCAAGTGACAACACATTATCTCCCCTTCTGGACTCAAGCTTTCCATTAACATCTTAGAAGACATCAGCAGGCCCAGGCCTGAATCCCCACACCCACAGGTCCCTATCTCCCAGAGACCATGTAGAACAAAGTGCCAATGTCATCTCTTCTTTGGATCTGGGGGCTCTGGTGTGTCCAGGTTTTCTTCAACTCCTGGCTGGGCTCTAAGGCCCTGAGCAAGCGTACCATCCCTGTTAAACGCCATTTTCCCCACTGTTCAAACAGTGATGGCAGCACCCACCTCTCAGAATTATGATGAGGGTGACATTAAATGAGATAATTATATGCAAAGTGGCAGACGCACGGCAAGCGCTCGTGAACCGGGGCTATTTTTACCTCTATAAATGCATCTTCAGACTGAGCTAGGCTTTCCTGATGCTCACCCACTGAGAACCACTACAGGCTTTGATAAAGCCAGAAGACCTGATAAACTGGGGTTTATCTGCTCACGTCCTTTTCCCAACACCTCGTTTTCAATATTTGACTTCATCTGGCACATCGGGGAAACTGAGGTTTAAAAGAGGAAAATGTAGGAGGAGGGTCTCTGACCCCTTCACCAGATGCCAGATTTTAGGGTGGTTTTTTAAAATATATAATTTTATTTATTTATTTATTTATTTATTTATTTATTACAAATTTTTCTTTTAGTGTGTGTGCAGATGTGTGTAGGTCAATGTAGAGGTGTACCTGCAAGTCACACTGTGAGTGTGAGGGCTGGGGTGGAGGGTGGCATCGGAGGGTCATAAGATGGTTCTCTTCTCCCATATGGGTTCTGGGTATGCTGGGTTCACTCAGGGGAGCACTGTACCATGGAGCTACATCCGTGGCTTTTCCTTTGAAATATGTGGTTTTCCGAGAGAGGAAAATGCATACCCATAATACTTCAAGACACAGGTAAGGTGAGGACTTTCTGAAATGGACTCCGGGAGAACAGGAGACGTTTCCAGTGATTGACAAATGGGATTGCAGGAAATGAGCAAGCTACTGTGCAACAAAAGAAACAACCAGAAGAGCCAGGAGACCCACCGACCATCTGCAGAACAAAAGGAAATCTTCACCAGCTACGCACCCAGCAGGGTGTTAATATCTAGAATCTGTAAGACTCTAAACGCATTCCAACAGTAAGTAGGCTCATGAACAATATAGACAGCTCTCAAAGCGGGGAAAAATACAAATGGCCAATAAGTACTTGAAATTGTTCAACATCTTTAGGTAACAAGGAAATAAAATTTAAAATTACATAGAGATTTCATCTCCTCCAGTCAGAATGATTTTCATGAGTATAAGAAGTATCCACCTGTAATCCTAGCGCTGAAGATGTTTAAAGAGACGTGTTACCATGACTCTGCGGCTGGGCTAGGATGCATAGTGAGTTCTGGGCCAGCCTGGGTTAGAGTGATAGACCATGGGAAAAACAGGTTGAGGATGGAGTCCAATTAGTAGAGTATTTGCCTAGCATGCACACAGACCTGGGTTCTAGTCTCAGCTCCACATAAACTGAGCATGGGCTCATTTGTAAACCAAACACTAAAAAGGTGAGGGGGAGTCTTAAGTTCAGGGTTATCCTCAGCTAATGATAAAAGGCAAACTTAGGATACGTGAGACCCGGTATCAAACAGAAAAAGAGCACACAAAAAAAGACAGACAGACAGACAGAAGACTAACAACAGATGATGGTGAAGTTGTACAGAGGAAGGCTTACACACAGCTGAAGGGACTGTAGATTAGGCCAGCCACTATATAAATCAGTGCGGAGGTTCCTTATGTATAATATAGGATTCAGCTATAGCACTGCAGGGTATGTGCATGAAGAACTCTAAGGCAACATATGACCTGATACTTGAGCACAAGTGCTTACTGCCTCCCTTTCATTCTAGCCAAGATATGGCACCAGAAGGCCAAGATATGGCACCAACAGGCCAAGATATGGCACCAGTAGGCCAAGATAAGGCACCAGCAGGCAGTTGGAAAAAGAAACTGTGGTACGTGTACACAGAGGAATCTTATTCATCTGTAAAGAATAATTAAATGTAACAGTAGGAAAGTGGATGGAACTGAAAAGAACCTGTGTTAATTTTTTTAAAAGGCAAATATCACATATTTTCTTTCATTTGCAGAATCTAGAGTAAAATTTAGGGGCTAGAAAGATGGATCAGCAGAGAAGAGCAGTCTCTTCATGTAGAAGACCGGGGTTTGGTTCCCAGGACCCTTTCTGGGAGTTCATAACCAGCTGTAGCTACAGTTCTATGGGATCTCATTTCCTTTTCTGACCTTCATGGGCTTGTATTTATGCATGTGGTTTATATACATGCACACGGTCACACACACATACACATAAAGTAAAATGAACATTTAAAAAATATGCATTGCATGAATTCATGTATGTGTGTGTGTGTGTGTGAGAGAGAGAGAGAGAGAGAGAGACAGACAGACAGACAGACAGATAGGCACACAGACAGAAAGACAGAGAAAGATTAGACAGAAAAGGGGACTGAGAAGGAAGAAATCTAACGGTAGGAGACAAGAACGAATAGAGCAGAAGGGTCTAATGGTAGGAGGTAAGTGACCAGCAAGAGAGGAGGATGGGAGCTGGAAAGACCAGAAGAAGGCCATGAAAAACAAAGTGTAGTGCTATTTGTGTGAACATGTCACAATGAAAGTTGTCACTTGGTATGCTGTCCCCAAACAAAACATAAACCACTTAAAAAAAAAAACAAAAACAAACAAGCAAGCAAAACAAAAAACCAAAAAACTAGACACTTTTACTGGTTAACTCCTCAGCAGGCTGGCAGTTCGAGTGTCTTAAGAGTTCATTAACAGCAGTTCCTGTAGAGTATTTTGATGGCCTTTTATCTAAGACACAGAAGCCATAATGAGCAGGTGGGCAGTGGCCACCTTTGAAAGCAGTTCCGCAATAAGGGATGTGGAATCTGCATGGTCCACGGTCTGCTGCGACATGACAGTAAAACCCCATCCGAGATCAGGGTGTTCTGCAAGCCGTCCATTCAGCGAGCATCCACTGTGTGGGCTGGGTTCTCCGACAGCACGCAAGAAACAGGATTTAAGCTAGCAGAAGAACAATTTAACATTCCCAGAATGGACCTTCTCTGCATGCACCCTGCAATTTCTCTTGCCCCATTTCTCTGCTGCGGCTGAAGACAGCATCATCAGACTCCCTGCTTGGTAGGAATGCTGGGAGCAGTCAAAGCAGATCCCTGGTTCCACTCCCACACTGGGAATGCAGGAGAAAACTGTTGTTAACTATGCCAGGGAGACCAAGCCCTGTGCCTTCCTCATGTGTAGAACTAACCTGGGATTTTTTTTCTTCCCCTGGGCTCTCTTGTACCTTCTCTCTGATGTCCTCGGCAGAGCTCAGGAGTAATGGTCATTATGAGCAGAGGGTTACGGCCCCTGGCTTAGGCTATTCAGCATCTTGACCATGGATGCACGCGTCCTTCCAGGATTATCAAGTGACTCTAGGGACATTTCCTGCCCTTTTGTTCTTTGTTCTGTTTCTGCCACCTCTTGCTTCTTTTCTCTTTCTACTTTTGGGTGATCAGGTTGCTAGCTGGGAAGGTTGTTAGGACTCCACCTTCAACTCTGAAGTCAGGCCCTGGCCTGTCTAGTTCCTGTTCCAAGGAACTATTCCTTCTTACTACAGGACCCCAGTCTCCACCTGCCACATGCAGAAGAGTAAACCCTTGAGGAATGAACAGTCCAGAAGCTCCAAAACATGTTCAGGGTAAGTAGGTGAGTTACTACTTTACCAGCCATACATATAAATCTAAGCCTGGGAAGGAATGGAGCTGCCTGAGGCTGCAGAGCTTGGGTGTAATCTAAAACAGATTGCACGCAGCGGGAGTTTAGCCAAACACGTGCTTCCAAATGCTGATGAAGTAGAATTTACAGGTAGAAGGGCAGAGGCAGGGTGTAGAGGGATCCAGGTGAGGCTGGGAATAGACACATCTGTGTCTTCTTCCCTGGGCTGGCATCTCTAGAGTCGAGTGGGTGCTCAAAACCATCTCTGGTAAATGGGGTCAAAGCTGACCGTCAGGAGGGCGAAGATTTTGTAACCTACAATCAAGGAAGGCATTCTTTGCAGGAAGGAGACCTGTGTGGGTGGAGTGAAGGTCATAGGAAGGAAACAGAACTATTATTAGTCAAATATTTTTTTGTATCAGGGTCTTTATTTACTCTCTATAACCCTTAGTCCTATTTGTCAGGCCCTGAAAATTCATTTTGTTTCTTACATACAATGGAAATATACTAGGTCAGAGGCTAACATTAAGAAAGATTTCCTGATGATGGGCTGATCTGTTTGTTTCTATATTTACTCACCGTGCTTTGAGTGTTTACCTCTCTGACGTCTTTTGAAATAAGGACACTGGACAGTTGGGTGGTTAGTAGATAGACAGTCTGGGCATGCTGCACCCAGGACCTTGCTTCTTTGCACGTGATGTCCCTTAACGGTTCTGCTGAGGGGATTCCCCGAGACACCCAGAAGGCGCTCAAGAGAATTCCAGGGCCTGGAGAGATGACTCAGCGGTTAAGAGCACTGACTGCTCTTCCGAAGGTCCTGAGTTCAAATCCCAGCAACGACATGGTGGCTCACAACCATTTGTAATGAGATCTGACGCCCTCTTCTGGTGTATCTGAAGACAGCTACAGTGTACTTACATATAATAAATAAATAAATCTTTGGGTTGGAGTGCTGGAGTGAGCAGGACCGGAAGGAGCAGAGGTCCTGAATTCAAATCCCAGCAACCACATGATGGCTCACAACCATCTGTACAGCTACAGTGTACTCACATACAATAAATAAATAAATAAATAAATAAATAAATAAATAAATAAATAAATAAATATGAGAGAGGGAGAGAGAGAGAGAATATTCCAATTGGGCTAGCTCAATCTGAGCTGTCCTTTACTCTGTAGAAGCGGAACTCCCATTTGGGCTTTTCCAGCTCCTCAAGGGAAGCAGCAGCTCAGTGTTCAGGACCGTGAATGTTTCTGACATTTGGGGAAAGGAGACAAAGACCCCTGGATCTTGCTGCAGCTGTATGGGTCCCATACAACTGGCCACAAAGAATCGTGTACTTATCCTGCAAGCTGGACATCAGAAGCGCAAGTAGAAAATGCTTAAGATGGTTTAGATGGTGTGCCCAGTGTTAGTAACTTAGGACAAGGTTCATGGGGAGTGGGGTGTGAGAAGGGAGACACTGTCTACAGATGACTGGCCAGTGTGGCTGGCTCTCACCTCAGACCACGACGCTCCTGCCTCCTGTGCAGATGAAATGTTTTTGGCTAGCTGTGCAGTACCTCAAACACAGCCAATGATATTTGTGGCTGGTAAAATCTGATTTCTAAAAACAGGCTGAGAACCAAATTGCATTAAGTTAGTGGGGATATATGAAATGTACACATCTCAATGACACTGTCAAGGATTTCGAAAGTATTTGAAGTGATTGGTTCAATATGATGTAGAAGAAGAAACACGGTTCTGGGAAACATTTGTTTCAGACTTGCCTGCTACTTTCCTGGCTGTGTGCTGGGGGCGGGGGAGTGTGTGAGCTGGCAACACGACTTCTCTAGAATAACTGTTACTCTCTTCTTTTCCACCTCACACCCTATGTCTTCTTTCTAAGGGAACAGACGCCCAGGTCTTCAAGACAAAACGTATGCTCCACATGTCTAACATTTCCAATCAGGACATGGGTTTCCTGGGAGTCCCTCTCGACACATCCTTGTTACGGCTCCTCTTTTCTCCATTTGCCTTGGCATGGCAGCCGGACTTCGCTGGAGGCTATTCATTCTCCCTTGCTGCATATCTTAGTTGGGGTTTCATTGCTGTGAAGAGACAATATGACTGTGGCAACTATTATAAAGAACAACATTTAATTGAGGCTGGCTTACAGTTTCAGAGGTTTAGCGCATCATTGTCATGGAGGGGAGGATGGCAGCGTGCAGGCAGACATGGTACAGGAGAAGGACCCAAGAGCTCTACATCTTGATCTGAAGGCAGCCAAGAGGAGACTGGATTCCACACTGGGTGGGCTTTAAGCATGAGATCTCAAAGCCCACCCCCACAGAGACATACTTCCTCCAACAAGGCCACACCTTCTCCAACTAGGTTATGCTTCCTAATAGTGCCAATACCCATGGGCCAAATATTTAAACACAGGAGTCTATGGGGGCCACACCTATTCAGACCACCATATCAAGTAAGAATGAATCTGGTCTCAAATACTAGCTATCAATCTCATTCTCTCTTCCTCTGTTTCTCTATTTGATTGTGTTTCTTTCCTCCCTCCCTCCCTCCCTCCCTCCCTCCCTCCTTCCCTCCCTCCCTCCCTCCTTCCCTCCTTCCCTCCTTCCCTCCTTCCCTCCTTCCCTCCTTCCCTCCTCCCCTCCTTCCCTCCTCCCCTCCTTCCCTCCTTCCCTCCTTCCTTCCTTCCTTCCTTCCTTCCTTCCTTCCTTCCTTCCTTCGTTTTTGTTGTTTTGGTTTGGTTTTTTGAGACAGGGTTTCTCTGTGTAGCCCTGACTGTCCTGGAACTTACTTTGTAGACCAGGCTGACCTTGAACACACAGAGATCTGCCTGCTTCTGCCTTCCAAGTTCTGGAATTAAAGGCATGTGCACCACTACCACCTGGCTCAAGTTTCTTTTCTTTTTGAGACAGGTTCTCCCTGCATAGACTCAGATGACTTGAAGTTGCTACATTGACCAGGACTGGCTTTAGCTTGTAACAGTTCTCCTGCTTCTCCTTCCCAAGTGCTGGGATTGCAGGTGTGAACTACTGTGCATGGTTGGTGTTCTCTCTCTCTCTCTCTCTCTCTCTCTCTCTCTCTCTCTGTGTGTGTGTGTGTGTGTTTCTCTTTCTCTTTGTGTTTCTCTCTCTCCATCTCTCTGTCTCTCTCTCCCTCCCTTTCTCTTTCTTTCTCTCTCCTTCCCTCCCATCTCTGTCTTTTTCCCTCCCTTGCCCACTGTGGTGTGGTGTGTGTGTGTGTGTGTGTGTGTGTGTGTGTGTGTGTGTGTGTGTTTGACAGGGTCTTATGTAGTTCAGAGTGGCCTCACACTTGCTATGTAGCTCAGGATGGCCATGAACTCATCGCCCTCCCGCCTTTCCTTCTTAAGCATTAGAATTACAGGCGTGAGCCATCATGCCTGGTTTTTCCTAGCTCTTATGTCTCATACATAGCATCTGTCTTCTTTGTTCCTCTTTAATCCAAACATTTACACTTGGATAGAAACTGTCAGCTCAGCTTAACCATGTTCTTTAACATAGCTGTGGCTGTGCACTTTAATGGGAAGGAGAGCATCCTCCTGAATTGTGCTCATCTACTTTTGCATTATTATACTGAACTTTGTGAGGCCGGGCAACTTACCAACAAAAGAGCTTGATTTAGCTCATGGTGGTGGAGGGTGTAGGCTGTGGTGAGGGCTCTTTGGGCAGCTGAGCACCCAGTGAATGGTACCACAGTGGCAAGAACACTTCTGAGAGAGAGAGCTCTCTCACATAGGAAGCCAGGGAACGTGGAAGAACCAGGCCTGCTTCTTTACAACATCTCACCCTGTAGAACTAGTAACAACTCACTCTGTAGAATGGCTTCAAACTCCTGAGAACTGCCAGTTCCTTCCAAGAGCCACATGCAATGACTTCGGAGAGCACCCAGGACGACCTTGTAGGAAGCTACACCTCTTCAAAGTCCCAGAGCCTCCCAACAATGGTACAGCAAGGTTCCAATACGTGAGTCACACTTAAACCACAGTCTGAACCAGGAACTGTGTTACACTGCCATCACTGTCCTGGCATATATAAAGGTGTTCTAGAAGGACACTCATGGCCTCCCTTTGCTACAGACTATAGACACACAGAGAATTAGAACTTGCAGGAATCCCGTGCTAGAAGAAGAAAAGGACTGAGAGCTGATGCTTGTCAGAGGAGGAATCTGCCTCCCGGAAAGAGAAGTCACACAGTTTGGACCACTTACCAGGCCATCTTACAGTAGGCGCTGAAGCCCAGACAGTGATGGGTCAAGGATGGGCTGGACCCCTTGGCCAGGACTGCTTAGTTACCCAAACGGCTTGTCTTCTTAAACCTAAGCCCCAATGGCCGAAAATGGATTGGGAGACCACCCTTCATTTGTCCTTGTCCTCAGTGTGGTCACACTGAAAAAAAAATCTCCTTTCTCTGCTTTTCACTGCTACTGGGCTGTTTAGTTGGTATTTAGAGGGCAGTGGTCAGGACAACCTCTTAGGTCTTCCAGCACCCAGACTTTTATCTTAAAAAACCCAGTGACAATGTTGCTGAACTATAATGAAAGGAAAGCCTATGTTTGGTGTTAACCAGTCACACCAAGTGGAGCTTGGGCAGAAGAGGAAGTTCAGTGGTTCTCCACAGCTGCTGGGAACTACAGTTCTCAGGATTTTTCTTGTCTCATGGCTTCACCTACCACCAGCTTCAAGCCACACCTATTTTCTGGAGAGAGAACTGTTTTAAAAAATCCATATTTCCTTCCCACCCCTGCTCCTGGAATGACGACTCAGACTAATTAGTCATTAATAAATGCCTAGGCCACAAGAGTTGGCTCATTCCCTGACTAGCTTGCAACTTACTTGAGCCATTCAAACTATTTACCGCTTGGGTAGTGGCCTCTGCTCAGTCCCGCCCTGCCTCTTTCTTCATGTCTTCCTCAGCATCTCCTTCAGGAGTTGCTCCAAAGAATCTTTCTAAATAGGTTCGCCCCCCCTGCATCCCCCCCCCATCCTTCCTTTCCACTACCTCTGGTGGGAGGTGGGCTACAAGGGAGGTTATAGCATTTAAGAACCATCATTAAAAATAAGGTTAAAAAACTTGAAGTTACCATTCTTTCCCGTGTCTGCTGTATCCAAACACCCTTTCACCCGTGCCTGCTTCAGGAAAACATTCTTTCCTGTGTCTGCTTTGACAAGACATCCTTTCACCTGTGCGCCCCAGCAAACCATCATTTGACTTCCCGAAGAAACTAGAAGTCTCCACGACAACCACCACACTCCGTCTATCCTGGGGAAGGTCAAAAAATAGCACCCTCACGTTCTGAGGGCCGAGTGGCCTTAGAAACGACTTCATGGCCTAGGTTACTCTGGCTGTTCCCTGTGGTACTGGAGTAACAGATGGCTTTGGCTGCCCTGTGAGAGCTGGCAACTGAACCCTAGGGAAGATGTTTCAGTGCTTAGGAGGACCCAAGTTCAGTTACCAACACCCATATGGTGGCTCACAATTGCCTGTAACTCCAATTCCAGGGAATCTGACACGCATGACACGCATGTCACGCATGACACGCATGTCGTACACAGACATATAAGCAGGCAAAACATACATACACAGTTTTTTTATCGTTAAAAATATATGCATGTACATGTGTCAATAAGAGTTTTGGGAGGATAATTTTGGACTATATTACAGGCTCTAGTGCCTCATACCCCCACCCCTTCTTCCTTTGAAAAAGTATCTAGCTAAAATGTAAGCATCAACTGTGGAATTTGGGACAGAAAAAAAAAAGCTGATTATGCAAGGCCTTTATCTCAGTCAGACCTAACCAAATGTTAACTAATTCCAGCGTTCTTTTTGAGCTCCCTGGGAAACTGATTTGTGTATGGGTTCTAATGTTAACTGATGGACCGCTTTGGGTTTGCACTTTCAGATGTTAATTTGGAGAACTGGGAGGTAAAGGGGGAGGGGCGCGAGGCATCTGCTTGCAGAGTTTACAGGAGACAGAATGGTTTGCAATCAGATTTGAAGCGAAGGAGCTGATGTAGGAACGCAGCTCACACTTCAAAGGCAAGAAGAGAAATTAAATATGAGTGACCGTGGCCCTAGAGCACAGACTCAGGTTCCGTGCTCCAGCGTGGTATCACCTGGAAGAAGTGTTTATAGTACCAGAACAATGAAGGTTATAAAGTGGGGTGCTTTTTGAACACACCATGTGAACAGTAAGCAGGAGGGGTGCAGCAATGTGGGGATCCACCACCGCAGACCTCGGGTCTTGTCTGATGACCCTTGGGCCTTTTGGTTGGTGGAAACTAGGGCTTTGTTAAAGCATTCTGTTAGCTCTAGGATGTTAGGTCTGACCTGGAGCTGGGCAGACAATGGCTAGCTCCGGAAAGAAAGGTAGCTCAAGATACATTGTTGTTAGGCTCTGGACCTGTAACATTGTAACCCGCTCCAGGGCTTCTCAGAGTGAGGTCCTGTTTATTCTCAGCACGTGAGACATCCTCGCTAGGCTCTTGTCTTTGAACATGGGCTTTCCAGCTGCTGATCGGGAGTTGAGGGGGGATGGTTTTATGACATGGGGGTCTCACAGGAGGGAGTGGATCACTGCCTGAGGACTTTGTTAGGTATACCACAGCCCTGGTTCTAGCTGAGTTTGCTTGCTGGTAACCTTTAAGATGGCTAGGAGCAAGCTGCCTCCTGCTCCTGCTCCTCCTGCTGCCACAGATAGGAACAGCTCCTATCTGAGTCTGCACCTTCCCTGCTAGGAAGCTGGGAGCAGAGCACACTCTTCCTCCTCTGAGGACAATAGCTAACCTAGGCCCCGAGGCTGGACACAGCACCACCACCCAAGAACGGGTCAGAAACACCAAATCCTGCTTGCATCCCAGACCCGCTGGCTCAGAGGGGAAGCAGCAATGTCCAGAATGATTGCTTAACAAGTCTCCAGTTCATCTTGCTGCTGGTTTGAGGCCCATAGCCGATACCTAGGACAAGCTCCAACGTCAGCAGCTGGACTTTCAGCCGCCTGGGCATCTGAGCAAGTCTTCCCACCATGACCTGCTTCTGTTGGTGCCTTTACCTTCAGGTTTGTTAAGACTTGAAGTGAGATGGTCCTCAGGGTGCCTGACATGGAACAAGTCAGCTATAATCATGGTGAGTGTCTATCATCGTCATCATCATCATCACCATCTCTGTTGCTGCTGCCGCCTTTACTCTGCGGCAGCCACTGCTGCAGGCATTTGAGAAAAATCTGTTAACAAAAGAATCCACCAAAAAACCAACAACAACTCAGAGCAGAACGGAAGTGCAGATGTTTCCCAGGCCATGAAGGTTTGACTTAGGAGTTCAGGACAACCTCAGCACTGACTGAAGCCACACACATTCTATAGGATGCATAGATTGGAGCTGGATCTTGGCTGCTTATGTAAGGGATGCTCTTCCCTTGAGATGCTGGGTGATTAACTAGGATTGCTGGAGGATTACAGATGACCTTGCTCTGTCATCCTAGGAAGGAATGTCTGCAGGGACAGCCTTGGGCAAACAGCTTCAGGAGAAGAGGCTGCAGGAGAGAAAATTGGGCTACATGGTGCAACAGTTTTCTCATTCCCAAATCCCTTACTCCAACTCTGTAGAGCGGTGTAGCCAGAGAGTGGCTTCCCATTACCCTGGTCTTGGGCCTCCTCCCTCCCCTATCAGGGGGAGGTCCTCTACCAGGTCTTGGGCCTCCTCCCTCCCCTAACTGCCAGGACCACCAGCATGAAGCTTCAAATTCTTTACACCTAAGATAAAAGTTCCCCCTACACTCCTACCTTTACCTCTGTCCCTAGTCTATATCTGTCCCAGCAGGTTTCCAATCAGCTGTAGACTGCAAAACTGTTCCCAAACTCCCTGCAGTACTCCAGCTTCAAGAGCTCCTTCACAACCTGCATCCCAGACTGCTCCAAGGTGGCCCACCCTTCCCTAAGCCCCAGGTGCCCTCAGAACCTGGGCAGTGAGCAGCACAGACGTCTTCCAGCCTGCACCTCTCTCCTCCTGGCTTGGATCAACATTCCAGTTTTCCTGACCCTGAGCAACGATGTCCCTTATCATCAACCAAAAGGCCAGAATGTCAGGTCCCAAAGAAACAAGTCTTGCTCAGAACCTGTGGCTCCTCCCAGCACTTCCACCCCATCCCCACCTCAACCATGCCTAGGAGCACTGGCACTCAAAAACCCAGGAGTGGCACGTATGAGCTCCCTTCCCAGGGACTCACTCAGCCTCTCTGAGCCTAGCTGCTGATTTGACTGTCCTAAGATACCTAGGGGCGGGGCTCCCCCTCCCCCCACACCCTCTTTTTCTATACAATGCAGCCATTTTGGCAGCACACACTCCTGACTCTTCTTCCTGTGGCTCCTGGCTGGCTTACTCTTAGCCTCTTGGTTCTCAGCTCCTCTTCTCTCTCTCTTCTCTTCCTCTCTCACCCTTCACCTCCCTCATAGCTTTAGCTCAGTCCGAACCCTTCCAGATGCTTCTGGCTGAATTCTCCCTCATATCTACAGTAAAACTTTCTCCTCAACCATGCCTAGGAGCACTGGCACTCAAAAACCCAGGAGTGGCACGTATGAGCTCCCTTCCCAGGGACTCACTCAGCCTCTCTGAGCCTAGCTGCTGATTTGACTGTCCTAAGATACCTATGGGTCACTTGTTTCTGCTGGCTTCTGACACCCTCTATATCTGACTCCTAACCCTAGAGTCTACCTCTTCAGTTTCATCCCTCCGTCTGCTCTACATACTAAGATTTCAAAAGTTCAGAGTTTTAACAGGCAGGAACTCTGGAGCCTCACTGGTGAGTCAGTTGAATTGGTGAGCTCAGGGTTCAGTGTGTCCTGTGAGTTCTCATGGGAGATACGGAAAAAAAACCCCAATCTGTTCACCCCAGATGTGGCACCAATGGCAGACTAAGGAAATGCTTATACTGTGCTGCCGTCTAACTTGGCAAACCAATGAGGTTTTGTTCATGTTGTCGTTACTCACAGAAGTATAGAGAAGTTACAGGACTGGGGGTAACAAAAGACCACCCGAGCCTGGGTGACCGCTTACAAGAGCTACAACCCTGCTGCTCTCTGCAGTACCTGGGGACAGCTTCATGGATCTCTCTCCTCTCTCTCTTCTCCCCCTCTCTTCTCCCTTTCCTCTCTCTCTCTTCTCCCCTCTCTCCTCCCTTCTCTCTTTCTCTCTCCTTTCTCTCTCTCTCTCCCTCTCTCTCTCCAGCAAGTCCTTATTGCTTATATAACTTTGGAGAAGGTGGGGCCTTGAGAATTATGTAACTTGTTTACTTTCTGTCTTCATGAGCCTCCCCTCAGGACAGAAATTCTGAGAGCATTGTTATTTCACACTCACTCTGGCTCCAGTCAGTGTCTGTTTCTTTCATTCTGCCCCTTCCACGAAGTCCCTCTGAGCCTTATAGGGAGTATGACAGAGATGCCGTTCACAGCTACTCATTGAGCATCTATGGTACAGCATCTGTTACTCTCTTTCAGGACCCTTACAGTGGTTATGAGTCTCTCTGGCATACCGTCATCGAGACGGACAGTAACAGCGTCCTCTGGGTGTAAGCACAAATATCCAGAAGGCAGTTTGGCAAAACACCAGTGTCTTAGGGTTTTACTGCTGTGATCAGACATCATGACCAAGGCAACTCTTTTAAGGACAACATTTAATTGGGGCTGGCTTATAGGTTCAGAGGTTCAGTCCATTATCATCAAGGCAGGAACATGGCAGCATCCAGGCAGGCATGGTGCAGGAGGAGCTGAGAGTTCTCCATCTTCATCTGAAGGCTGCTGCTAGCAAAATACTGGCTTTGAGGCAGCTAGGATGAGGTTCTTAAAGCCCAAGCCCACAGTGACACACCTACTCCAACAAGGCCACACCTACTCCAACAAGGCCACACCTTCTAATAGTGCCACTCCCTGACATAGAAAAACCATAACAAAACATAACTACACAAAAGCAGTGGCTTCATCGGTGGAGCCTATGACTCCACCAGTCACAAGATTTAATCTTGGCTAAGGTACTAATTGTGAGTTGCCCACTGTGGAACAAAACTTGCATACAATTGGGAAGCAGTTGGTTACACCCATGACAGTCATGTCAATATTGGAAAAGAAGGCCCATTTTGCCTGGTATGTTTATATTTCTTAGTGAAGAGTCCATAGCTGACCAGAACTAGCATCCTCTAGTGCTATAAAGGCCAGCCAATAAAGAGGCAGCTTCCAGCTTGGTCCCAACCTGATTTCTCCATGTCTTCTATCCAAAGCATGTGGGGTCTTCAGCGATGGGGTCTGTCTTAGTTAGGATTTCAATTGTTGTGAAGAGACACTATGACCATAGAAACTCTTATCAAGGACAACAGTTAACTGGGGCTTTTTTACAGTTCAAAGCTTTAGTCTGTTATTGTCATGGTGGGAAGCATGGCAGCAAGCAGGCAGACATGGTGCTGGAGAGGTAGCAGAGAGTTCTACATCTGGATCTATAGGCAGCAGGAGGACACAGTGAGCCACTAGGCCTGGACTGAGCCCACCTCCCAGTGACGCACTTCCTTCAACAAGGCCACGCCTACTCCAACAAAGCCACACTTACAATTAAGCTACTCCTTATGAGTCTCTGGGGGCTATTTTCATTCAGACAAACCACAGGGTCTTACTGTGTAGTCCTAACTAACACCAGTGGCAGTATCCTTTATTCTTTATGAGGCTTTGGGAGTCTCTCTAGCCACAACTCATATGGCTATAACCTCTGCTTGCTAATGGCATTTTTACTTAACAATCTTATGACCCATGAAAGCATCGTTTGCCATTTACGGAGAATGTCTTTATTTAAGATTCTTAGCTGTTAGCGCTATTGTTAGATATTTTTACAAGTCTGCAAGGCACTCGTGTATATCTAGGTGTTCCAGTTTCATTTCTGTTGCTAAAGTACCCCAGTGAAAAGCCATGTAGGGAAGGCAAGGGTTTATGAGGCCTACAATCCCAGTTACAGTCCTTTATTTTGGAGATGTCAAGGCACAGACTTAACGCATCATTTCCAGAATCAAGAACAGAAAGGCTATGTAAGAAGATCACTGCTTGCTCGAGCTAAGGCTCAGGGCCCAGGCAAGACAGCAATGCAGATGGGCAAGTGGCATAGGGACTAGGATAGATGTCTCAGTCAGTCTCTCTCTCTCAGTCTCTTGTCTACACACACACACACACACACACACACACACACACACACACACTCACATACATCGAGACAGGGGTGGGGAGCAGATGGAGTCACCTACTCCCTCCAGAGATGAGCTGGTCTCTCAGGAGGAGGATCCCATCACCCAGCACTGCTTCGCAAAACTTGAGCTTTTCCCAAGGGAAGTGAGGAGGCAGCGTGCTGCTCTCAGCAGGCCACGGACCCTGCTCCTCCCCCTGGCTGCTTTGCTCGACTCCTGCTGGAAGTCAGAGGCGGAGTTCAGGGGTGTCACCTTTATCTGAGAACTGCCTGTCCTCACTTGAGCTCCTCCCGCTTCAGCCATTGTTTCCTGTTTTTCAGAGGGCAACCCTACCACGTTCACTGTGCACTGCTAGCACTAGGGTGGGCAGCAGGAGTCCTCAGAAGAGGCCTGGGCAACCCCAGGCCCAGGTATGCGGCTAGAGCAGTGGTTCTCAACCTTCCCAATGCTGTGACCCTTTAATACAGCTCCTCCGGTTGTGGTGACCCCCTACCACCACCACTATAAAAGTATTTTGTTGCTACTTCATAACTGTAATTTTGCTACTGTTACCAGTTGTAATGTAAATGTCTGATATGCAGGATGTGTGAATCCATGCAGAGGTCATGTCTCACCGGACTGGAGCCTCTGAGTTAGAGGCTCACTATGAAGTGATTTCCTTGCTAAGCTGTGGGGTGCAAGTGGGTGGCCAGCTTGCCCTGACACAGGGAAGCTTCATTAATGAAGGAAACCAGTGCGGGGCAGCAGGTTGGATAGAGGAAAGAACAAGGAAAAATAGAAATGAGTACAGAAGCTAAGTTGAGTTGGTTCTTTGTTGCTCAAAGAGTTGCTGCAAACCACTCCACCACCAAATGGAAGCCTTCCTGATATCCGGAGTAGGAGTGGTCCTCGTACTTCGGTGCTCAGCTGCTTTGGGCTTTTGTCTTCTTGCTCTTGGACTGGGAAACTGCTCTTCTCCCCTTATTACTGCCTGATCCTCATAGCAGTCAGCACCATTAGGTGCATTAGCTTCTTCCTAAGCGGCCGTGTGCATTTTAATTGGCTGCCTGGAGAGCTTGTTAAGAAGTCAGTAGGGAAGAATGCTGAGTTTGATTAGTTATGTCTGTTGTGGGGACCCATGCGGAAGGAGGGCAGATTCCTGTGCATCAGTAGGGAAGGATGCTGAGTTTGATTAGCTATGTTTATCTTAGGGACCGGTACATAAGGAGGGCAGATTGCTGTGCTGCAACCTGCCAGTGGATGTGAATCAATCTTGGTCTGATTTTATCTATGCCAGTATTATCAATAGACGGGAGTCTTAACCGATTTTCCAAAACCGATTTCCCAAATTGGTGCCATTTATCAACCCCATTGAGAAAATGGAGGTGGAAAGATCTGTAGTCAGAGGTGACTGAGGAGCCTGGAGTAGAGGGAGATTCATAAAGGATGTGGACCAGAGGCCACATCTTGCCTCCAGCACCTTCATGCACAATTATTCCCCTCCCATGACACCTGCATATGAAGCAGACACCCAGTCTGGCCTGCAGGGGTCTCACCTGTCAACTGAGCCAGATGCTCTGGTGCCTTGTTTCTAGCAGATGCTATTTGTGTCCTGTGCTTGTGTCCCTGTGAGATGTTGTGGTGGTTTGAATAGGTATGGTTTGAGTGCTTGCTTGGCCATAGGGGCTGGCACTGTTAGGAGGTATGGCCTTATTGGAGGAAGTGTGTCACTGTGGGGTTGGGCTTTGAGGTCTCCAATACTCAAGCTCTACCCAGTGTGGCACACTGTCTCCTGCTGCCTGAGATTTTAGATATAGGACTATCAGCTCCTCCAGCATCATGTCTGCCTGCTTCCTGCCATGATGATAATGGACTGAACCTCAGAAACTGTAAGCCAGCCCCAGTTAAATGGTTCTCTTTCTAAGAGTTTCCTTGATCATGGTGTCTCTCCCCAGCAATGAAACCCTAAGACAGATGTTACTCTTACTAACTCTTAATTTTTCCTCTGAGCCCTGCACCAATGTCCTCTTGCCCTCCTGTTACAATAACATTGAAGACCCATAAAAGGAATGATGCTGCCTTCTAGCCAAAGGAATAAAATCTACTTCTAGAGACATACAGTTGTCTCTTCAATCGAGAGTTAATCCAGTGGGCCAAGGGACCATCCCTAAGGAATGCAAGTTTACATTAATCTACCCTGAAGTGATAGTGTAGCTGGCCTTTGCTACTTTGTGGGCTCTTTTTTTCCCCCACCCTTTATGCCTGCAGTTTCACCTCCTATCACTAGATAGAAGAGAATGAAGGATATATATATATATATATATATATATAGAGAGAGAGAGAGAGAGAGAGAGAGATCTGAATCTAATTTCTTTTTTTCCTTTCTTCTTCTTTGAGCAGGAATACTGACAAGCTGCAACCAACCTCCCTGAATGACCAACAAGCACCCCTCCCCCACTCACCCAGGATCTAGCATTATATATATCCTCTGAAAAGTTGCAAGAATCCCAAACATCACACACAGAAACTCTCTGCAGCTGGCAAAACCATGCCCTGCTAGAGCATGAGGCAAATCATAGTCGGCTGCTGCAGACAATTCATAGCAGCCCCATATCACCACCCCTGGGATTAAAACAAAAACATATTCTTATAATATTTCATGTGGGATTTTTTTTTAAAGAAACCAAAATTCCAGAATTCCCCCTACAAGGTAGGTGGAATAATTATCCCTTCAGTAAGATAATCCTTCCTGGAATTCCTGCCTGTAACAAATTTGCCCGTAGAATGTAGCCGCTTTCCCAAATTATTCAGAAAGCTATAACTTTTCCTTTTCTTCTTTTTATCTCTTTTCTGTACATTCTCTTCCTAACATTTTGGGTTTCCTCTTTCTTCTAAGCTCCTCCTCCCAACTGTGTGGTCACTTGCCACCGTGTGGTCACTTGCCACCGTGTGGTCACTTGCCCACCAGGTGGTTGACCTCCATGCTAGCCTGACTCAGACAAATGGACGTGTCTCCACCTTCCTCCTCTAGGGAGCTGCTGACATGTGCAGCTTATATCTCCTGGGTTTCCCTTCTACATTCCAACAGAATTGCCCTGGAGGTTCCTTTTGGGTTTATTATTAAATCTTTTATCAAAGAAACCAAGAACCCCAAGTAGAGATCCTGATTTCTCAATAACATGTGGGGACCACAAAGAGACTCTTCAAAACTTCCAGTAACGAGCCTCTCTGACAGGGAGGTTTAGAGCCTCCTTTTTGGGATGAGCTATGTTGTCCTGGGTCAGTGGCCCCACTAGGCTGAGCATCCTGTTCTGATTTGGTGTAGCTCTAGCACCTGGCTTGGGACTTGGTGTGGCACAGGTGTTCAGGCAATGTTTACTGAACGAACAAGTTTGTGATTCCTTTAGAGAGACACAAGGCAGCTGAAGAACCCAGGAAGGGGACTGGATACCTCTTTCCTGCAGGACTCCCTGGCTGTCTGGTCCCTGCTAGAAGGTGGCCCTATCTCTAGACCAGCTGTCCTCTCTGAAGGCTGTACGGCCCCACCAAGGACAAGGACACTGCAGTCAATTTGAGGCAATGTTTACATGTGAGAGCCTGTTTTTCTCCTCACTTCCTGCAGATTGGACTGGGTGTGCTAAATGCATAATGAATCTGCTAAACTCTTTAATGCACTCGCAATTCTTATTGATTTCCTTGATGATTACATATAATTTGCTGAACTGATTTCGCTGTGTGACTTGAAAGGCATTTGGGGGAAAAAATCTCTAATTTGTCACTCAGCTCATCCTGGACTTTAAAATGAATGCAAAAAGACATATTAAGGAAACCCATACGGTTGTAACCTGTGTTATTTTGGGTGGATGGCCCATATTCGATGAAACGAAAATTTTCCATTCATGTGCCAGACCTCATGGGAGCACCTGGGGTTTCACTGTTGGAGTTTGCTTCTGGCCTCAGAGTGTTCAGAATTGGGGGAGGGGGATTGGGCAGGGTAGGCAAACCCACAGGTGCTTATGGACCCAGGGGAGCAGTTAAACTCACCTGTCTCCCCGTGATGTCACCTTTACCAATTACCCATCTTCCCCGAGCCTGCTTAGGTGACTGCCTCCTCTTCAGTGTCAGACATGTTGAATCAGAGCCATCACTAGAACAGAGGTTAGGCTGCGGCTGCATCTTCAGAGCAATGGTGTGCTTTGAATATGAAATGTCCCCACAGGCTCATGTGTTTGAACAGTTGGTCCCCAGCTGGTGGCTCTGGTTGGGAAAGTTATAGAACCTTTAGGAGGTGGGACCTCACTAGGGCACAGACTTTGAGACCACATAGCTCAGTTCCACTTCCTGTTCGCTCTTGCTTCCTAGATGTAGATGCCACGCATGCACGTGGTCTTCCACCTCTCTGCTTGTTGTGTTTTGTAAAAAGAAAGAGAGAAGCCAGAGATATGTTTGGTGGAGGCACGGTATTGTGTAGGGGAAGAGGTGCTTCTGCGGGTGTGCTGAGGCATCTCTTTCCCCTGAGGTACCAGTCACATGACGGTTTAGTAGGAAGTTTATTTAGGGCATGGGGAGGGGAGTTGAGAAGGTAGGAGAAAGAGAGAGAGAGAGAGAGAGAGAGAGAGAGAGAGAGAGAGAGAGAGAGAGAGGAGTCCAGTCATGAGCACATGGAGAGAGAAGGGGAAGGGGGATGGGGAGAGAGGTGGAAGAGGGTAAGGGGCAAGAGCAAGAGGAGAGAAGAGAGCAAGAGAGAGAGGAGGGGCCAAGCAGCCCCTCTTATAGTGAGTCAGGCTCACCTGGCTGTTGCCAGCTAACTTTGGGGCAGAGCCTAGATGAAATGCCAATGCTGCCCACTCCATCATGCCGTCCCTGCTTGCTGTCGTGTCTTTTCCACCTTGGTCGATTGTATCCCTTTGGAACTGGAAGCCCGAGAAACCTTTCTGTCTTTAAGTTGTTTTTGTCAGGGTATTGGCTTCCAGCAATGGAAAAAGAAGCTGGGACAGATGGTGACCTTGGAGCTGGTTCTGAGCGGGACTCTCCAGGAGAAACAGTCACAGGAGCAGGAGCCAGCTGCCGTTTTCACCTCCCACCTTCCTCAGCGATGGTGCTAGCCTTCCTTCCAGACCTTTCTGCCTTGTCCTGTTCCTTGCCTTAAAGTGCTTCTCCCCGACCCACAACAAATATTCACCCCTACAGATCCCCGTGTTTTGTGACCTCATCCAGTGCGTTCCTTCTGGACTTCCAGCCCAAAGTCCCTTCCAGCGTTGCTGAACACAAACTCTTGAGATCCTAGAAGCAGAAAGGTTTACTGAGTTGTTACTCATGCCTACATGAAAAGAACTGGGTACTGGGTCAAGTTCTGGCTAAGTCCAGTTAAAAGGCTAAAGAGACTGGAAGGCTGGAGAAGGACCCACAGCATCTAGAGCTACTGGAAAGAAGACCCGTGTTTCTCTGCATTGGCAGAAGGGAGGGGTGGAGGGCACCAGCATTTTGGGATAAGAAGGAGGGATGGAGGGCACGGGCATTCTGGGATTGGGGGTGGGTGGGATAGGAGGGGGTCGGGAAGTGCCTGCTGAGCCAGGACTCTGTTTTGCACACATTCGGGAGTCTCAGGTAGTCCTTTGTTCTTTTTGCTTCTCAGGATAACTTTGTCTCTCCTCCCCTCCATCCCTGTCAGTCCCAGAAATTCTCTTATAAAAGCCCACGGGCTACTCAGTAGGTGAAGTTAGCTTTATAGTTCAGAGCCCCAACGTGAAGCATTATTATGAGGTGGGGGTGGGAGGCACACACTCTCTTCTCCCGATCCTTTCCTAGAAAGACCTGATCCATGCTCATTCCTCAGCCAGGCCCTCAAAAGCATCGAGTACACATTCAAGGCATGGGTTTCTATTCCTATGCCTGTCCCCAGCTTCTTCCCCATCTCAGCAGAAAGTATTCCCATTCATCCTCTGTTTAAGCACTTTATCACCTGCCTTTTAAAACATTCCCTCCCCACCTGACTGCTATGTTTGAATGTGATTGGTCTCCTCTGAAAAATCATGTTGGAGTTTTAGCCCCATGGTAATGCATTAAGAAGATAGGACAAAAATCCATCTATTGTTAGAGGGTGTCTTTGGGGGTGACGGGAATTAGATAAAGCCATCTTGGGGCAGTCCTCTGACTGTACTTTTCTGGGCTAGTTTATTGGATTCTTTTACCTTCTACTATCTTTCTCCACCCTGATTTCCCTGTAATTCCTTCCAACCCCCAACACTAGGTAGGAGGGAATAAAGGTTAGAGGAGAAAGGGAACATAGATCTCATTAGACTACTGCCTGCTGATGAGGGGCATCCAGTTCCTGGGGGTATGTCTAATTGTCATCATTGGGATATCTTCAGCCAGCAGCCCAGCAAACCAACAACCAATAACCAGTCACCAGCAATCCAACAATCCACCAACCCAGCCATCCAGCCATCCACCAACCCAGCCATCCAGCCATCCAGCAAACCAGCCATCCAGCCATCCAGCCATCCACCAACCCAGCCATCCAGCCATCCAGCAACCCAGCCATCCAGCCATCCAGCAACCCAGCCATCCAGCCATCCAGCAATAGCAAAAGCAGCAAATGCAGCAGCAGGGACCAACAGCAGGGGGAGCAGTAGCCCCCGCCCCAGGCTCTCTGGGAGCTCTTGAATTTATACCCTCTCAAGAGTCCCCAGAATTCCAAATGCAAACTATCTGCAGGTGGCAAAAATCATAGTTAGCAGCCCTGTATCCCACACCTGAGATTAAAGCAAAAACATAATCACATAACATAATTGTGTGTTTTTTTGTTTTTTTTGTTTTTTAAAGCAAAAGTCTCACTACCCCACAATTGAATCCTATCAGCTTTGTAAGGAGAAAGGCCAGACAGCACATGCATACTGTCTAAAGCCAAGCAATCACCTGAGCTTTGGGACTATGGTAGCTATTTTTGATTGTCAACTTCACCTAGAATTAACTAAAACCCAACTGGCTGGGTATACCTGTGAGAGTTTTTTCTTTCATTGTTTGGAGTGGTAAGACCTATCTTTAATCTGGGTATTTTGAGGTGGGAAGACCCACCTTTCATCTGGGCCATACCTTTCGGTGGCCATCTATATAAAAGGTATGAAAGGAAAGCTGCTTGGTCTTCATCTCTCTATTTCTCCATTGGCATTAAAGTCTACTTCTTCGGGAGTCTTTCTTATATTAAAGACCAGCCAAGCCATCCCGCCTTGTGGACTGAACGACTGCTGAATTCTTGGCCCTTCCATTGTTAGACAGCTATTGCTGGGCTAGCTGGCCCCTAGTCTGTAAGACATGATAACAAACCCTATATATGTCATTCTATGCGTTCTGTTTCTCTAGAAAATCCTGACTAATAAAGGGATGCTATATACAGAACGACCATCACCACAGGTAGCCCATTGGAGGGCCCTGCTGCGGAAGGTTGCAGTTCACTCTGTCCAGACAGCTCTCCAAGCTTGGTGTAAGATGGAGGACTCCCTTCCCCCAGCAGGGATTCCTACTTTCCGTCTGACTTTATTTGGAAGATGTCCCTGAGCATGGATGCCTGGCTTATCTTAAGCTTAACCAGTTCCCCGTTTAAAAGAAAAAAAAATTTTTCCCCTTCCTATCCATATGATAATTAGGTGTTGTGCTCCCACCTGAGTGATAGGATTATGCTGCGCAATGCAAATGAGGCATACTGTGAACACCAATCAGGCAATCCCCTAGTGGCTGCCTTCTTCCTTATATATTCCTCTCACTCAGTGAATAAAGTTGAGCTGGCTCTCTGAAACTGATCCTGGAAGTCTGTCATTTCATTGTACTTAGGGACCGTCAGAACCCTGTCCTCTGACTCTACTCCCCTGACCCTTGTGGGTAGTACCCAATGACCCCCCCCAAAAATGGGAGACACACAGTAGCCCGTTGACCCTGGACTTCCAGAATGAGGGATAGTCATCTGGTTAGTTTGCCAACTTGATACAAAGCCTAAAATCATCTTCTAGAAGTGAATTTCAACTGAGGAAATACCTCCACAAGATTGACCTGTATGACATTTCCTTGATTAACGACTGCTGTGAGAGAATCCAACATTTGGTGTTTTGAATAGGAATGGCCCTCAAAGGCTTATATATTTGATGCTTAGTCACCAGGGAGTGGCACTGTTTGAAAGGATTAGAAGGATCAGGAGATGTGGCCTTGTTGGAGGAAGTGTGCCACTGAGGTTGGACTTTGAGTGTTCAAAAGCCCATGGCAAGCCCAGCCTCTCTCTCTCGGCCTGCAGATCAGGATATAGCTCTCAGCTAATGCTCCAGACCCATTCATACCACCACCATGCTCTGTCATAAAGATAATGGTTTAAACCTCTGAAACTATAAGCCAGCTCATAATTAAAAGTTTTCTTTTATAAGAGTTGTCTTGGTCGTGGTTTCCAGTAATAGAACACTGACTAAGATAAAGCCCACCGTGGATGGTACCACCTCTGGGCATATGGTCCTGAGCTGTATAAGAAAAGAAACTGAGGGAAGTCATGAAGAACAAAACCAGTAAGTGGCATTCCTCCATGGCCTCTGCTTCAGTTCCTGACTTCCTCAGGGATGGAGTGTGACCTGCAAATTGGAAGCTGAAGTAAACCCTTTCCTTCCCAAGTTGTTTTTGATGATGTGATAATATATCATAGCAACAGAAACCTAGCAAAGACACCAGGCAACTTACAGTCTAAATACACCAATTGGTTCTGGGGTAAGGACCTAGATCCTGATCTGTAGTGACATAGATATGGAACTGTAGGGTTTTTGCACATGTGTGGGTCTTTGTCTTATCTTTAATAACCTAATGACAGAGGCACAGGGTCTCCACATAGCTAAGAACTGAGAAGCTGAATTCTCAGGGCCCAGGAAGTGGCCACTCACTAGGTAAGGTGCAGAATACTCAAGAGCTTCTGCAAAGGAGATGGGGCTTGATGAAGGAGCATAGGTGACAGATGCTGCTGGAGCGATGGCTTATGGACAGAAGACAAGAGTAGGAACATCAGAGGGGTCTTGGCTACCAACTGGTAGTGTTTCGACGTGAACAGATGCTGTGGGTAATGATCCCTATTTCTGTGTCTTGTTCTGTCCTTCTTTCCTTTCTCTGCTTCCTCAGGGCTAACTCCACTCATAGACCTCATGTCACAAGACGGCTGCACTGGCTTTAGCTTATTTACTTTCTTTTCTTTCTCCAGATGGCAAGAGCCATAGTATATTTCTTCAATACTTAGCTGTCTCTTTTTGGCCCAGGTTCTCCACGCCAGCCCACTCGTGGTGACAAATATGATAACTGATTAGTCAGGCTTGGGTAAGTGACTCTAGAAGCAGAGAGGGATCCAACTTTCCCAGAAGCCAGAGTACTGGTAAGGGAGGTGGGGAGTTGCTCAGAAGGAGATTGGATGAGCCCCGTTTATAATTACTTATTCACAAACTGCAGACAAGCGTTCTGCTCTGAGAAGTGGGAGACACATCTTGTCTGTGTCTCTCTGGTGGGGGTCTTAGTGTGAGGTCAAGGGAGAGAGGGGGAAATTCATGCAAGAGAACAGTACAGGAGGGATGCTGTGGCAGGAGACCAGAGTGCCCACTCCGCAGAAGGTCAAGTTCTGTGTTGGAATTTGCTTCCTGGGTGACTTCTGACATGCACTTATTTCTCTGTCTCACTCCTGATCTTGAATACACATGGAAGGTTTCTGTCAGAGAGCTGGAGAATTTGGGCAGTCCTTGGCCCAGCGGGACAACTTCACACACTGTAATGGCTCATATAATTCCTTGCTTTCATGAGAGACTCAACTGTAGGTGATTCACTGATTCAGAAAGCTTTCAGAGAGGGGAAGAAAGCAGTCATATCACTTGTCGGAAATAGCCTGCGTTTGTACACGTGGACCACATCCCTTCAAACTGCAGAATGGAGACATGCCAAAGCGGTCAGCGAAAAGGTGCAGACCCTGGGGGTTCGGCGCTGTTACTAGGTGTTGATGGGGTCTGTTATCTCAAGGAATCCACACTCAGTGACTTCCTAGGCTCTTCCTGTCTCTGCCTCTGTCCCTAGTGACTCTCCAGTGTCTGGAGCTCAGAAACACAACAGCAACCCCCCTCCCATAGGAAACACACAAAGAAACAACCCCCCACCCCCCACTCATTTGTATTCAGAGGACTCAGTATTTCATCCTTGCCCCTAACAATAGCTCCTTTACCATTTTCCCTCCACCCCTGTTCCGTGTCAGGCTTCACTGCCGCTGGAATCAGCCTGCAATTTCCATGCTGTACCCTCTTCCCCTTTGGGTGATTACCACTCTCCCCATGTAATTACTAGCCTCCCTAAATAGAATTTTAATGACCGTAAGACATTTCATTGTGTGTCTGGGATTGTTGTATTTAATCATTTGCTATTTTTTGAACCTTCAGTAGTTTCCAAGTTGTCACTAGGGGTTGATCACTTATCGGTGACTCATTTTCCGGGAAAACTTATTTCCTATCTCTGACAACATCATGAGAAAACAATCCTGGATGCAGGAATGCTGCAACCAAGGTCGGGACCTGTCTTGGGCTCTTCAGAAGTCTGTCAACACTTTAGTCTTGCAGATAATGTCAGGCCTGTTGGGGATGCTGTGCGCACATACCGGTACTTGCAGAAACACGAGCATGCTTATGTTCTACATCTGCAGCAACGGCTGTGCACACACGTAGCATCTGCTGAGAGATCGGGAAGCTTTGTAACTAGAGAAGTAACCCTTTAGAATCTGCCATCTGCAGACTCAGGTCAGAGGACTCCAAAGAGGTTTACAGGGCTGCCGCTAACTGATAGCTTCCAGCTCAGACACCAGACTAAAGCTGTTAAGCTTAGGTTACTAAGCTTCCCCGTGAAATCAGACAGAGCTGTGAGCGGAAAGCTTTCTCTTCCTTCCCTGAAGAGTGGCGCGCCCCCCCAGGCCATTCCTTCCCCTTAGGCACAGCTCCACTTTTCCTGTCTGGCTTTCTTGATCCTGGAACTCTCAGGGGTACAAGAGAATGTTCCTTCCTTCCTTTGTTTCTTTGTTTCTTTCTTCTCTTTTTTTCTTTTGTTTTGTTTTGAGACAAGGTTTCTCTGTGTAGCCCTGGCTGTCTAAACACTACCAGTTGGTAGCCAAGACCCCTCTGATGTTCCCGCTCTTGTTTTCCGTCAGTAAGCCATAGCTCCAGCAGCATCTGTCACCTATGTTTCTTCATCAAGCCCCATCTCCTTTGGAGAAGCTCTTGAGTATTCTGCACCTTACCTAGCGAATGGCCACTTCCTGGGCCCCGAGAATCCCGCTTCTCAGCTCTTGCTAGGTTTCTGTTGCTGTGACATGTTTATCACATGATCAAAAACAACTTGGGAAGGAAAGGGTTTACCTCAGTTTCCAATTCTCAGGTCATATTCTACCATGGAGGAAGTCAAGAACTGAAACAGGGGCCATAGAAGAGTGCCATTTACTGGCTTGTTCCTCATGGCTTGCTCATGAAATTGAGATCCGGCTGGCCTCAAACTGACAAAGATCTACCTTGCCTCTGCCTCCCGAGAGCTGGGATTAAAGGTGCGCGTGCCATAGCATGCCGAAGATTTCATATTTTTTGTACAAGTTTTCTTGTGTGAAATTTAGTCCATATTCAGGAATGCACACACTGCACGTGGCACAGATGGGTGCTTTGGTGAAGAATGGTCCACAGAGCATCCTGGGTACCAACGCCCAGACCAGCAAATCAAACAGGGGCCAGTCAATCAGAATCTTTTTGGCTTGCCTTAATAGTGTGGCTGTCTCCATTCTGCTAAAGAGAGGGGGTGCTTGGTGCTCGAGTTCATGTTTTCACTATGATGCTCCAGAACAATGGGGCTTAGCATGAATGGCTTGGGAGTTCCTATAAATCAACTCAAGGGTATGTATTATCTTGTCTCTGACCTTCCTCTGCTCTAAAACATATACCTAATATTCATCTATTGTCCTGTAACATTTTCTTTTTTTAAAATTTATTTAATTTGTGTATATGTGTACACCATTGCTCTCTTCACACACACCAGAAGAGGGCATCAGATCCCATTACAAATGGTTGTGAGTCACCATGTGGTCCTGGGAATCAAACTCAGGACCTCTGGAAGAAAAGTCGGTGCTCTTGCTGAGCCATCTCTCCAGCCCCTCTGTAACATTTCCAATGTATGTTGTTATACTATTTTTAAAAGCTGAGCTTTATTAGAACACAGCCCATGGCTCTTCCCCCTCCCTCCCCCCTCCTCCTCCTCTCCTGAGAAGTGAGCTATTATTGCCATGTTTCTCAAGCTAAGCTGGCTGAGCTTGTTGCTTTGAAGGAGTTAGTCAGAGACCAAATCCCACAGCCTCATCTGACCACCCCCACCCACCCTTCCTTGGCTTCAGCCTTGCCTAGGGCTGCAGGAGCTACAGGAGCATCAGTGGTGGTGGCAGACGTGTGGGCAGTAGCCAAGAGTGCAAATGGATCAGGCACGAAGGTCTTCTTCGCCTTTTCATCAAGTTGCAAGGTATCCTCAGTCTCCACAGATAAAGCCAGGACCTGCAGGTACCCACTGATGACAGATTGTGGCACTGAGGTAAGAGTTGGGTGCAGACAAACACTGGCAGCAGTTTGGACACCCTCCAGGAATCCAGAGTGCAGAGTTTGCTCTATGATGTCACACACTTCCAGGCTGTAGATGCTGCTACTGTCTAACACCTGCTGGGTAATCAATCAGTCCATGGGAGAAGGCAGAGATGTTTAGTGCGTTCTGTAGCGTGGCCTCACTGGCTCTCACTTTGCCTCTGTCATCAGCTCACATGGCTCAGAACGTCAGTGGTACCTCTGAAGATTTTAGTGGTGATATCTAAAGGCCTGGAACAAAGAGGTCTTCTTCTACCCCAGTGTCCTGAGCTGGCACAATGACCTCCCATGGGGAGATGGCAGCCTTTACTTTACTGGCCAGCATGTCCATGATTTCAGCAGTTTTTCCAGAGCTGGGAAGTTTACAGGTGCCTCTGGATAGCCATACACATCCTGGGGTTCTTTCTCATCAGCACCATAGCTTTGCCTTGCAGGACCATGCCGATCTGCTGGCCTGCTTACAGCCCACATTGTCTGCTCCCACGATGCAGCATTTTTGATAATCATCTAAAAGTTGGATGTTCTTAAGGAAGTAGGTGGACTTCCAGGTTACCTTGTCTTCCCTGGGCATTGTGGCCATGTGTCAGGGATTGTCACACAGTGTTTAAAGACAATGTCACTATAATGAGGATTCCTGGCAAGAGATCCTTATTTTCTCTCTGGTAGTTTTCCTTGCCTAATGGTGGAATGAGTAATCGCAGTAATGGCACAACGCCTGAGCATACCTGTTCCTCTGTGCCTGAGAGTTCCACATCGGAGGACTTAATCAACTGCAGAACAAGAAATTCAGGGAGGAAAGCTTTCTGCACCGAACACAGAATCTCTTTCCTTACTGTTATCTCCGGAACAATGCAGGATAAAGTGCTTGCCCAGCATTTGCCTTGCATTAGGTATCTAAATAATCCAGAGATGGCTCAAAGTCTACAGGCAGAAGTATGAGGCTCTATGCAGACACTATCCCATTTTAGATAAGGGACCTTCATCCTCCAATCCTGACATCTGCTGGGGATCCTGGAGCCAGTCTCCATGTAGGTGACAACTGTCAGAGTTTGGTCCTTGTCAGAGTTTGTTGACTGATGTGTCGCACAGTTGATGGGCAGCTGAGGTGTTCCCAAGAATTCCTCTAGAACCTGTTAATACCTTTATCTGATACAGGTTCTCAAGATTTTTCTGTGATGGAGAGATTCGCCACAGAACCCATTCACATACTCCTTGATTCTCACACTGACACTTCTTGCTCTACATCTTCCGAGTGCCCATGTGTGGGCCAGACAGTAACAGTTTTGTGAAACATTGACTGAGAAATAGAAACTAGTTTTCATTTGGTCTCTACTAATGATGGTGACTGTTTTTTGTGCATTTGTGGGTTGTTTTGTTTGTTTGCTGTTTGTTTGTTGGGGGGGGGCACTCTTACTGTTTCTTCTCCTGTGAGTTTCTTGTTACTTTCGCAGAGTCTTCCTTTGGCTATTTGTCCTGGGAGTCATGTCTGCCAAATCCTAATAAAAATAACCAAAGAAACAACTCAGGACACTGGGATTCCACATACATACACTCAGTGATAAGAATGGTAACTAGCTACATGGACAGAGCCATGCAGAGACCACTACAGCCTGGTGGAAAAAATGCTTCTGCAAGGACAAGATGTCCAGCAGCTGCCTGGCTGTGCATTACCACCTGTAAGTGATGCTCTTAACTGAGAACGTCTGCTCTATGTAATCCTTTGCAAGTCCCCTTTACAGCCTGTTGCTCTGTGGCTGTGTCCTCTTGAATTTCGCGTGCACATGCCTTCCTGGGTGGGTTCAGAAACTATCCATTTGTTGTTTAGGTTGACAGCCTTTCTATACCTGATTTATAGGACTTCTTTACAATATCCTGGTCTCCGGTGTCCGTAAGGCCCTTCCCCTACCTTTGGCTACTCACTCCACTTTGTCATGGATCACATTCACTCAGCAGTTTTGGACTTTAATCAAATCAACGCCTTCCCCTGTGGTTTGTGCCTTTTATGTTTTTTAAAAAATTGAAAATAGATTTTTTTTATTTTTTTTTAAAAAAACCTTTTTTTATAGAGTCTTGGTGAATTTCACATCCTGCACCCTAATCACACTCATCTCCCCCTCTCTCCATATTCACCCTCCATCCTTGCAACCTCCCTCACTGGCAAAAACAAAACAAAACAAAACGACAAAGATAAAAAGCAAAGAGACAAACAAACAAGCAGAAACCTCTTGTGGAAGCTGCAGTGTGTCACACTGTGTCACACAGTCACCCTTTTGCCTAAACAGATTTACTTGCAAATGTTTATTACAATTCGTCCTGAGTCTGGTTCCAGGCCTGTGGCTTCTGCTACTCTATCAATACTGGAACTTCACTGGGGCCCTTCCTCTCGAATATCCTGTCATTGCCCTGTGTCATAGAGATCCTGCAGCTTTGGATATGCAGGACTGGCCCCTTTCATACTCTCCATGGTTCATAGATGGGGTAAATGACTGAGTAGGCCAACTCAAAGCCCTGATTCTGGGCCTGGATGTTAGCTGATGGCAGCTAAGTTGGTCAGTCTGCCAGTTCTCCCACGCTCATGCCATCAGGGCCAGCTCTGCAGCACTGCCCAGGCAAGGGTTGGGGCTAGCTCTGTGCAGCCCTTGGACATCAACATGAACCTCATGCCAGCCCAGACCAGGGACATCAGTGTGATGGTTTGTATATGATATGCTCTGCCCAGGGAGTGGCACTATTAGAAGGTGTGACCCTGTTGGAGTAGGTGTGTCACTGTGGGTGTAGGTTTTAAGAGCCTCATCCTAGTTGCCTAGAAGCCAGTATTCTGCTAGCAGCCTTCAGATAAAGATGTAGAACTATCAGCATCTCTTGTATCATGCCTGCCTGGATGCTGCCATGTTCCTGCCTTGATGATAAGGGACTGAACCTCTGAACCTGTAAGCCAGCCCCAGTTAAATGTTGTCTTTTTAAGAGCTGCCTTGGTCATGGTGTCTGTGCACAGCAGTAAAATCCTAAGACAATCAGCACGGCCCTTGGTGGTAACATGGGCCATGGGCATCTACACAGACCCCTGATGCTGCAGGGTCACAGACCTGATATGATCCTTGGTAGCAGCACTAGCTAGGACCTCACCGTGGCCTCAGGTAGCAGGGCAGGCTGCTCCCATCAGACTGTTTCTCAGTACTCTCTCTTTATCGTGCACACATAGCTCAGCTTCTCATTTTCTCCCATCTCTCCATCACTTACTTGCTCATCTTAGTGGCAGCCGGGCCTCTGAGTGTCCTCCACCCCACCCGCACAGCATGGCAACAGGCTGAGGTTCAAAAATAGATTTTTTTTTTTCATACACTACATTCTGATTATGGTTTTCCCTCCTCCAATTCCTCCCACTTTTTCATTCTTAAAAAACCTTTTCCATTTAAAAATATAAGATGCTTCATGAATTTGCACATCTTTCTCGCACAGGGTCCATGCTCGTGAGTTTGCACATCGTCTTTGCACGGGGTCATGCTCATTCTCTGCCGAGCATGTCATCCTGGCTTTACTGCCAGGAGCCTGAGCTGGCCTTTTGGGGTTTGGAACTGAAGCAGAACACAGAGTTGGATGAAGGACAAAAGAATTATGATCTCCAGCCTTGTAATTCTCTCTAACTGTGCTGGGGACTAGAATCTGATGACCTCTGGAAAGGTTACACTCTCTGGCTTATTCTGTGGCTAAAACCCAATAGCTTCTTTTCTCTTTAACCCTCTGTGCTTTATTAAGCCCTGAAAACTTAACTCTTTGTGCTTAAATAAGTGCTAATCTCTTATTTTATAATTCTCTTATTATTTGTGCTTAAATAAGCGCTGATTTCTGGGGATTAACCCATGCAGTGGGGAATTGGGCAAAGGATTTATTGCTAGTGTGCCTTCCCCTGGCTAGTCAGCCAAGAGACCCTCACTGGCCACACAAGAGGCTTGGAGCTTGTTAACTCTTTTTGAACCAGAGAGAAATGAAAGGAAGAGAAAGAAGTCACACAGACAACACAGACACCAACTGAAGGGGGAAAATGGCCACATCATCTTTCTTTATTGCCTTCAGCTTTTCATAGCTTTTAGACAAAAAGTTCTCCATGTAAGAATTACCTGATAGATAAGTTGTTACAAAAAAGGGGAGTTACAGAAAGGTATCATTAACAAGCTCAAAGCAGTGTTTCATGCTGTAAGTTCATTATGAGTTCAAAGCAACAGTTTTCACATGGCCTTGCCTTATCATAGTGCACACCTGTGGCTTCATCCTTGGACCTGAATGTTTTTCCTTGAACACAAATTTGTCCCAAGCCTATTTTTCTTTTTAGCGTAATTATGGAAGCTCATTGTTTTTTTTACTATGCAGCCATTACTTACTATTTATGAGGAGTGGGCACATTCTATTCTTGATTCTACCTTTATTACATCTTTCTAGCAAAACAACTAAAACCATCTCTTAAAATTTTCTTCTTAAAATTATTTTACCCAAGTCAATAATTTTATGAGATCATTAATTCATCTAAGAAGCATTAATTCGTGAAGGATCATCTTTGTGTTGATCTGCAGGAAGTTTGACCAATAGGTGGCCTGATGCCTAGGAATTGTTAGACTATGTAAAAGTGATAGGAGAGGCATATCAATAGCAAAATGCAATCCTGGGATGAAGTCTCTTAGGGCCTTGCCTCTCAGAGCTCACCTATCATAGACCATGCAAAAAATGGTGGGCCATCTCCAGGAAAGCTTGCCTTAGCCTTTCCCTAATGGCTCCTGGCAGTTTACTGTCTATGCTGCTGGAACAAACACTTTTTCATTCAGTATCTAATAAAAAAAAGTACCTTCTTATCTGGACATGAAAAAGAATTTTCCTCTAACATGTTCTAAAACATTCTCAGCTGGATTCTGGTGACAGCACGTTCATCCCTTGGGTAGTTTCGTGAAGGCAGCTTCGTGTTCTCTGCTGAGACTGGGAAGCTAAGAGAGGCAGTGAGTTCCTCAAGGTTCACAGTTGAGAATGACAAGATGGAGTGAAATCTATGTCCACAGTAGTCCAGAGCTTGCTCCTGAATCCCACACCACAGATTTTCCTCCTTGACAGATTAGGCTGGGATGCTCAGTCCAAGTCCGTTCTCCAGCAGAGGGCAGCTCATCTCAGAGAAGGAGGTGGATACTGGTCACTTGCTAGAGTCGGTACAGCTTCCTACCTGTGCCTTCATGGGGCGTGTGGTTAGGCTGGGAACCACTCTGGGTTCTTGGCATCTCATTACCATGATACCTGGCCATGTTGGCTTCCTTCCCATATGGCTTTGGGCTTCCCAGGGTACCATGATGGCTTCCTTCCCATATGGCTTTGGGCTTCCCAGGGTACCACGATGGCTTCCTTCCTGTGTGGCTTTGGGCCCTGGCAGTGCAGCCTTCCCCTAGGGCAGGTGTTGGGCTCTCCCTTTGTTCATGGCTGAGTGTGAAAGTGGCCACTCTAAAGTGCTCTTTTTTGTTTGGTTTTGCTTTTCTTAGAAGTTTGAGTTCTGCCTTTTAACCTGCTGTTCCAGGTATGGAAAGCTCCCAGCACAGTGTTGAACAAGCTTCTGAAAGTGGTTTGCAGAGAAGATCCACTTTTGAGTGATCAAGGGGGTTTGGGCCCCTGAGTCATGGTCTCTCGGCTAGCTCTCCATAGCTCTGGCAGGACCCAGAAGTAATTGTGTAGGTATGCAGATATGGCTTACTTTGACAACAAAGAGCTTAAGACTTGCGATGAACATTACATCCCCAAGTGATCAGCGCACTACTAGGTTATCTTTGGTCACATGACCTAAATCTAATACTTCCTCTGGTAGGCTCATATCCAAGCCTTTCCTCCAAATCTGAACCTTCTCCTGTGCTTACTTGGATACTTCATGACATAAAGAAAGTCATCATTTGGTCTTATAGGTCTCAGCTTACCAGATCCTCACAAATCATCCTTGAACTGTCATGACTGGTGAAGATATCCTAAGGAGACACTCACTCACACACATACACACACACACACACACACACACACTCACAACTCATTCATACATACACATACTCACACACATACACACACTCACTCATACATGCACTCACACCCTCTCACACAAACACACACACACATACATACTACACTCACACATTGCATTCACACACACACTCACACCCTCTCACACAAACACACATATACACACTCACTTACTACACTCACACTCACTTCACTCACTCACACACTCACTCACATACTGCATTCGCACAAAGACATACACACACTCACACAATTCAATCTCACACACTCACAGAGACCCACACTCACACACATTCACTCTCACATACACTCACACACTCATACTGGCACACACTCACTCACACATAAACACACACACACACACCACACACACATCAGCTATCAGACTACTCAGACAATGAAACTGAAGGAACTGGAATGTCCCAAACATGTCATGATGGGGAAGGAAAAGGCTTGGCCATGATGCCAGGCAAGTAGGGAGTTTGTCTCCCTGAAAGAGTCCACACAGTTCTCACACCTCATCAGAGAAGCTTGCAGGAGAGGCAGGAGCTGATGGCAGTCATCTGTGGACCACACCTTGACCACGACTGCTTAGCTGTGCAAGCCTCTAACCTCTGCTTAAACCTAAACCCCATGTCAGGATGTCAGGACCCTGGAAGACAACCTTGGGGCTCAGTGAACCTCTCCTACTTCCTAATGTGGTCAGTTGGACACATTTCCTTCCTCTGCTTTTGAGTATTTGGTCGTTTTAACCTGCCTGTTGTGGGAAGGTGGCTAAGCCCTAACCCACTGGGGATACCAGGGTCCAGGCTCTGGTAACAGACATCCCACACAGATAATGACACATTTGGGATGTCGTCCACTCACAGTTGACCTCCAGTAGGAAGAAAAGGTCGGATGACTGGAACAGCAGCTGGTGTCATCTTATTGAAGGCTTTTCTTCCCTATATAGTCACCATCAGCTGCCTCTTGTCTTTGTTTAGTGAACAGAAATGAGTGTTTGGACTAGTCTGAGCCTCAGCAAGTCTTTCTCCAGTTGGTGCACCTTGGAGTTCTGAGCCGTGAGGTGCTGTTGGATAGTTTGAGCTACTACGCTATTTGTATGACAGGCCTTGTCAACTGGGAAGAAATTTAGAATTTAGATTTCTATTGAGTTTCAGGGCATCTGCCATCTGACCAGGGAGGCTGAAGTGTGTTTCTCTTTGGGGCTTTTCTGAGGCCCTGAGTTCTGTTGAACCACTAGGGACACGGAGAAACAAGGTGCTTAAGAGAACTTGACTGTGATTTGTGCAATATGTGAGCATTATCACGGCGTCTCCTAGCAAGACTTCTAAGTGACCAATCTTTTGTAAACTCATGGTGATTTATCCAAAAGTTCACTTTGCATTAATGTATTTTTTTTTTGTCCCATTTTGTGTCTAAAGCAGCATGGGGACAAAGTTAATTGGTCCTTGTAGGAAAAAAAAATCTTTCTATAGGATTGTCAGGATCAGATCTTAAAAATCCTATAATGAATTTTTCTGAGAAAAATTCATTATATTATATATTCATTATATTATATATTCATAATATATAATTCATTCATATATAATATATAATATAATGAATATATATAAATATAAATATAATTCATATATATTCATTATATTATATATTCATAATATTCTCATTATGTAAAAATGTGGGATGGGTATACACATGCTGTGCACATGAAATGATGACTTATGTACAGTCAGGCATCTTTATGCTTTATTTTACTTTCATGCTGGGAATTCAAAAGATGCAAACTCTACCATCCTTCAGGACCAGGGCAAGCTGTCTTTGTGTGCAATAGGAAAAAGGCCACATGTTATATCTTAGCCCAAAGATAGATAATGGATGTCTTTCACTTAAAGAGTGATTAAATTGTTAAAATACTCAGGAAATATCTAAACTGATTTTTTTGTTAGGCAGATTTAAAACATTTCTTTTTATGTAAGGTGTTTTTTTATTTTCTAACTTTTTTATTTTTTGCATGGTTTCTGGGCTCTGCCCCATATAAAACACATATATTTTGTCAATGTTAGGAGGGGACAATTTTATTATTGGATAGAAATCTGTGCTAAGATTAATTCTAATGCTACGATAGTGCATCCCTAAGAGACAGTACATTTTGTTATAAATAATGCTACAGGACTGGATAATACAATATTTGAGTTGTATGTGTACATTGTACAGTTATCCAGTGTATATTTTATTCAGTTGTTTATGTTCTTGACTGGTTTTTTGCTACCCAGGAAGCCAAGTCCTAGCAAAGTCAGGGTTCACTTCCATACCTGTATATGTTATTGTGTCCCACTCGACCGGCAAGAAAGATGCAACAAACCGGAATCTTCTGCGGCAAAAGCTTTATTGCTTACTTCTTTAGGAAGACCCTGAACCGGGAAAATGGCGCCGCTTATATAGCCCGCAGCATGACATTTCAGCACCTGATGTGGCATGACAGCTCCTGATTCGTTGCTCGCCCATCACCCCACTATTACGCCCCGATAATGGGAGTGACTAGGAGTGAGTTCACTCTCACACCTGTGTACAAGGCTTGTTTACTAGTTAGGCACAGCGGAGGCCAGTGCCATCTTATAATGGCGATTGCTCACGGCACGGCTCTCCACAGCAATTGCTGGCGGCACGCACGAGATTGCTTGCAGCACGGCTCTCCAAAATATGTTAAGGTCTGTCAAATGGCTGCTTTATAATCAACTGTTCTAAGATGATTTTCCTGAGGTGTGTGTGTGTGTGTGTGTGTTGTGTATGACTGTATATATATGACCAGCAAATTTGCACAGCTGTATATAAAAGTTTTCAAAGTTAAGGACTGGAGAGATGGAAGAGAGTTCTGGCTGCTCTTCCAAAGGATCCAGGTTCAGTTCCCAGCACCTACATAGTTCCACACAACCATCTGCAACTCTAGTTCCAGGGGATCAGGTGCCCTCTTCTGACCTCTGCAGGCATTGCATACCTGCAGCACATACAATACAAATAAGCAAAACACTCATACACATTTTTCAAGTTCATTTAAACGTGTATTCTTAATACATGTATGGTGACCAATAGGCACTCCTGTTTAAACAGGATACGTTATACCTGGATTTTGAATGTGTAAAATGTCTAATGAAGTTCTTCTGCCATTTCTAGTAAGGGGGGAAATTAGATAGTTAAGACCTGACTGAAAGTACTCAAGGGGAAACTGAGACAGATAGTTGGGAGTAAGAAATATATTAGAAAAGTTACTAATGGCCTGGGCTGGCAGACAACAGCAGGGCAGAGATTCAGAAAAATTCAGGTGTCTGAGCCAGAAATGGACAGTATGGTGGGTTCCTTAGGAAAACTAGGCACATGAGAGAGGCAGCAGGAATCCTTATAGATCTAGGAGGAGGAGAAGGAGGAGGAGGGTGAATTTCACAGTGGGAGCCTGCATCCAGGATCTCTGATCCTCAGGCAGAAGGCGGGCACAATGAATGGCCACTAAACCCTACCTACCATCTGATGTCTGTTAGCTGGAGACCCACTGACAGGGTCTCTGTAGGAGGCTTGTGGGTGTCTGGGAGGGGCGTGGCTTCTATCGGTACTGCAGCCTCAGAGGTAATGTGGTCTGGATTCTCACATTACACTGGATACTGCCCGTTTACCTTGACTAAACTAGTGCTTTGCTGTTGTATCCATACACCACACACTTGAACATTAGAGAATGGGACCGTCATTAGCGCTGTTCTCCCAAATGGAAAAGTGTCTAAAGATTGGATCTGTGTCTGTGTTGTGTAGTCTTATTATCCTACCTGGTCCAAGACTCTAACTCTTGCTTCAAAAGCAAAACCTGAACATTACTGCAGAAAGATGGTCTGTGCGGTCCTGCGGAGTGATGTTAGTTGTTGCCAGTTCTTTTCTGCATAAGCACCGTCATGCTCTTGGTAGAGAACATAAGCCTTCCGTAGTGTAGGAGAGTGCTTTACCAAGCTGATTTCCTCTAAGCTAAAACTGTTAGTGTGATAAGCCCTCCCAAGCTATGTTCCTATCTTCCTAATCCTACTATGACGACTCTCTTTCTTTAATCAGCTAGACATCCCCTCTACCCAACATTGTGCATCCTTAGCTGTGTCTCCTAATAGGCACACAGTTCTTAACATACCTCCATACCGGAGGAATACAGCTGTAGCGAGTACTGAACTTTCAAACTCGTTCTCTTTAAATATTTGCTCTAGTTGATTGTGGTTTTGTAAAACTTCAGATCTGCTGTCAGTTAACATTCTGCAGAAGCCCAAGTTCTAAGAAAAGATTCTAGGACATCACCCACAGGACTGCAATCATTAAATTGATGAAAGGAATCCAGGTGGGCTTGGCCTGAAAGCCAGTCATTCCAGTGCCTCTTGTTGCTCAAATTTGGCCAGAAAGGGTTTTATTGGCAATTAAGTCCTTGACATCTCTTGCTTTGCACCTTACCCTCCCAACGTAGGAACAGATAGATTGGATCAACTGGGACACATCAACTCTCAGCAATGAAGAACAGTCCTAATCAAGCCACAAGATGGTCAATCGGTGGAATGTGGTGGTTTGAATAGAAATGGTCCCATAGACTCATAGATTTGAACACTTGCTCATTAAGGAGTGACTTAGTAGGAGTGTATCACTGGGGGGTGGGTTTTGGAGTATCAGAAGATCAAGCCAGACTCAGTGGCACTCCCCCTTCCTGCTGCCTGCTGATCCAGATTTAGAATTTTCAGCTCTGTCTCCAGTACTATTTCTGCTTGTGTGCCACCATGCTTCCTGCTATGATGATAATGGACTAAACCTCTGAACTGTAAGCTAGCTCCAGTTAAGTGCTCTTCTTTATAAGACTTGCCTTGGCCACGGTGTCTCTTCACAGTGACAGGACACTGACTAAGACATCTTCAGAGAATATTGCTCAGGGACAGAAAGGTAGTGCGGTTTGGCAGAATGTCAACCAGTCACTTGGAGAGGTGTGACAGCTTGACAACAGAGGCCACCTATGCAGGTGTGCACTGGTCCATTTCTTCATTGGACATGCTTTACTGAGACCCTACTGTGTGCTAATCGGCCTACTGTGTGTCAATCCTCACGCCAGTGTTTTGTTTCCAGGGGCTTCCTCTGAAGAAGCAGAGAGAAGTAAAGACTGTGGAAACCCACAGGCAAATATGACCTTGCCAGGGCTGTGAGGACGGCTGCCCCTTCTGCCAGGAGTCAGGGACAGACTGCAGAGGAGCCACCCACAGAAACAGCAAACAAAAGACCCCACTATGGGAGCCAGCTCAGAAGCTTAAACACCAAAAAGAAACCTGGTGTGTCCTCAGTAAGAGATGAGAGGAAGTGGGTACAGGGAGCTCTAGCCAGGACTTTGTGAGCTGTGGAATGTTGGCGGGCCCTGCTGCTGAAGGCTGCAGTCCACCTTATTCATGAACATCTCTCCAAGTTCAGCGCAAAATGGAGGACCCTCTTCCCCTAGCGGGGCATCCTACTCTCTATCTGACCTTATTTGGAAGATGTCCCTGAGTATGGATGCCAAGCTTATCCTAGGTAGAACCTTTGACACAGTTGCATGCAAATGCTCTCCCTCTTGGAGCCCGTATGATAATTAGATGCTATGCTCTCACTCAGATGATAGGGCCTTGCTGTGTAATGCAAATGAAGTGTACAGTGAACACCAATCAGAAATAACCTCACTGCTGCCCTCTTCCTATATCTTCCCCCCCACCTCTAGAACAAAATCGAGCTGCCTCGCTGAAGCTGATCCTAGAAGTCTGTCATTCAATCATATTCACAGACCATTTAAACCCTGTTCTTCAACTTTACTCTCCTAACCCTTGTGGACCCCCCTCCGCTCCCTCCGTCCCCCCATCCCCCATGTATTGATTGGAGAAATACCCGTTAAATCCATTTTTGTTCCGGGTTACTTATCTTTTTGTTGTTGAATTCTGTGAGTTTTTCTGTATTATAGATGCAAATCTGGTATCATATATATGACTTGCAAACAGCTTTCATTCTGCATTTAATTTTAGTAAGTTTGTCCTTTGAAGTACTAAGGTTTTTAAGTGTGTGTGTGTGTGTGTGAGAGAGAGAGAGGGGGGGGGAAGAGAGAGAGAGAGAGAGAGAGAGAGAGAGAGAGAGAGAGAGAGAGAGAGAGAGAGAGGTTGAGGTTACTAACTGGAGTCCTTATGCCTTTACAGCAAGCATTCCTACCCCAGCAGTCTCAGCCCTGAGTCTTGAGGGCAAATTCTGAAATCACCAGGTTCTTGTGCCTCTTTACAATGAATTGTACAGACACACATGGATAGTCATAGGAAAGGAGAGAGTTTATTAAGGGAGAGACGCAGAAAAGCCTGGAGGTGGGCCATAGCTCACCTGTGCTCTGGCGCCAAGAAGGTAAAGAGGGAAAAGCGACCTGTTGTGAGTGATTTACTCACTATGTACCCCATCTTCTAAAACTGCTGTATTATTGGTTTCTCTGGTCATCTCCTTTTGGTTGAATGAAGCACAGGTAAGCTATGGTTGCTAGACTTTTGTCTGATGCTGTTTTCTCTATGTTAATCTCTAGAATGTCTTCGATCCCTGTTTTCCAGTCTCCTGTCTAATTACCCATTGAGCCATCACCTCAGCACGAAGCTTCTTTTCTGTAAGTATTGGTGACAAGGTTCAGAGGTTGGTATTTGCTCTCTCTCCAATCCTTGGGCTTTTAAGACAGAGTTTTGGTATGCAGCTCATGCTGGCTTTGAACTCTTGACCCTTCTGCCTCACTTTCCTGAGTGCTGGGATAACAGAGGCATGAAATATCAGTTAGAAAGCAAGCTTCCGGTCTTGTAAAGTCTAATTTATTTTTGTTATCGGTCCTTGTCCTTTGTTGTCATATGTCAAAAAAATATTGCCTAATCTAAGATCACAAAGATTCATAACCATTTTGAAAATAATGTTATAGTTTTAACTGTAGAGAAGGTCCATTAATGGAGGCCAGTTCGGAAGATGAAGTCTCTGACCTGGGAGGAGACCTAACTTTCCAAGATACCTGTAGCATTGCAGGGTTAGTTGGGCTGTTATGAAGTCCCTGGTCATGGGGCTCTGCCTCAGGAGAGTGTGGGACCACCGCCAGGAAGAGGGGGATCGGATCACCTTAATCCTCACTAGAGAGATAGGAGGAATAATTTATTCCTCGAATGAAATTCTGCACTTTGATTTCCCAGAATTTCCACCGCTTACCTCAAACAGCATGGCCTTTCCCCCTCCCCTCTCTTTTATCTTCTTCCAAGCAGCTTCATGAAGCTACAAGCAGCCTGTGTCCTCCCTGTCTCTCTCAATTCCTGGGGAGTGCATAGAGAGATGGATCAGAGTTGAGTAGGGAGTCCTTGCTACCTTGGGGCTTCCTGTCTTGAAGTCTCCCTGTACTGGGTAGCATTGACATCATGGAGAAGGAGTATTTCCTGTTGCTCACTGGGCCAATCAGACAGAACTGGGCTCACAGCAACCTCAGCACCTCTCTGCTGTGGTCTCTAAGGAAGCATAGAAGCACCCAAGCCTCTCCTGCAAATCTGAGTCTTCAAGGCCTAGGCTATCTCTTCGGACCTAAAGGAGGCAGTAGACTGAGCTGTAGCTTTGGCACACACTCGGCAGGAAACAGAATAACAATGAATATGTTTAAAATTGAGCCTACTTGCAATAGGGAAAGTAATACTGTTTGAAAATGCAACAAACTATCCCCTCACCCCCTCCATGCAGTCTCCTGTCTCCTCTCTCCTCTCTCTCTTCTTCTCTCTGATTCAGGAGCAGATCTTCATTTCCTGAGCTTCCTAAACATCCCCTGTACCTCTACCCAACTGCAGGAACTGACGATGCCGATGCCGGGCTTTTACAGTAATTTAATCTGTATGGACAGGAGCGCTCCCATGGTTAACAGAATCAAAGGTGTCCCAGAAGAGAGGCTGGGGGTGAGCCAAGGCTGTTCTTGTGAAAGGATGTGGGAGCACACTGGGGAAGGCTTGCTGGCTGAGAGAGTATATCAAGGGAGAGGGGCGACTCTTCCGTGGTTTCTCTAGCCAGAGAGTTCATCTCCTATTCTGTAAAACAGGACATACTCACCCAAATACTTTTGACTGAAAGTAACCAAATACTCAATGATGATGCCCCAAATTGCTCTGTTCACTCCCTTTGCCCCTTCAAGAAGTCTGAAGGCCAATAGTAGAAATAGGAACATACATTTTAAAAAAGATGATTAAGTATAGAACAGCTAGCCAGCCCCAAGACCCACAGTAGACTCATAAAGGGTCTGAAGTGTCTTTGTGTCTGGGTAAAATGTACAGACAGAAAAAGGGAAGCGATGGATAGAAATGGAAATAGGCTACTCACTGTCTGGGTGGTATCTGTCTTAATTAGTCAGGTTCCATCTAACCATTAGCCGCATAGGTCTCAAGCTCCGCTAGTGGGCTGAGCTGAGATTCACCATAAAGGCAAACTGCCAACACTCTAGTGTGCTACTGACCACGTTAGGTTGCAGTTCATAGGAAAAGTATGAAGTGCATACATACGGAGGCTCTCTCTGGCTGCAGTTCCATTTGACAGTGTTTGCAGACTTTGTGCCCTGGCCCTGCTATGTTGGAGCTCCCTGGAGTAAGAATCTCCTCATTTTAGGGCAGTGTTCACAGTTCTCCATCCTTGTGGGAGGCAGACAGGTCACCAACAGGAAACAAGTGCACTCACTCTTGCTTCTGTTGGTTTTGGGCAGAACTCCAACTATGACCTAGTGGTGCAGCTGGCCTCCTGCACCATATTGTTACTAATTATAAAATAATTATTTATTTTCTGTATATGAGTACACTGTCACTGTCTTCAGACACACCAGAAGAAGGCATGGGATCCCATTGCAGATGGTTGTGAGCCCCCATGTGGTTGCTGGGAATCGAACTCAGGACCTCTGGAAGAGGAGCCAGTGCTCTTAACCACTGAGCCATCTCTCCAGCCTGTTACTAATCATTTCTGTATAGTTTGAGTAAAAGAGTCAACACCAAATCTTGGGGAGTCCCTAATAAATATTAACAGTTGAAATCATTTTAAGGAGACAGAAATCTGAGTTTATCCTAGGACTTCCTAACCTAAAACTCATTGTACCTTAACAGTTTTAGTATCAATAGCATGACAGGAATCCAACTGGTCAGCCCTGGCTAATGTTCTTCACTTTTTGGAAGTAAGGCATTCTATCATTTTTTGGGCTCTGGAAGTTTGTATTTTAAAATCTCCTCACCTCTGATGAAGTTTCCTTTAGAAGACTTAAAACGGGGCTCTGTCTGTCTGAAAACTTGATTTCCCGTGGGAATTGTACTGAATAATGAGAAAAATCATTTTTCACAAGGGCAGTGAAAATTTGTACCTTTTAAACATGAAGACTTTGTTCAAGCACAATAGTTCTGGCTAAGCAAACAGCCACGGCAAAAATGTGACTTTCACTGTGTGTGATAACGTCGAATCGAAACTTATGAATCAAGGGACCCCAAAGCTATACAAAATCTCCAGGGCCCAGAACTGGGGACAAGTTTCTGTTATGTATAAGCCGCTGAGTTTCAGTGTCTTGGTCTATCTGACTGAGCCGACAAAGGACTAGAGAGACTCCCCTGCCCAGTGGAGACTGTGGACCTGTGACGTCCTAGCCCCACACATCTCTCCAATCAGGCTAGCGTGTCTATGTGACACAAGCCTTTCCTGTGACCTCACTGAGGACTATGTGCGCAGGGTGCACTAGCCCTGCTCACCACCTAGAGGACTTCATACTCAAAAGGCTTCATTCAGCTCTGCCTGTCACTCTGGAAAGGTGAGGGTGTCTATCAAGCTTCCAGCGCCTGTGTGATGCCCCACGAGGGCATACCACCCAGGTAGAGGAAGTGCATCAGCCAACTCAGAGGTCAGATGAGGTAGGTGACTCCCACCCCTGTCTATGACTATCTCCCTAACCTCTGCCACTGCAGACACTCTGCCTATTGTGCATCAGGCTGTCTTGACCAGTGAATGGCACATCGGAGGGACAAAGATAGTTTCTGTGGGAGAGTGGCAGTGGTGCAGATAAAACCTGTTGAGACCTGGATTAGAGTCGGGTGCCCCAACCATCATTATAACACAGGGCAACAACACTGTAACACTACAACCACGTCATTCCTCTTTTTTTTTTTTCATTTAGTTTTTGAGACAGGGTTTCTCTGTGTAGCCCTGGCTGTCCTGGAACTCACTCTGTAGACCAGGCTGACCTAGAACTCAGAAATTGACTTGCCTTTGCCTCCCTAGTGCTGGGATTAAAGGCGTGTGCCACCACTGCCCAGCTATGTCATTTCTCTTGAATAAGGCAAACACTTGCTTTGAAAGGAAAAAAAAAGAGTTAAAATAAATAAATATTGAAGAAATAAATAAATTCAACCAATAACCTCTGCACGCACGCACAAATCCTAGTACAAAACCACAAAGAATGTGAAAAACCAAGGCAACTAGAATTCACCTAAAATTCAATCATCTCACAGTTATGGCCTCCAGAGAGAGTGAATTAGATTAAAAAAAATCTAAGAAGTTAAAGGAAAGAACCTCAAAAAAGAATAACTATAAATTTGTTCTGTTAATTCCACTGAGCAAGAATAAAGACCACAAACCCGTTTTATGGTGAACTGAGCAAGCTTTGCTTAAGTACAGGGCTGTCTCCCTAAAGCAGGCTTTGAGAGAACAGTAAAGGGGAAACTTTTTAGGTCTCTTTTATAGGGGGAAAAAAGCGGGGTGGGGGCAGGCTGGGGATTTCCAGAGGAATTTGGTAAAGTAAGGACTTGGCAAGTGAATTACAGAAGCAGACAACAGAAAAGATTATTTGACGGAACATGTTGGCAGAACAAGTCAAGATTCCTTGGCAGAACACCTCATCTCATCAGGGTAGAGTTCAGGGTATGGTCAAATTCTACAGGGTAGGGACTCTTGTTATGTCTTCCATGGGGGCTTTTTAACTTTTTTCCCTTTAATTCATATCCTAATCTGAGGTGTACAAATCTGAGTTTTCCCTTTGGAGACCCGATAGCCTAACTGAGCCAGTATCTTATCCTTGGTAGCCACAAAACATCCATGAAACCGAATAAGGTAGTTTCTGAGTACTCACCGTAGAGACAGCTTAAATCCTGGTTAAGGGCCTCACCTAAGATGGTAGAGGAATCGTTGAGCCCCCAAGGTAACTGGGTCAAGGTCGGTTGTCCAGATCTTCTCAGTTCAAGGTCCACCCATTCAAAGCCAAAGATGAGGTGACTTAGTTTTGACAGAGGAATGGAGGAAAATACATCTTTTAAATGCATCACAGTGCAGACCTCATGCTCTGGTGACAGTATACTTGGCAGAGCATAGGAATAACTGGGTGAGTAGTCTCTGTGTGCTCACCTCCCTTAAGTCCTGTACTGGGATCTAGTCTTGGGCTCTGGGCTTTTGAACTGCGAATAAAGGAGTGTTCCAGGCTGACTGGCTTAGGGTGAGCATGCCTGCATCTGATGTGGATCTTGATCCCTTCTCTGGCCTCCGAGCTAATAGGGTACTGTTTAGCTTGGATGAGCATGGCCCCTGAGGTCATACTGTGTTTGTCTGTGGGAAAGGTGCTTGTCCAGGCCAGGGGATTCTCTTCAGCACAGACAGTGGGAATGTCTTGTATCAAATGTTCGTTTAGTTCCTGTACCCTGGGTCTTGGGTGGGCCCAGGAGGAGATATTCCTTGCTTAAGGGGCAGGTGACAGTAGCTAGGTTACCTATTAGCTTGGGCATCTCTCCTAAGAATAAGATAGTTGCTTGGAGCATATTCAGGAGGTCTCTCCCTAGCAAAGGGAAGGGACATTCAGGAATAACAATGGAAGGATGAGTCACGGTTCCTTTTCCTAAGCTAACCTACTGTCTTGTAGCCCAGTTTTATCTTTTAGCTTCTCCTGCTGCCCTTTGCTTTCTTTCTTTTTCCCCAAGGAGTCTCGGGGTTTCTGTAGCACCAAAAATGAAGCTCCTGTGTCTACCAAGAAGTCTGCAGGTTAGCCCCCAGTTTAGAAGGTTACCATTGGATTCTGGGGGCCTAATTTGAAAGAGCCATGCCCCTATTCTTTCAGAGTCAGAACTGGTTTTGCCTGAGGAATGCCCACTTATGACCAGGGAGGGCCCGTGTGTCTTCAGTGGGGGAATTCATTTTTCCAGTATCCCCATTTGCTTGCAGTTAAACACATTGATCTATTTGAAGGTCTCTCTCTGTCTCTCTTTGTGTCTCTGTCTCTGTCTGTCTCTCTGTCTGTCTCTCTGTCTCTCTCTCTGTCTCTGTCTCTCTCTGTCTCTCTCTCTCTCTCTCTCTCTCTCTCTCTCTCTCTCTCTCTCTCTCTCTCTGTGTTTGTGTGTGTGTGTGTGTGTGTGTGTGTGTGTGTATACGTGGCCTGCCCAGGGCTGGAAGTGCCAGGCCTACACAGGGCAGCCACCATAGCTCCATTTACTTTCATTATTAGCAGGTCTTCTTTGCCGCCTCTATTGTTAACCATGTTTTGGGTTATCTGCAATAATTCAGACCTAGTCTTCCCTGTAAACCTGTTTCTCTTTTGGATTTTCTTATGTATATCTGGGGCCAACTGAGCTATAAAGACCAGGTTCATCAGCTTAAGCTGCTAGGTCCTTATATATGAGTATATAGATGGTGTGCCTCCAGGAGGTGCTGGTGACACACTGAAGGTGTCTTGTCTGAATTTTGTTTCATATCAGCTACTTTAGAAAAATTAGTAGATTTGTGGAATGTCCATTTAAGACTTTTCAGTAGAGCCTGGTGGTACTACCCTCTTCCACTCCATAGTCCCATCTTGGTCGCCTATTGGGTAGAACTTGGTCAGTTGCAACCATTCACTGGTTCTCATCGACATCACCTAACCCAAGGGCCTTAGCTGCTTCTGCTGGGATCCACTCTCTTTCTCCAGTAGTAAGGCTTGTGTAGAGATTCTGCTGGCAGTCATCTCACGTGGGTGGTTAAGGAAAACAACCAATCAGGGTAATATGAGTACTGTGGTCTGTGCAGAGAAGGGAATTCTGGTTTTTCCATTGTAGAAAACAGAGTATATTGACCTTCAGGAATCTAGCAAAGAGGAAGGACAGGGGCAGAAGTTGCTTCTTTCGGGTCCCATTTCTAAATGGAAACAGAAGATGATGATTGGCTAGGGCACAAAACTGAGTCTGGCTGCCCATCAAGGATGCCCTGACATGTGTGGAGAAGGAAAAAGACAGTAAGTGACTCTACTGGGGCAGAAGGAGTAGTCAAGCGGGGTGACTGAGAGAGAGGCTGTGGGGAGAGAGGAGGAAGAGAAGGTGATGGGCTCAGGAGAGGTGGGGACCAAGCAGGATAAAGAGGAGTACATGGGGAGGGTCCTCAAGAGAGTCCTGCAAAACAGGACTTTTGGAGGGCTTCTGGTACACATCCGGGGGAGGTCATCGAGGGTCCTCTTTGCCATGACCAGAGCATGGCCATCCTGCCCATTTCAGATCACACAAATCTTTATATATAGGAGTAGATTGGATGTTGCCTCTGACCATGGTAGAATATACAGAGTCTGGTTCAGGTGGTCAGGAATACCATGCATTAGCGGCATTGGTTATGGGCCACACCAGCTGATTGCTAAAGTGCCTTCCAGGAGACATTCAATCCCAAATGTAGGCTATTTGAGCTCACAAAAGGATTAGAGGCAATTTGTGGTGATAGGGTAATCATATCCTGCTTAATTAGAGGGGAGTAAAGTTTGTCGAAGTTACTTAAGACACAGCTTAGGGGAGTGTCAGGCTTACTAGTCTTTTTACCCATTCTGTCCATCCATTCATTCACCTCAGCATTAGACCATGGAAGTCTTAACAATGAGATAACAGAAGAGACAAACAAAACATAAAAAAAAGACACAGGAAACCAAGAACCAGTCACCAAAAGCCAGCCAGGCAGTGGGACATCTTGCTAGTGCTCTGGACAGGAGTTTGTGTGCCTCATGAGGCACCTCACTGCCCCAGACTAGTTGTAGTTCTCACCAGAACCAGTATCAGATGTTAGAAAAGGAGATGTCTTACCGTGACTTACCAAAGAGGCTTCCTCCTCCGACAAATGCTTGCTGATTTCTTTTTGTCTTTGGTCTTTCACTTCAGTAGTCTTCAGACCTACATGCACTTCACTGGACTTTGTAACTTAACTTTAAGGGAAGTAGTACTTCAGTCCCAGAGGCCCAGGGGGAGGTGGTTTCTTGAACTTGGGTTGGGGGTCTTATCTTACTGGGGCCTCCAGATTATAATCCTACCAAAATGAGAGTAAAAACCACCAACAAATTTTGGTTGAATTAAGCAAGCTTTATTTCTGCACAGGGCTGTCTCCCTAAAGCAGGATTTGAGAGAACAGTGATGAAGAAACATTTTAGGCCTCTTTTATAGGGAGAAAAAAAACCAAATTGAGGATTTCCAGATGAATTTGGCAAAGTAAGGGCTTGGCAAGTGAATTACAGAAGCAGACAACAGATATGATTATTTGACAGAACTTGTCAAGATTCCTTGTCCTAATATCTTATCAGGGTAGAGTTCAGGGTATGGTCAGATTCCTAGGGAGCATGCCAAACTTCAGGAGTAGGTTAAGGCTATGTCAAACTTAAGTTTTGCAATAAATAGAAACGATTGTATTTTGACCGAATAACAAGACAGCTTCTAATCTAAAAATGGAGTCAGACGGGTCCATCAGTTCAAAGGAAAACAAACAAACAAACAAATAAATACTGAATGAGTCACAAAAGGACACAAACAGCTAATGAGATAAGGAAGTCAATACAAGATATGAAAGAGGAACTCGATAAGGAGATAGAAATACAGGAGAAAAATCAAACTGAAATACTGAAAATGTGCTGTGAAAAGCCTCGGTAACACAGTGGTTCTGGGAGAAGATGGAATATCTGAGCTTGAAGACAAGGCTGAAGAATTAGAACAGTCCAACAAGAGTAAATGTAAATTAATTAGAAGATAGTACTGAGAACTTTTCAGATGGTTGGAGCACCCTTTAAAGACTACATTTAAGAATTATGGCATAAAGAAGAGTGAAGAATTCCATTATAAAGGCACAGAAATAACTTCAACAAAATTTACAGAAGAAAAATTCCCTAAATGAGGGGAAAGGATGCTAATCCAGACCCAGGAGTCATTAACAACCCCAAACAGACAAGACCAGGAAAGAGCTTCCCTTAGCCACATTGTAACTAACCCACTAAACACACAGTGCAAAGAAAGGGTATTGAAAACAACAAGAGAGAAACACAAAGTCACATGAGAAGGCAGCCCCTCAGCTTAGCAACAAAATTTCTCTACAGAAAAATCAAAAGCCATGAGAGCTGGGAATGATAGTTTTCAAATTTTAAATGACAGTACCTGCCAACCCAGATTAATATAGTCAACAGAACTATCTGTCGTAATTGAAGGAGAAAGCAAAACTTGCTATGAGAAAAGACAGCTTAAAGATCTTGTGCCTAGTAAGTCAGCTCTCCAGAGGACGCTGGGAGCAATTTCTTGGGCTCAAGAGATAGACAAATGCATTCATGAGGCTCAGAGAGGAACCAACCACTCATGAATAACAGATAAGCAACAGAGGACTAGGAAAGACATCAAACACTGCAAATCAACCAAATGACAGCACATAATACACACCTTTCAATAATAATTGATTCATAATGGTTACGTTCCTCATCAAAGGACATACACTAACTAACTGAATTAAAAGACAAGGCCCAACTGTCTGATGACTGCAAGAAATGCAGCTTACCATAAAAGACAGCACCTTATGGCATTAGGCGAATCCACCTTCTTGATGGGTTGTCTTAGCCAGGCGATTGACAGCCCAAATTGGCCAACTCTGGGTAGCTTTGAGGCCAGAAGGAAATAGCCTTTCCTTGGTGAGCCTCAACAGAGCTCTGGTCAAAGCTACTGCAACAGGACAAGTAGATTCTAGCAAAGCAGAGCCAGTGAGATGCTCTAGATGCTGTGTGATAGCCAGCTTGTAGCTACTGGATGAGTGGAAGCTAGCGATCAGGAAAGTTAACACATCTTAAAGGTTTAAAGGATGGTTGAAAGAATGTTACGTTAGACATGGAGATAGGCAATGAATGGCTGCTAAAGGGACGAAAGATAGACCAGTATAACTTGGCCCTGGGTTTGTAACTCTCCAACTCTCCATACTGACAAAGTTCTAATCAGTCAACCAGTCTTGTAGAATCCTTAACATATAGGTATGTGTTTCCTCCCTGGCCCCAACTTCAGTTCACAGTATCAAGGACTCAAGAAGATTATAGTCTCTGGTAGGTACTTACCCAGAGATCTACATCTACAAACTGGTCATAACATTGAAACTTAAATCATTGAAACTTAAATCAAATTTTTTTGGAATTCCTGAATAAAGCAAGTTTATTCAATAAATGTTAAGTTTACATCTAGTTTTCTTTGTTAAAATGTATAGGTTTTCAGAATGTTTTAACATTTTTTCTGAGGAAACTTTCTAATGGGAATGAGGAGACAGACAGACAGAGACAGACAAACCGGCCAACCTGTCAACCTAGGAATTGACCCACTTTCTTCTTTAGCAATTGCCCTTCATGGGAAAAGTAAAAGAAGAAAGACTTCCTGGCCATAAGTCAAATTAACCCCTTTGGTTACCATGGCACCTCCTCTCCCTGAATTGATATCTTCTTATGCTACATTTCTTACTCTTTTAGAAAAAAAAAATGCCAAAAAAAAAAAAAAAAAAAAAAGATTAGAAAGGAGACAAAGAGACTGGGGCGTCCTGAAAGGTAAAGGCACCACAGCACTGGATTCAATCACCTCTTTTATTATGCAAATAGATTCCCATTGAGTCTACCTTCCATGCATAATTAAATGAGAAACTCTTCCGGATAAATGGAGCTCTGATGCAGAAGAAGAGGCTACGCTTTTCTCAAGTCCTCTCTCCTCAGAAGCCAACCAGCTGGCTTCCCCATTGCCTCCCTTGCTTTCTTTAAAACCTGGTCCATATTCCCCGGGGAAATTCTTTTTTTTTCCGATTATTGTTCCTGCCCAAGCTGAAAGCAAAGCCAACCAACCTTTCATTAACACACACTTTATCATTCAGGACCAGACGGAGCTGGGTTTCCCACTTGAGAAAAGAAGTCCTGGCTCATATGTTTACCTGTCACTTCCTGTGTGCTGGGCACTGAGCCAGGCTGTCTACCTGTGTGCCAGGCTGTCTTCATGCATTACATCATCTTTCCCTCCCCACAGCTGTACAAGGTGGGCTCTTGCTCTGATTATTTTTGTTGTACAGGTGAGCAGTATGAGACTTGCCCAGGATAGCCAGTCACTCAGCTTTGGAATCTAGTCTGGGGCGGGCCTTGGCTTTAGAGTAGACTGTTGTGTAACCATTCTCCCCAAAGAGAAACATTTCCCTCTGGGCAGAGAAACTATGTATGAAGTGACTGCCAATGGGCCATCAGAGATCTTGCCCATCCTCTGAATGAAAACTTTGTTACATAATGCTATCCCTTGAATGTCTTAGAGACTTAGAAAAGCATCTAGACAAACAGTAGAAATAGTGATTGAAGAGCTAGAAGGAAAGGGGAGGGGGGCTTGCCTGGGTGGGGTGTGCGGGGTGGGGGGTGGGGGTGGGGGGCGGAGAGACATGCCCAGAGCCATAGACTGATGGGTAAAAGCTTCAGTACCAGGGATGGGCTTCCTGTTTATAATTTGTTAGCCAGGGAGGTCCCCTGTCCTCACATAGGCCAGTGCTGTTGGGTGCCTCTCAGAAGTAGATGCTAAGTCCCTACTGATGAGGTCACTAAATTTTAGCCTAGTGCTACAAGGTTACTCTGAAGTCTGCTGGGGAAGAGCTGGCATTGACAGTCCTTCTCAATTGTGGACCCTGTGTGCAGCATTACCAACATGCAAGGCAAGATGTGACTGACCGGTGTGGTGGTGGCACAGCTGTTATGGCTGTAACCAACTGCTTTCTCGTTTAATGTAAGATCCCCTCTATAGAAAGACACTCACTATTAGTGCTACAAGATAAAACCTTGTGGCTGGGAAGGCCTTGGCCCCGTTGCTTTGTTAAGTAGGTGTGATGTACTGTGGAGGTGAGATGGTGGTGAGACATAGAATTTCTGGATGATGGTGATCCATGAGTCAGGAATCCAGGATCATGAGGCACAGAAGAGACTGGGATACTGAGAAGTAAGAGATACTATAGGAGCCTCTGATGGGGGCTCCTGGAGCAGGCCATTAGCACATGCCAATGACATTTCTAAACATGACAAGGCTCCCGGGAGCTCCCAGACTTCTTCCTCCAGTGCTCTGGGTTTAGCTGCAAGAGTGGTTTCCTTTGGACACAAACAAGTGCAGTATCATCAGGAGCATGGTAAGTACTTGGAATGATAAGGTCTAGCCTTATGGATGGTGAGAGGCTACATGGGGTGCGGGGGGGCACTGAGGTGCCCTAGCCAACACCCTAGTCTGATTACTAGGCATGCACATGACTGAAGACCTATCTGGCTTCCCAGCAACCACATGCAGCTCCTCACCTGAGTCTGGGTGAGAGCAGGAGAGGCAAAGCCCGGCCAGCTGCAGGATCTGGAGTAGAATCTTCTTGAAAGAAGTGAGTGTAATGGTTTGTTATGCAGCAACAGGCAGGGAACGTCAATGTACCAGAATAAGCCCCTCACAGGGAGAAAAGAAACCTTACACTGAAGTCCACCAAAGACCAAAGAACTCATTTCTAAAGTCATTCACAGGCATAATAGAGCCCACTGTGGGGCTCCAGACAGCACCTGATACTTCAAGCAGCCGACCCTGTATCTGAAACCCTCTCTGAAGTGCATTTTCAAAGCTCGATGATGAGCCGTGGCTTTAGGGACATCTGCTGCCTGCCTTGGGCAGCTTCAGGATATCTTTTTTTTTTTTGGTTTTTTGAGACAGGGTTTCTCTGTATAGCCCTGGCTGTCCTGGAAACTCACTCTGTAGACCAGGCTGGCCTTGAACTCAGAAATTCACCTGCCTCTGCCTCCCAAGTGATGGGATTAAAGGCATGCGCCACCACGCCCAGCTTTCAGGATATCTTGATGTTTAACATGGGAACAGAGACTGGCCCTGTCCATCTGGACACTGGCAGAAGGTAGGCTGAGGGCTGGGCCTGGGAGGAGGTGACTGTGGCAGGCACCAGTGTGGTGGGCAGGGTACTCTGCTCAGAGCTCTCTCTGTGTCATGGTGGCTGGTGGGTCTTTTACTTGTTGTGATTCCCCCACCTGCGAGGTGGCCATTTCTAAAGTCATTCACAGGGCTCATGAGGGATGAAATGAAGTGTTCTCTAGGGAGGAATAAGCTGAATTTCTGCACAATGGGGCTCATTGATGGGCGAGAACTACATGAGAGAGAACACATGTTAGTAAGCTCTGCACTGTGCTGGACAGAGTGCAACTGTGTGGGCCTTAATCTGCTTCCTAGCATTGCCAGAACCACGGAACGATTTCTGGTACGTTCCTGTTACTAGAAGTTCTCAGCCAGAGATGCATCTTAAAATAGGCTCCCAGTGCTTAAAAATTCCAGTCCCCAGCCTAAGCTCTCACTGAGAGAGGTTTGGAAGGGACCGGAGGACAAGACCCCTTTAATGGACACGACCCCTTTAATTCCCTCTCAAATGAACTTGGAATGAAACTTGGGATTAAAAATGCGTGCTGTCTACATACTCAAACAGCGAGTGCTCTAATGCTCAGTCAACTTTCAGTGATGTCCCATTGCTGTCAGTCTCTGTCCTTGTCCCTCCAGATCACACCTCCCCAACCTCTGGCTCTGTTCTCAGATGGATGGAATTGGACCTGCCTCCTCCAGATTTTGCTGGGAGACTCTAAGCACGTGGAGATTCCTTTGTTTCTCACGCTAAGTTCACAGCACACTGCCTTTTCCTCTGTAGCAACCCTACTTCACGTAGGGGCTTCATTTCCCTCTCCCTCCTCCTCTTCCTCCTCATCACCTCCTTCTCCTCCTCTTCTCCATCCTCCTCTCTGTCCTCCTCCTCCTCCACCTCTCCTTCCTCCTCCCCTTCTCCTCTTCATCCTTCTCCCCTTCTCTTCTCCATCTTTCTCCTCCTCCACTCTATCCTCCTCCCTCCACCTCTCTGTCCTCCTCTCTGCCCTCCTCCTCCTCCTTCTCCTTTCCCTCCTCCTCCATTACGACCACTACCAGCTCCCACCACCAGCACCACCACCACCTTCTTTGATGTCTCCTGGCCTGTTCCACTTTCTCTGTCCTCACCCCCACAGTCCCCTTAAAGCTTCTCACCCTTCCTCACCCCACATGGCTCCTCTCTGAAAGTGGATTCCCAGCCCTTCCTTCCTCATCTGAAATTGTTATTCAGAGTCCGTACCACGGGGTTGGGCCCGTTCTTATTTCAATAGAACCGGTATTTTCCTCTCTATTTTTAGTTTTAAAAGGCTGTTCTCTCATATTACCATCTTTGTCAGAGCCACTGCTTCTGTAGTCAGCATTTTCATTATCAGAGTAGCGCACAGTCTACTAGAAAAAGGGATGAGAACAGAGCCTGGCTGGTGACTGCTGTCAGCCCTGTTGGATCTACGCTCCTGGCCCTGAAGGCAGCAGGATGGCTTTCCGGGACCACCCAAACGAAGCTCCTGGAAGCAGCGTGGGAGCTTTTCCATTTAGATGTTATTATAGAGGAAAAGGCCAAGGGATTGGGGGACACAAACAGGCCACTGGCCCAGGGTTCCCTGGGAATATTAATGTTCAGACTGCTCAGTGGAACAGATTGGCCCATATTAAAGATGAGGAGATAGGCTCTGAGAAGAGGCTCACCGAAGCAGTGGCAGCGCCAGGCTGTGAAGGAAGCCCAGGGTTGAGGCTGAAGCCGTGCCGTCTCAGGTGCTCAGAGCTCCCAGGACCGGGATTCGTGGGCTTTTTCCTAAGCTGCTGCATGCTGCTCTGATCTCTAGGTCTTGGCATAGTTTCCCTTCCTGGTGATCTCCGCGCCCATTGGGGATGGCTCAAAAGGCTTGCTGGGGGCACTCCCACTCTGTCCCCTTTCACAAAAAGTTCAATGCTCATTCTCTGAGCTCCTGGAATACCATCAGCTCTGGTGGCACAGAGGTCAAGGGCAGAGCCCTGCCCACCTTAGTCTGGGGTGTGACCATGCCTTTCTCTTACTTTCGCTGAAGACCCCCTTTTACAATGTACCCCAAAGAAATGCACATGGGGAGGATTCCATCCTGCCCACGGACTCCAACAACAGCAATAGCTACTGCTGGGGGAATTGTGTCTTTCTTCCAAGCCTTTAGGACCACCTGCTTAAGCTTGGGACTAGCCTGCAGCCTCTTGCCACCAGCAGGCAGCTCCTGGAAGCATCTAGCATCAGCCTTGAGATCTTGCAGGCAATGCTGCTCTCTGGTGTCACTTCACAGTACTGCCGTTCCTCTCTGGTCCGGAGCTGGGATTGCAAACCCTGGCGCAGGCCTGACAAGGAGATGTGAGATAGGAGTCTCTCATTGGCCTGAGGCTAGGCCAGGCTGCCTGCCAGTGAGCCCCAAGAGATCTGCTGGTCTGTGTCTCTCCAGTTCTGGGTTACAAGTGATCACCGGTTGTTGCACCCAGCTTTTTTATGCAGACACTGGGGATTGAACTTAGGTCTTCATTACTTTAGGACACTTTATCTCTTCAACCTCAGATTTACAGAGGTCTCTGCTTCCTGAGTGCTAAGAACAAAAGTAAGTACTATTGTGCTCTACTGTAGAATTATTTTTCAATAGCAATGAACATGTCCTGAGTTCGAGAAACAGAAAAGAGGGGAAAAAGTAAACCTCAGGCCAGCGTCGGTCTTAGTGCCCAGTGGCAGCCTTTCTTCTCTGCTTAGTGCACACTGTGACAGTCAACTGAAATGTACCAATATGTCTATTTTGCAAGACTTTAAAAAATACTAAAGGACTTGCGTTCTAATGTCTTTGATTACTCCTATAACAGTGCATGCCTATTATCTTTTGCTAGGAAATATCTCGCCATCCTCTGGGAACGTCCTCCAACCTCTCTGCCACCCCAGTCCCTTACCTGCTTCCCCAACATACTCAGTTCACACGGCTCGCATGGGAGAAGCCAGAGAGCATATTTCCATGGGATTGATTTGTAGAACTAAAGTGGTTAACAAGGAGGCATGAAAGTTTTATAAAATGTCATCAGATACTGTCAGACTTGTACTCTGCAATTGGGCATTCTCACTTTCTAGTTGGGCCGCAGACAAAACGCCGTGAAACTCCAGGTCAGAGTATTGAGCGTGCACCATGCCATGTTATGCTATGCTATGTTAACCCTCATTACCACGCAGGGAAGGAAGCCAGGCTACATGCTATGTGAATCCTCGTTACCACCCAGGGAAGGAAGTGCTGTCTTCACATTACAGCTGTAGGAACTGTGGTTTAAAGAGCTTTACCTGCCTTACTTTAAGAAACAGAGTTGAATCCAAGTCAGGAGAGTCCAGCCACAGCCAGCGTTTCTCAAGTCTGTGTCTTTCAGCACCACTCAGGGTGTATGTGAAAGCTGGCTAGGTCTCTCTCTAGTTTCTGATTCAAGAAGTATAGAGTGGACATGAGAACAGCAGTTCTCAGTCTCCAGTGATGTAACACTGTTCCAGGAACAACCATTGATCCTATTCTGGGACACGGCAATGCTAAGCTTCGACTTTGACTGGATGTGATTTCAGACTCTGTGTTATTATCAAGTATGTGCATCTGTCTAAACAGACCCTTTCATAGTCTTTTGAGTGTTTCAGGTAAGGTCTGTGGTTCTCTCTCTCTCTCCCTGTCCCTCTCCCACTCCCTCTCCCTCTCCCCAGCATGTTATCCATACTTGCTACTGTGTAGTGTATACATGTATATGATGGGCACATGTTTGCTTGTGCATGCATATGGAGGCCAGCAGTAGACTTCAAGTATGTTTGGTTGCTCTTCACCTTTTTTCTTTGAGAGATCGTCTCTCACAGAGACTAAACTTGACTGACAAGACAAGGATGGTCAGCCTGTGAGTTTCAAGGACCAGCTGTCTGTCTCCTTTTTGCACTGGGGTTGTAGGCATGGCCTACCTCCCCTGGCTTTTCACTTGGGATCTGGGATCAGAACTCAGGACCTCGTGCTTGTACGGCAGAAGCTTTACAGGCTGAGCCATCTCCCATGCTTGGGATCTGTTCTTGCATCATGACTTTTGTTGTCATTGTTTCTTTCTTTATGACAATTCTTACTTTTAATGGAGACAATGCTCAGAGAAACCTTTGGGGGAGTTACTGTAGAGCCGGTAGACAGTTACATTGTAACTATGGGGAGTTACCATGGAGATCTTAGAGCACTGCATCATTGTAACTTACATTGTAACTACAGATGGAGAGGCCGAGGCTGGGCAGATCACCTCCAAGTTGGGCAGATATGGGTGGAGACACAGGCTTGGGGAGCGAGTGTCACCAGACATGTCAAGCCACCCCTCAGAGTCTCACATCTTCTGAGAAAGGACATATGTGCTCCAGAGTTAAGCAGGCCATGCAGATCATCTTCAGCTCTACCCTCTTCCAGAAGAGGCTGGGTGTGGACCAAGCTGTTGGTCCTTACTCTCCCTGCCCCAGATCCCCAGAGACCATACACTCATTCTCAGCTCTGTTCCCAGAAAAAGTTGGTATTTCATTTTCTTTTTGCACCTGAATTACAACTTCCCCATGATACGGAAGATTCCTTTCTTTATCTGGACAGGACATGAGGATGTTTATGCCAAGAGCTCAGCTTGAACCCAGTGGCGACAAAGATGCTTGGTTTTTACCAATTATTCTGCGTGATAGATACATGCCAATGGGTAAAATAGCAAGTTCTCGTCTTTGTAAGCTTGTTAATTTTGTCTGAAGCATGTCACCAATGGCTTCCTTGCCTTATGGAAGCTTGTGAATACTAAACACAGAATCACAGAGGATCAAATGCTACCTCAGGTTCCCCTAAGGCAGCCAGCTGACCCCTGGAACACCAGAAATGTGGCTGTTGCTAGGACTTTCAAACTGATTCTAGCTCAGTAGATTGAGGTCAGACTCAAGAATGCACAACTCTGAGGGAATGGCGAACCAATAACAGGCCCAACTTGAGACCCATCCCATGGGCAAGCACCAATCCTTGACACTAATTTTTTTTCTTTTGGTTTTTCGAGACAGGGTTTCTCTGTATAGCTCTGGCTGTCCTGGAACTCACTTTGTAGACCAGGCTGGCCTCGAACTCAGAAATCCACCTGCCTCTGCCTACCAAGTGCTGGAATTAAAGGGGTGCGCTACTATGCCCGGTAATTCTTGACACTACTAATGATACTCTGTTACGCTTGCAGACAGGAGCCTAGCATAACTGTTCTTTGAGAGGTCCCATTCAGTAGCTGACTGAAACAGATGCAGAGACCCTCAGTCTAACAACAGAGCTCGAGGACTCTTATAGAAGAGTTGGGGGAAAGATTGAGGGTCCCAAAGGGGATAGGAACGTCACAGGAAGACCAACAGTCAGCTAACCTGGACCCTTGGGGGTTCTCTGAAACTGAGCCACCAACCAAAGAGCATACACAGGCTGGACCAATGTCCCTGGCACATATATAGCAGATGTGCAGATCAGTCTTCATGTAGGTCCCTCAACAACTGGAGTGGAGCCTGTCCCTAAAGCTGTTGCCTGTCTGTGGAATCCATTTCCCTAATTGGGCTGCATTGTCTGGCCTCAGTGGGAAAGGATACACCTAGCCCTGCAGAGACTTGATGACCAGGGTGGAGATACCTAGGGAAGCCAACCCTCTCTGAGAAGGGGAGGTGGGTAGATTGTATGAGAGGGGGATCAGCGATTGGAATGTTAAAATGAATAAATTAATGGAGAAAAAAAGAATGTACAACTCTAACAAGGTTGGATGGTGTTAGGCACTACACTTTATGTAGATTTAGATGACTGCTCACTTCTATCATTACCGCCTGAGGATACTATTTTCTTTAGCATTTAGAAAAGTCCTGAACACAGAAAAGAAAGACTAATTCTGGTTCTCAGTGCTTTATGGAGAGCTGTAGATTGGGCAACTGATCTGGGCTTCTGGTATAGTTTCAAGTGACCAAGACACCCTTGAAAAGTGCCACATGACAGCAGTCCTCAGTTTCCCTCCTGGGGGCAGAGTGCCCTCCTCATTCTCAAAGTGTCAACCTTGACTGTTAGACAGGAAGGAATGGGGCCAGACGTCTCTATTTGACCATTTTAACCTGATACTTTTAGTTACCTCAGATGAAGTCTTCAAGATTCTGAATTCTTATGTGGAAAGATATGCAGGCATCTAGAATACATTGTCTGTGCTCCTCTAGCAAATACTCAGTAGGAAAACATTTACACAACGGTTACTATGTGCCAAGAACCATGGTAACGTCTGCATGGGGGTTAGCTTTAATATTTACAGCTACTCTAAGGGCAGCACCAATTACTTTCTCCAAATAATAATCAACACACACATAATTACACACAGACAGAAACACATACACAAACAAACACAGATACTCTCATTGTTCATAGTACTAGTTTGGGTTTGACACACTCTTCAAAGGTCCATCTCTCAAGGTTGGGCTCTCAGGTGGCACCGTTGGGACGTAATGGAACCTATAAAACATGGTGTCTAGTTGGGAGGTCTTTGGATCACTGGGCACATGCTACTGAAAGAAACCATGGGGCCTTCTATCTTTTATTCTGCACTTCCTGGTCAGTTTATCAGTCTTAGCCTGGCACTGCCAGCCCGCACCTCTTCCAGAGGCTCAAGAACAGTGGGTCTTTCTAAGTGCAGACTAGAACTGTTAAATCCATGAGCCAAGCAACCCCTTTCACTTTCTGATAGGTCTCAGACATTTCTTATAGTGATCGGTCTCTACCAGCTGAAAAGCAAGTGGTAATGCCCGGCTTTATCTGACTCTTAGACCCTGCTCTAGAGTAGAACGCTCAAGGTGAAAATAGGTACAGAATAGAAACCAAGGAAGAGACGTGAGCAAAGCTCTGGGACTGTCAGATGCCTCAGGAGGTACCTGCAGCTAGGGCTGATGACTCGAGCTTGACCTCCAGAACTCATAAGGAGCAAGGTGGCACACAGGCAGACATGGTGCTGGAGGAGATGCTGAGGGTTGTATAGATCCCAACCAGTAGGAAGGGAGGGAGAGGTGGATGGAGGGAGGGATGAGGAGAAGGGGGGGCTGCACCTGGCATGGGCTTTGAAACCTCAGACGCCATCCCCAGTGAGAGACTTCCTCCGACAAGGCCACACCTTCTGTTCCTTCTCAGGTAGTGCCATTCCTTAGTGACTAAGCACAAGAGCTTTGGGGGCCATTCTTATTCAAAGCACCACAATAAAATTAAGAGAAAAAAATTACAGTACTTGGCTTTGTATTGTCCTATCAATGACTCATTTCCCAACTGCAAATCAGCACGTTTCTCTGTTTAAAACACCAGTCCTGGGCTAGAATCTGACAGGCGACCAAACTGACCTCAGCCTCACTGAGGTCTGGAGCCAAATCTAAGGTACCTTCTAGATTTACACTGAGTGAGGCTGGGGTCGTGGCCTCAGCGTACAGCAGGCTCTTTGTACATTTGTTTTTCCTCATTATCCACATGATTAAAAAAAGATTACACGGAAAAGTCCAGAAATAAACAATCCCTGTGTTTTAAATAACAGAGCATTGTTATAGCTCATGTCTCCTTATTGTCAGTTATCACTGTTACACCTGTGTCTAAGTTATCAATGATATTATTACCGCTAATATGCATATACTGGACAAAACCCTACTCTTCAGAGGACTGTTCGGGTCCCCTTTGGGCGTCTCTGAGTTGGTTGTGGAGAGAGGGGTCCGGCTCTTGTGTAGTTCAAGAGGGTAGAAGAGCAGCAACCCAAAGCAGAGATATAGTATTTGCTAAGGGACAGGTACCAACAGGAGATGTTACAACTGGGTTATTTGTGGTACTCAGATGAAGGCAGAGCAGGTTACAACACCCAAGCCGCACGCTTCACGGACAAGTAAGAGACAGTTTGTTTTCATTCTGCATTTCTTTATTTGACAGTTCATCCAGTTAAACTGAAATGACACACTGACTCTGATATCGGCAAGACACCTCGCTAATACTGATAGCTGCTAGCCAGTCACACACACACAGCTCTATCTCACATCAGAGAAATATCAATGAGTCGCCGCACAACCCTATTGCACTTCGTGTGGCTTTTTTTTTCTTCAGGAAAAAAAAAGTATTTTTAGAAGATCAGCAAAGATTGCCAATTTTCGTTCATTTGTTCTTTTTTTTTTTTTTTTAATAAATCATGATTAAACCACACAGTGAGTATTCCTATACAAAAGCATTAAGAGGCTGAAACTTCACAAAACAAATTTAAAAGAGCCCAGCTCCATGTCTACTGCAAGTTTCTCACTACCTGGGCTGACACTTGGTGAGTTGGTCCATCTTGCAACCAGCTACTTCATGTTCTTAGAGCTACACATGGACTGGGGCCAGGACTCCGAGATCAGCTGGGTGGGCAGACCTCAAGGCCTTCAGCTTCTTCTGAAAGTGTCCTTTAAGCACCTGTGGACTCTGCCTTGAACGCCAGTTTTTTACTACTGTTTAAAACAGAAGCAGTGAAGGCAAGCGAGGCTCATCTGAGGCCTGAGTGTCACAGGGAGCCACTGTGTTTCAGGTGGCTTGGCAGGCAGCTCTACAGAAGATTCCAGCAGTGTGGGGTGAGGGCTGAGAACTTCAGATCCATCCATCCTTTCAGAGAGCGGAGAAGCACAGACACAAGGCACACCTTTTTTTTTTTCTCTATGAGGAAATTCGATCTGGAAACATTATTGGGAAAAATAACCTACAGAAACTAGATAGTCTCTAATTTTGTTGTTGTTTTCTCACGTACAAATCTCTGAATTAACAATGATTTATAAAGATTGTCACTCAGGGTTAACAAGTGGCTTGCCTAGGACATGGAACAGCCACAGACTTCCAAAGTGACCTCAGCTACACCGAATACATCACGTGTAAAAATCACTATAGAGATGTTGGCATGCCACACTGTTTCACAGTTTTCAAACAAGGTGGAACATAGCACAATGTTCACAGATGCTGGTCTAGTTCATGTGGTTTCTTTGTATCTTCCTGAAAGCAGGGAGAATTCTATAAGGATGGAAAAAAAAAGAGGGGGAAAAAAGAGGCATATAGGGACTATGGTTTCACTTCTGAAAAAAAAAACAGTCTATGGCTGACTTGGGGAGGTGTATGGAGTGTTGATGCTCTGAACCTCAATCTTTTAAATTGAGGTTCTACTTTAGACTGGATCATTGCCAAACTGGAAACAAAGTTTCCTTAGTATTTATAATTTGGATATTTAGTCTTAGACCTTTCGTGTCTTCCCGATTCATTGCTGAGACCTCTGGGGAAGAGAAGTAGAAATGGAATCTGGTGGTTGCACAGGTAACCTTTCCAATGACTGATAACCAGTGTTTACTGAGTGTGTAACTGGAACATCTATGCTATGCCTACCAGTGCTTTTGAAACCTTACAGTGGGGGCTTTGGAAAAATGGCATCATTAAAATCTACCAGAAGGGTTTTTTTTTTTTTTTTTTGTAAATCACAACACGATTCAAATGTCAGACTCCTGACCGGCAGCTTGACTCTTAACGAAGATCTTGTAGAGGCTTTTGAGTGCCCCAGCACACAAATCTCCTCACTGCTGTGGCTTAGGGAGGCTCACAGATGGCTCCGGCCTCCAGCACTTGATCTTGGCTTCACAGGCCCTTGTTAAAGTACACACGCCGTATTTCAGGATGAGTCCTTTGGATGCTGGCTTGCAACTCATCCTCCAAGCTTGTCACAGACATGGAACTGGGACAAGGTAGAAGGAAGAAGGTTATCACACGGGCAATTAAATCCTGAGCTAGGAAGGACAGGGAAAGCGAACAGTTTCAGAGACCCAGGGCTGCTGCATGACACACAGCAGAAAGGTTGCATCTGGCTACAAAAACCGAGCATCCTGTTCTCTTTGGGAAATTAGCCGTCACTAACGAAAAACTGTAAGGAGTCAATGGCTAAGCCTGTTTACCTCTGATTTCTAGATGAAAATGTCTCATTGCTGGTAAGAGCACATGGCAATGACATTCACAGTCCTGGATGACCACGGCACTGGGACTATAGACAGCTACCCAAGTGAAGAGCAGAGCTGTGGTCAGGGATGAACGCTACAGATATGCCTGCACGCGGCTCCAATGAAACGAGTCACGCTAAAGGTTATCAAAGTGAAACCACGCAGGAGGTAGCCCGATTCTCACAAAGGCTAAACCGGTCCCAAATGTAACCAACAGTAGGGGGCAGACAAGACTTGGGTAGAGCGGGTCTTGAAGCTCCCCCCCCCCCCCCCCCCCGACCAAAACTAGCCTCCAGCCTCTTCTTTTCAGAGGCATGGTCTGCCTGGGACCTTTAAAGTCCCAGCTTCTTACCACTGAAATCTGCACTGTGTACGTAGCTTGTTTTTTAGGATCAAAATTGACAAGAATCCCCCCCCCCAAAAAAAAAACACAAAAAAACCCCAGCACCTACCTCTTCTGAGGAAACAGAGCACAGCACAGGGGGGTGGCGAATACCAAACTAAAAGAACAAAACAAAATGGCGGGTCAGCAGGGTGAAGGGGTCACTTCCAGCTTCCTTTTCTCTCTATACGTATTTTAATAACAACCTCTTTCCTTTCTTTAGAGCACGAGAGATTGCCTTACAAATACTGACTGTTCGATCACCAAAATGACAAACAAAAGTAACAAAACCATAGGGTTAGCTGGCATTTACAGGAGATCACCTAAATAGCTAAATATATAGATTCCTGTATGGACAGTTTCCATCTTTCTAATTACTGGAGCCACACTTTCTAGGCACCTGGGGTTGGTGCTATTTTCAAAAGTTTTCTCTTGTATCACCCAACCTTCCGTAGGCATAAAAAATAATTATGTATGTACTGGCTGGTTTTGTGTGTCAACTTGACACAAGCTGGAGTTATCACAGAGAAAGGAGCTTCAGTTGAGGAAATGCCTCCATGAGATCCAGCTGTAAGGCATTTTCTCAATTAGTGATCAAGGGGGAAAGGCCCCTTGTGGGTGGTGCCATCCCTGGGCTGATAGCCCTGGGTTCTATAAGAAAGCAAGTTGAGCAAGTCAGGGGAAGCAAGCCAGTAAGGAACATCCTTCCATGGCCTCTGCATCAGCTCCTGCTTCCTGACCTGCTTGAGTTCCAGTCCTGACTTCCTTTGGTGATGAACAGCAACATGGAAGTGTAAGCTGAATAAACCCTTTCCTCCCCAACTTGCTTCTTAGTCATGATGTTTATGCAGGAATAGAAACCCTAAGACAATATATGTGTAATTTCTGTGTTGACTATCATGATCATATACAGCCCAGACATGCACAGACACACAGACACACACACCCCTATTGAAAAAATACATGTACAAAAATAACAGTAGTCAATTTTTTAAATGGTTAATTCCCACTTACCAAAAGCCAACCAACGTGACTTGGATTGGCGCACTCATCCACGGGAACCTCTGTGTTGAGAAAGACACAAGCGTGAGTACTTTTCATGTGCTTCCTCAAGGCAGTGTCCTCTGCTGACTAAACAGCATCCACATGGCAGCAGACCCAATGAGATGGGATTAGTGAGACCCAGGGTAAAAGTGCCACACGGGTTAGTTCTGACTTCACGTGCGATGACCAGGCAGCAGCCACCACGCCCAACTGTTATTGCGCTAGCATTTACTTACGGTTTATCTGCTGCTAGGGTGGCAGAGGAGCCCAACATACAAGCTTGAAGAGACATGAACTTGCACTAAATCTCTGCCTCACCACTACAGACTAACTGTGGAGAAAGCAGGCAGTGCCCAGGATTCGTTAGGATACAAAATAACAGTCCTTCTAAGGGTAAGGATGCAGACAAGCCGGGAGCCCAGGACAGTGGTCAAGTGTGAGAGGGGCCTAGCAGCCATCATATTCCACTCCCTTGCACGTTCTTTCTTGGATTTAGCCGCTGTCAGTAGGTTAAAACTATTCCCCGAATTAACTATCTGGGTAATGAGGGTGTAGGTTGGTATTTCAGAAAACAAATAACTGTTAGATACTTAGTCTTTAAAAGAGGGAAACATACAACACAAAGTGCGATAGGATACAGGGTGATCTAAGTAAGACTGCAGGAGTTTCCGCAAGAGCCGTGAGTTGACTGGCATGTAATCAGACACCTCAGCTCTGAGTCACACCGTTGTTACGAGACACGTGCATAGGAGGCATACCCTCGTGCCCAAGGAGACTCCTTTGGTGAAGGTCAACATGGACGGAGGGAAAGGGAAGAAAGAGGAAGAGAAAAATATCATCAAAATGAAACCAACCCACATAGACTATGCTGGGGCGCCTTAACCCAAAAGATTGAAAAAGCAACCTACTGTCATGTGACACTTCAAGACAGGATATATTTTGAGAAACGCATCCTGGGGCCAGGCGGTCTGGGTACTTACTAGCACCCATTCTAAATTCAGGTCACTGGGCTATATGATTTCAACACAATATGGTCCTCCTACCTCTATGCAAATCACTGGCTGTTTGATGAGGGATTTTCACAGGAAGATGATAAATTCTCACCCAAGATCCTCCTGGACTTGAGACTCCCAGGATAGCACCCAGCCATAGGGTTGGGAGAGCAGGTTAACTGTTGAGTGAGCCTGTAAGGGTGGGTAAACCTGATCCTGACCAGACTGTCATTTCTAGTGGCCTGCCCAAGTAAACAGAGCCAGACATATCTGAAAGAGTGCACTTGTGTGTCACCTCAGGATAGAGGCACACAAACTGAAGGCTAGCTTAGGTTGAGGGTTCTTCATAGTGACAAGGACACTGGGAAATTCTGACTGGCTTGCAAAACCGAACCCATCATCAGCCATCCTCCTGACTCTGTCTCCACTACCTTATCCTGCCTGTTCCTTAAGGACAATTTGGCCTGAGGCCCAGAAACGAGTGAACTGAGGATGGTCGATCTTTTACTACATACACACAATCTTTCAGGGTTGGGACATGTCTTTCTTAACAGACTGTAAAAGTGGGTATATTATACAAAAAAAAAAAAAAACTTCAGATGAATCAAAGATAGTACAGTGACTTTAGAAGATATATATCTTCAGGCTGATATGGCTTGGGATACAGAGTGACGTGGCTATGTTTCTTGATGTTAATGTGAGTCTCAATTTCTTTCTCCTAATAGCTCCTTTTCCATTACAGTTATTGACACACAATCAATGATATGAATCAATTACTGTATAAAATGTAATTTGTCACCTATATGCACAGCTATGATGCATCGCCATATTAAAAATAATGAGTCCACCTATCATCTTAAATGCTTGCCGTGTTCCCCATGCCCTTCAGAGATTCCTCTTCTTGCCTGGTCTCTGTCCCAGGGTAAAGTTGTAGCTTTGATCTCACTATATATTAATATTCCTGAGGGTTTGAGTTTACCCCCTCCCCCTTTTAAGAGTCTCATCTACCCCAGGGTGGCTCAAGCAAACTCATTACAGAGCCAAGAGTGACCTTGAACTCCTGGTCTTCCTATCTCTACCCCTCAATGGCTGGCATGACAGGCACACATTACCAGGTCTGAGTCTGGGGCTTGATATACAGTGTCTACATTTTTGTGTTGTTACTTTGGGAATTGTTCATGCTGCTGCACGCATCAATACTTCCTTGCTTTTTGCTGACAAGGTAAGAAGTATTCCAGTGAACGGGTTGATACACTTTCCTGTTGACTTTGGAGTTGTTTCCAATTTGAGGGTGATATAAACAAAGTTGCTATAAACTTTCTCCTTTATGGGCATTGGCTTTCACTTCTTTTAGGGAAACACTTAGAAGTGGCTGGATTGCTTTGTAGCATATGTTTGAATAAATGACTAGCATAGTTTCCAAAGTGGCTGCACTATTTTACATGGCTACCAGCAAGCTCTGAGAGCTCCAGTTTCTACCCAGACTCGTCAGCACTTATTATTGTCAACCAGGATCGTGGCCATTCCAACAGGTATTTCATGTGGTTTTACTTTGAATTTCCCCAATGACTAAAGCATTCCAAGCACTTTCTATGTGCTATTTGTATGTGTGCAGTGAGGCTTCTGCTGGCCTCTTCTGCCTATTTCTGCACGGTGTTAGTTTCTTGAAGGAGTGTTTTAAGTTCTTAACAAAATTCTTGATTTACTTTCTTACCAAAAAGAGTTACTTTGCTACTGGTCTCACTGTGTGGGGTTCTTCTCTCTCATTCTCTGTAGTTTTTGAAAGACAGTATTCAAAAATGCTTTGAAATACTCTAAATTTTTGGGTTTCCCCCCCACACTTTGATCTTGTATTCAAAGAAATCTTTGCCCACGCTGTTGTTCAATGATATTTTCTTTTTACAGTTGAGCTTTTACATTTAGATGACATAAACTGTGGAGAAGTAATTTGCATACAGGGTAGAATCAATTCCCTCGGTGTGACCCAATCACCCACAGGTCCCCATGAAGCCACATGTTCTCTTCTCAGTAAGCTTCTACTGGACATGTGGCACCAGCTGATCCTCTGTGAGTCTATGCCAGCCACAGCTCCTCTGCATTCGCTGCTACCCCAAGCTGAAGTCACCCTGTGCCGTGGCCTCTGGTCCTGCACCTTAATCTTGCCCTGAGAGCAAGGCCGGTGCCCTGCTTCTCTGATTCTACTACCGAATACTGCTTACCACAGGCATTTAGCAAAGGGCTCAAGACTAAACACTGTCTATGAATAAGTAAAGAACACCACACTCGTGTCCATTAGCAAACGATCCCCAACAGCTACTGAGCAAACACAGCAGTCTGTTATTAGAGAAATATCTAGAATGAAAAGTCCTAAGAATGACATTGGGGACTCAAACCAATCGGTTTTACTCCCAATGAAAGTACAGGCAGCTGAGAACTATCCTTCAAGACAACTATTCAAGGATACATTGTAATTTTGGCAGCGAACTTCTGGTTAGCTTAGGGATTTTGATGAGTCACCCGCCCATAGCTGGTTTGTTTTCCTAGCCTTCCACTTGGAAAAAGATAAGATGTGGGGGAGGATGAGTCATGCTGAATGTTCCCCGAGAATTGTTTAAATAGCTGAGAATGTTCAATTCGGTTTCACGTTGGTAGAGGAGTTTGGTCATCACAGAAAAGTCTGCATTTCCAAAAACGACGAGAAAAGGCTTCAAGCTCCAAATAGGAACGCTCATGTATTCTGCCCCAGTGTAAGCTTGCATAATGGTCACACTATTAAACAAGCCCCAAGTGCAAAGATGATACCTAAGGAGAACTCCACCTTTGAACTTGGGAGTGGTGGGTATGTGTGGGTCAACTTTGAACTTGGGAGTGCTGCACATATGTGGTTCTTTCAAGAACACTTGGCTTTGATGGTTTCAAAGCAGCATGTTCCCTTGGAACTGGAAATAGAGCTACAACCAGACTTGCTGTTGCTATGGAGGCTCATGGAATGACCTGGAACTATTCTGGCCACACCTGGAACCACCTTGCCACCAGGATTCCAAAGCCAGTGGCCCTTTTGGGGATTGTGATGGAGGGCTTCTTAGGAAGAGTAAGTGAGTGGAATACGTCCAAATTACAGATGGGTGTGGACACATGTCATGCCGCAACCTATAAAGTAAGATGGGCGGAGGGCAGCGATGGCTCAGTGGGTTAAGATGCTCACTGTGTAAGCCTGGTATCCTGAGTTCAATCCCAGGAGCCGCCATAAAGATAGAAAGAGAAGCAATTCCAAAAGCTGCCCTCAGGTTTCCACATGTATGCCCACCACCATATATACATACATAACAATACATTTTTAAAAATTAAAAAGGGCGAGGTGGGATAAGTCCGTGACATGTATGTCTTTTTAAGAATGTAGAAATGTAGGATGATGTGGGCGATGTGGACGGTATAGCTCTGGGGAGCAGAGCACTTCTTTCATCTAATGCCTTTCTTGCAAGAAACTGTCAGGATGTATACACCCAGGAACTTTGTCTATCACAGCCAGAAAAATGTGCAATATGACTAACTGGATCTTCTGTCCAGTGCCTGCCATGGTAAGATTAGAGTTACCATGGTAACTGTTCCACCACTGAGACCCCAGGAGTTCAAAGGGACGAATGAGTTGGAATTCCAAAGAACCGACTTCCTGTCTTGGGTCCCCCTCACCCCCCATAGCCATTTGTCCTCCATCAAAAAGATGCAAACTTTCTTATGAACGGATGCAATCCCGAGCCATGATATCAGATACATATTGGCAGCCAGCGTGCTCTGTGTCCTCAGCTGGAATCAGACTCTTCTGAATAATGTCCTTCCTAAAAGTGACAAGATTCTCAGCCTCTGCGCCACTGTCAAGCTGTGCATTACGCGTCGTCTGTCTGTGGAGTCTCCCGTTTAATATGTTTGGACTGTGGGTGACCCTATATAACTGCAGCGTAGGCGTTTACTGCTCACTGGGTGTGGGGTGACTCCAGGAAAGCTTACACGGAGTGATTCTGCTATTGAAGGCAGCCTGCAAACTTTCCATAGTGACCCAAAATCATGATGACCATGACCTGCAGGTCAAACTAGCATTGACTATTCTTTTCTTACAAAGAAGAGGACGTTGCAAGAAGGGCATTGCATCTCCCGGAGCTGGGGTTAAAGGATGTGGGTGCTTGGGAGGAGGTGAGTTCTCAACAAGAGCAGTCTTAACCACTAGGCCACATCTCCAGGCCTAGCCTTGCTTTTAAAGGTCGGTATCACTTGCCTTTGGCAGGAAGGGACATTTGCCTTATTTAAAATGTTCTCGATTCTCTGTTATTTTTAGACTTATTTATGCCAATGCCTTAAGATAGGACCAAGTGAGCTAAGAGGCTGATTGGGTCAACGTACATCCTCAGTGCAGAGGATGAAGGCCTGGTGCCTTCCAGATCGAGAGCTCAGGATACTGACTCCATGTCTACTGTGTGGATCTGTCGGGAGGCTCCCTCACCACCTCACTACCTCAGAGTCTGTATCTGCCCCTCGACCTCAAGCAGAGACCAACAGAGAAGGGCATGTGGATTTGTTTTTAGATTATCTGAAAGCCATGGAGATTTCTGATGGGCAAACTGCATATGATGCCATCATTCGGTAGTTTATAGATAGGAGTTGTGCGTTGCTTACTATAAACTATCAAAGAGAACTGTTCTTAAACTTGTTCTAGAAAAAGACTTTAGTATCCTCAAAAAAATTTACTGAAGTAGGTTAACTGTCAAGAGAGGATACAATGGCATTTTGTTCTATATGCCAACTCCCCTTACCCAAGCCCCCAAGTGGTTGCCTGGAACCTTGGATAACCCTGGGATGTAGCATGTTTCCATTTAGACACTGTCTCCTATGACCACATTTAACATAAATCAGAGATACTGAGCTAATAATAACAATATTGGCAGTAGCTAATCACACAATTATTAGATCTAAGACTAAGAATTATTACAAAATAGTATCATGAAACTGCCAGGATCACTACCTGCCCTTTGGAGCCATTACTGAATAATTAAGGGATACTTAGAAACAAGCACTATGAAACCATGGTAGCTGACATGAGCAGAGAGGCGGCTGCTGAGTGCCTAACAGGCAGATAACATGAACAGCATGGACAACCTGCACAAAAGGCCGATTTACATTCTAGACAGGATGCAGAGGACCATTCAGAAAGGTTCACAATTTAAAACATACGCATTGCTGGTTCGTGAAATTTCCCATTTAGTTTTCCTGGACTGCGGGTAACCGAGACCTAAGGGATCCACTGCCATGCTGACAGGCTCGCTGCTCAAGTCTGAGCTACTGTTTTAGCCTTTTTGTTAACTTGAGGCTAAGGCCGCCAGCAGCCTCCCGGGTACGGCTTTCCAGAGAAGCAGGAGGATTCCCTCTGACAACGCTCCAGGAGTGAAGAGACATTTTGTCAGTATCCAGTGACTCTGACACTACTGCACATTGCCACATTAGAGTGACAGAGCCTTGATGTTTCAGAGAGTATAGCTTGGGGGTTTTAATTCTCCATGTCCCCAGAGGTTCTAAGAACAGGGCTGAGAGTTCCTTTTCCTTACAGGGGCCCTGTGAGGTGCTCATGCTGTCTCTTCCCAGCGTGTGTTCTTGGCTTACACAGAGAAAGTGTTTATGAAGCATCCAGCCATCATATGGACTTCCTTTCCCTCGGTGCCCAAATGGAGTACATGCACTTACGAATACACATAATGATCTCACCCAGAAGCACCTGGCCCGAGGCAGCATCCCTTTCTGAACTTTTAGGCATGGCTCTCCCTTGTTTTCACAGTTCTGCTTTTAAGACTCAAATGATTCATCCCAAGAGAGCTCCAGAGAGGGCCAGGACCTCTGCTGCTGAGTATGTCTCTGCACACAGCATCATACGCAAGAGCCATCCCAACTGGGCTAATCGGAACCTCTAAAACACACTCTGGAGGGCATAGAGAAGGCACACAGCAGTGGGCACTTCCTTGTGTGATATTTCCAGGCCGTCAGGGCAAACAGTCAGTAGATTAATAAACTTTTAGAGACGATCACCAAAGAGAAATACTAAATTCAATGATCCATGAAGCTACCTCTCCAGAGCTTTCCATTTCCAGTGCAACTTCCCATATTCCAAAGTCCCTGCCATCATCCCAGTTTTATCCAGTTAGGCATGCAGCAGATGACGGGATGACCAGCCTCACCCCAGCAGAGTAGAGAGACCGTCTCAGAAGCAACTTTGTAACTTTTCAAGGGAAACTGACCTTCAAACTGTCACTTGGAAGCAACTTTGTAACTTTCTAAGACACACTTGTAGGAAATCACAAAGTTGGTCTGGCCTAGCTGCCTTGAGAGACACGCACCATATGTTTTCAGGTTAGAGTCCGATGCTCCTGGGGCATTGTGTGCCTTCAGGCAGTGAAGCGTTGTGTTTCTCTGTTCCCTTAGATGTCAAGGAAGCATGGAAGCTGGACAGGACAGTTTAGACATTAATCTTGTGTACTCTCTATAGCTTGCAAACACCATTGTATCCTGGAATTACAACTGTGTCAATCCTGGCAATTTTCACTATATTCTGTTTCTGATAAAGGTATGCAAAGTCTGGTTGCATGCAATAAACTTGTCACATCCTCAGTTTTGCTGAGGCTGCTCCAGCCCAAGCCTGGCTTCATTTCTCGCCAGCCACATCAGGTAATCTTTCTTGGCCCAGGAAGGGAGCACAGGCACTCACAGTCACTCAAACCACTCTGTTCAGTGTGAAGTCTGAAGAGTACCGAAAAGGACTCACAGCCAGCTGGGGTGGCACACAACTTTAATCCCAGCACTTGGGAGGCAGTTGTAGGTAAATCTCTGTGAGTTCAAAGTTAGCGGGGGTCTACATAGTGAGTTCTAGGACAGCCAGGACTATGTAGAGAAACCCTGTCTCAAAAAACAGAGAGACAGACAAACAAACAAACAAACAAACAAAGAATTATAGAAGAGAAAAGAAAAGAAAGAAAAGGGCTCATAAAAAAAAACAGAAGAACTTGCCTTACCTTTAAAAAGGCTTTCTTTTCCAAGGTGTTCATGATAAACGGAGGGATGGCTGAAATAAAGACAGAGCCACTTAAATCTGCACTTACTACCTCTTTTCAGCTGAGTTTCCTGCAACTATCCGATAGAAAGCTGTGTCCCTTTTAGGCTAGTTTTACACTGGCAGAATGAAATCTCCTGGAGCAATCTTTAAATGATTAAATTTAGGGTTACTGATTGTTATACATCAGATGTAAGCTGAATTATCCCAGCATGCCTCACAGATTTATCCAATGGAAATAATAATAAAGAAGGGAACGGGGCGGGGAGGCTTAGAGATGGCTAAGTGGTGAAGATGTGTGCAGCTCTCAGAGGATCTGGTTTGGTTCCCAGCACCCACCCTGCCCTGTCCCGGCCACTCACAAATTGCCTGTAACTTTAGGTCCCTGAAATCTTTAGCTTCTACACACATGATTGCCTGCATGTAGCACACATACAACATGTACAAAAATAAAAATAAGTACTTTTTGCCTCAAATTCATAATACTAGATACCAGGAATGTTTTTTTCTTCTCTGTTAGCAAAATAAATGTCATTTTTCTTGGGTGTCTACCATGCAGGGAGGGTAACTGGAAGGGTCCTGCTTCAGCTCAGATAAAAAACTGTTTAGGGCATTTGAGGCGCCTTGGCTGCTGGGGATCCTGGAGCACTTATCCAATTTCTCAGAGCCTCAGTTTCCTGTTTTCCCATTTATGGAACGGGGACCATTACATTAGCCTGGCTCTACTGTGGGAGGCAGCACCCGTTCGTTAGCTCAGAGCCTTTATCAGCTTAACAACACGTTGACTATTTCAGTAAACCTATGACTCTCACAGATGTCAATGGCACCGAGAGACCTGGGTCTTCTATGGGGATGAAACAGTGTGGAAAACAACCAAGCTTCTGGAAGCACAGGAAGTGAGCTGACCGACTCTGGGAGGAGGGCATCTCAGAAACAGGAAAGACTCAAGCCAAAGCAAATGCAGAGCGGGAGCTGAGTGGACGCAGAGGCATGATGCTGTTTTCAGGACATCTGGAAATCAGGGCTCCAGAGGTGTGCGGGGGCTCATAGCCTTCTCTTTGGCAGTGACAAGCACCCTTGGCTTGGATTAGAGTCTCTGTATGTTGTGGGACTGTAGTTTCCTAGATACCTTCACAGACCACACTGGCATCCTGCTAGAGTACAGAGGGGTTCTTCTGTACGGTTAGACAAAGGCAATCTCCCCTAGTTAGCTGAAATGCAGCATTGCTTGTCTCTCAGTATCTACAGGGGACTGGCTCCGGGACTCCTTATAGGTACACAGTGCATGGATACTCCGCCTTCACAGCTGCGGTCATCTCTAGGTGACTTGCAGCACATAGTATAACATAAATGATGTGTAAATAGTTACATTGTATCATTGAGGGATAAAAAGAAAGCCTGAGTGTGTTCAATGCACAAGTCTTTTCCTTTTGGAAGGTTGGTGGGCTCTTTGGATGCTGAGCTGCAGACACAGGGTCAAATGCAAAAACTCCTCAGTTTTACTTCCTGTACTTCTCTTCAACTTCTGTTGCTCATTCAAACTAGCCAGCTCAGTGTATCACGTGACAACAGTCAAACAAATCAGCATGCAAGCCAGGCAGCAGCTGGCAGACATGCATCGTGCGAGAGCGTCTCCTAATAGCCAAGTGCTGTCTACACCGAGGTTAGGTGATGAAGTAAAGGCACATTAACTCCTGGCTCTCTCTCTTCCTTTGTTTTTCCTGCAGAGAACGCTGTCACTCCCAGGCCATGTGATTCTCAGTGTCTGAGTACCTTCTCTAGGCCCTCTGAGCAGCCCACTGGGTAGACTGGACATTCTCAAAGGGTCTTACTATGACCCAGATGTTCGCTCAGTGCATGCTGACCCTACACCATATAGTTACCAGGCTAGTGGTCAGGCACACATTTTCTAAAAGCTGTCCTCAGCGTGACCATGATTTGCTTCCTGTGGTGCTGAGACAGCCTCCTGAACAGTCTCCACTCACCCCTGCAGCACCCCTTTAACCCAGTCTCACCCAGCACCCACATTCACATAATTACCATGTTCAAAACTGGGCATGGTCCTCCACTTCTCAGAGCTTGGAATGTCCCAGTACCCAACCCCAGGGTTGGCTCCAGGAGCTGACTCCAGTCTTTGAGGCTTCATAAAGCCCCCTCTCTCCTCCAGCTGCACCTGACTTTACAGAGTGCCTCCCACACACTTGGCAAGCTCCTGCCTCCCCGCTGATGCCCGCTGGACCTCTGATTCACCATGTCTTCCCGGTCCCTCGCCTGCCAGCCTTGCTTCTTCTATCCCTACCATCCCCCTTCCTTAGCTCTCAGCTCTGAAATCTTCCCAAATCAGAAACTTGTTGAAAACCAAATGATGTCCTCAGCCACTCTCAAGTCACACAACACATCAGCTGGGACACACACCTATAGTATTTTGAAACCATTAGCAATATTGCATGAAATTATTATTGTACGTGTAGGCCACACGTATAAGATGTATATGTATCAGCAATAAACTTCAAATTTAACTTTGGACCTTATCCTCAAGGAAGCTGGTTATATATGTGTAAATGTTCCAAAACCCAAACAAATCCAATATCTGGGACACTTTTGAAAGCCCCAAGCATTTGTAGAGCATATTTTATTTAGTCATTCCTGGCTCCTCCATCAGAAGGCAATTTTCACAAAGGGGAATTGTGTTTGCTGTTCCGTTTACCGACACATAAAAGCTTGGAATGAACTACAAGGCAGGACCACCAAGCTCACTCACCCATGCCCGGGGCTGCCATGAGGATCCTGGAGATGACCACCTGCGTGATGGCTTGCTTTGCTGCGTTGGTCGATTCTCCCAAGCGAGTGCCATTTTCATCAGTGACAGGAATACCAACCTTCAGCTCCCTGAAGGATGGAACACACACACACACACAGGGATTCACAGATGCCTTCGGGGAGCATCCCGAAGGAGGACTCTGTTGAGAGAGATCAAGTGCCTCCTTCACCCAGTTTCCCACTCATGTGTCATTTTTTGGCACTGATAAGCCTATTTTTAAATACCACGAACAGGTTCAAGCCTCCCGTGATAGACAGGAAGGGAAAATAACACAAGTGCCCCCCTCACCCCTCACGGATGTACCTTTCAATAATGATAGATTTGAGGGGTGGATATGCCAGCTCAAAGGCGAGGTTGATTTCTATGTTCCTGTACAGATTTGAACAACTTTCTAAATCAGAAATAGATACAGTACATACTGTTTTTGAGTGAACTCAAGCAGTGAAGTCATTGCAACACAGCCCTGTGGGATATTCATTAGCTTTGGATCCTAACGATGGGAGCCCAATTCCTGTTATTGCTTTGGTTTGTTATCCATCCATAAATGCGCACTCTTTTTTTTCTCCTTTTATTCCTATCCGTTCTAAGAGACTGAAATCACCGTAAGAAAATTCCAAGGAAAACTCAAGGAACGCTTGGTTTTTCTCTCTGGTCTCGATCATACAGAATTCTCTCTTTGCAGAGGGTGTAGGCTAGAGACACACCTCTGCTTCGGCCCACTTCAGTAAGTGAAAACCCAACGGGTCAGCCATTCCAGAGTATTTCAAAGCAGAGCTCAGAATTCACGTCCTTTCTAAACTCTATTCTCTTGCCCAGTGCACATATTTCATCTTACCTTTGTCTCATCAGTGGGATGTTAATGCAGTTAGCAGCAGCTACAGCAGCGAAGGGAACAAAACGTCCTATCAGTGGGGAGACACGCTGTAGGAAAGATAATTCCAGAAGCGTCGTCTTACTTTCCTGGATGGTTGAATGCAAATGCTTATATTCTCCTAAAAACACTGCAGTCCTGGCTGGATAGAGCCAGGCTAAGAGGCCCTCAAACGCTTAGAAGTATTTCTGTATCTCTGGCAAGGACATACAGTGACAATCTATCCATCTCAGACACTTTGATAGCTTAGATCAGCTGCTGAAAGCACACAGACTTTGGAGTCCTCAAATACCAGAACTTTGATTTGAGATAGTAGCTCTACCTCTTCAAGGCACATCCCCGGACTCCCATTCCAGTCTCAGAAGGGCTTTTTAGAAAAGGCATTTAATAGTTAAACCTCAGAGCTGGGAACAGACCAGTCTTGGATGATGCTTCTAATTACAACCCTTCCTTGAGCCACTAGAAGATACAATTAAAATATGTGGTTGAAGATGGCTACAAGCAAGCCAAGTGACTAGAAATCTTGAGAAGTGACAGAAGCACCCGGAGTGACAGGTGAGAACAGGTTGAGACACTTTACCATGGAAACAAAGCTAAAGTACCTTGGTTAAGGCATTGAGTCCTAGGGCCGTTGCCACAGCGCCAGTGGTTGCAGAAACATAAGCCGTTCCCAGCTCACTGGAAAGAAAAAAAGAAACTGTGTAAATGACAGGTATACATCGGGGGATCATGAACTATGACCGGAAGAAACTGGGGACACAGAAATGAATAAGAAACCAAGAGTCTGCAGAGCAAAATCTGGGCTCACTCCGTCAGAGTGAGCACCCAAAGACAAAGCAAAGACATCCCTAAAACTGGGCTACAACCCCAAACAAGCAGACATGCAGCTGAGGCGCATGGAAAGTGAGGAAGGAGCAGGGATGAGAGGGTGTGGAAAGTCACGGACACAGGAGAGCCTCTGGGCAGTGTCTGAGGCATATTTGCACAAATCAAAATTGTTACTCAAAATATTAACGGACATACAGAAAGCAAAGGGCAGCTCTGCCATTCTTACAACGTTACCTCACTGTATAAAAAGAGTCCAAGCTTATCTCTAATGTGCAGCCGAGCCTGAACCATTCTGCTCATTGTGAGAAACTCCACTGGGTGGCAGGTTTCCGTGTCCCTTGCTTCGTTTGATGATATCAAAGTATTAGAGGAGTCAAAGGCAATTTTCAAAAATAAAACAGGAAAACTATTTCTCTTTCAAATACAGTGCAAGTGATATCTATAGTTTTATTTATTCAATCTCAGTTTGTCCCCCCTCCACTTCCCTGAAATCTTCTTAAACAGGAGACAAATTCATAAGCCCATTGCTTTCTTTGGAGTCCGGAAATGAGGCGCTTTTTAAAGCAAAGCATCTAGAAAGGTCGCACAACTACAAAGTCCCTTCATTTTGTTTCGAGGCAGGGGGCTTTGACTTATGTAGCCCAGAGGGAATTATTTAACAGAGGCAGGGCTGAGGGCTGCCAAGTTGGCATTCTGCAGGGTCCTGAGCTTGGGGTATAAGCCACACAGCTTTACACAGCACTACACAACAAATGGCACAACTGTCGTCAGAGGAGGCAGGCAACAGCAGACAGTTCGAGAGGGAGGAGGAGAGACATTGCATGAGCAAGCAGTGTGTATAAGTGCATTGCTATACAAGGAGCAGGGGCTCATGGAGGACAGGTCAGCCCCATAGCCTTACTTCACAGTGAGGGGAGCGTCACCGCTTCTGTTGGTGTAGTTGACCACGGCATTGAAGGACTGGTTTATCCACTGCCAGAAAAGCACAGCCGGTGTGGTCCTAAAACACAGCAGAGTTGTCACATACCACTAGCACCAGTGAGCATCCCTCGGGGTTCGTAAAGAGATGTTAACCATCAACTATCAGCAAGGAAAGGCACAATGCAGGGAGATAGCCTGGGCTACAGATGTAGGGCCACAGAGCATCTACCTTGACACTCCGTTTCCTTACCATCAAGCTCACAAGGCTCCTGTCTCTGGGTTTCAATTGCTGTGGTGAACATCATGACTAAAAGCCACTTGGGGAGGAAAGGGTTTGCTCAGCTTAGACTTACACGTTATAGTCCATCACTGAAGGAAGTCAGGGCAGAAACTTAAGGCCTGGGGGCAGGAGTTGATGCAGAGGCCGTGGAGGGGTGCTGCTTACTGGCTTGTTCTCATGGATTGCTCAGTCTGTTTCCCAGCGCAGGGGTGGCATTACCCACTGTGAGCTGGTCTCTCCCATATCAATTATTAATCAAGAGAATGCCTAACAGACTTGCCTACAGGTCAGTTTTTATGGTAAGATTTTTCTTATTTGAAAGTTTCCTTTCCCAAATGATGCTAGCTTATGTCGAGTTGACAAATAGATTATATAGGACACTTATCACAAATTAAATAAATAAGTAAGTAAATAAATAAATTTTACGCAAAACCTGGTACAGAGTAGATAATAAATGGATCTTCTCTTGGGTAAAACAAAACTATTTGCAAGCAAAGCAGGCTTGGCTCTGCTTACCGGTTTAATGCATGAGGATGCTGTATCATTGTCTATCACAGTGCCTAAACACTTCTGCATCTACAGAGAGAAAGAGCAGAATTTGTTTCTAGACTCTTTTTTTTCTCCTATCTCATTTTTTTCCTTCCTTCTTTCCTTCCTTCCTTTCTTTTTTTTTTTTCCGAGACAGGGTTTCTCTGTGTAGCCCTGGCTGTCCTGGAACTCACTCTGTAGACCAGGCTGCCTCGAACTCAGAAATCCACCTGCCTCTGCCTCCCAAGTACTGGGATTAAAGGCGTGCGTCACCATTGCCCGGCCTATCTCATTTTCTTAAGACTTTCACACTTAGGGGAAATGTCACCTTCCTTTTAAACAAAGGTATTATTTAGTATCTTTTTAAAAAAGCTTTATTTCTAGTCTTAGGTGTTATGAATGTTTTTGCCTGCATGTATGTGTGTGCACCGTGTGTGTACAGTGCCTGCCAGAAGGTGATGGTCTCTTGAAACTGGAATTACAGACAGTTGTGAGCTGACATGCGGTGCTAGGAACTGAGCTAGGGTCCTCTGCAAGAGCAGCCAGTGAGAGCTCTTAGCCATGGAGCCACTTCTCTGGTCCCTGATTTTGCATTTGAGGCAAAACACGCATTTAAATAAAATGAATTGTGTTATTTATTATTATCATCATAATTATTTAATCTTATCTTGTTTGCCAGGAACAAAGTCAAACTCATGGCCTCTGAGTGCCTGAGTCTCCTGTGTGCTGGGATTCCAGGTCTGAGCCTCCGTGCCTAGATAAAACAGATGTTTGTTTATGCACATCATGCTAAAGGCTGCTGAAGAGAATGGTAACATTCACTTAGAGCAGAAGTGAAGATGAAATGATATCCTTCTTAATGTAAAAGCAACACTGCCTCATCTTATCTTAGTAGTTACTTTTGCTGTTGTTGTTTGAGACAGTTGCTAGCTGTATTACCAGGCTGTTCTCAAACTCAAAACCCTGTCTTAGTCTCCCAAGAGATGTAGTTCCAGGGGTGAACCTCTCTATCCACCTCCACCGTATTTCCAGCTGTCATAGGTTCTATTTTATTTTAAAGTTTTTAATTTGAATTTTTATTTATTTTGTATGCATGTGCGCATGCACACACGTGGAGTCAGAGAATGAATAACAATTCGGCTTGTTCCATCCACTAAGTGGTTCCCAGGAGTCAAACCATGTGTTCAGGCTTGGTGGCAAGCTCTTTTACTCAAAGCACCATCTCGCCTGACCTATATCTTCTTTCATTTTTTTTTTTTTTTTACTGACTATATTTATGGGGTATAACATACTCTGACATAGGGATGAATTCATCCTTCTTGTTAACATAATCACTGTGGCATTTTATTTCCGTAGAACTCATATTAAAATATTCTTTGAATGACTGCAAAAGCACACTGACTAACCCGTGACGCGCACCCTGCTGGAACGTACCGGTAGAAGGTCATCATGCAGCCTGTGATGGTCATGTTCATCGGGACCTGAGCTGACATTCTTCCTATCAGAGTCATCTTTTCACCGGTGTCAGGATGGAAGGCCGAGTCGTACGCGTACTTCGCTCTCCATAGCTCATTTTCCGTGAGGCCGGCAGGAACGATTCCTTGCCTAGAAGATGACAACAACCGGTCCAGCAACTGCCGCCCCTTTCGGGCATCGCCAACCATGAACTACATGGTTTGCTCGACTTTACTATGCCTACGGGACCTGGCAGGCCTGTTAGAGCGTGGGCTGTAATTATTGTTTTTTAAAATATTTCTATGTTCTGGGTACGAGGGACTGAACCCAGCGCCTCACACATACTGAGCATGCACGCTATCCCTGACCCATGCTCGCAGCCTAGAGCATAAGAACAAAAAAACCCAACTACAGCAAACTCCTCAAACCCACTCACCTTGATTATCCATAACTTGGAAAATAACAGAAAGTAACATGTCTACCAAGCAGTGTTCAACTTGAAGATATTCATTGTTTTAAATGACGTGTTAAAAGTGCCATCTGAATTTGGCAAACTCTGAACCATTTTTAGCCGTCAGACCAACATGATGGCTCTCAACGCTATTGCTTTATTTCAAACCTGTAGTTGGTGAACAGGTTAGGGACCCTTTGGTGCAAATAAAGGGCTTGGTGCACAATTTGTCATATTTTATCATCAATGAAATACTCATTGTCAGAAATTTAGAAAATATTCAAATTTAGTGGAGCTCTGAAATTGCCCAGAGCGTATATACTGTTTGCCATTGGCAACATTTGGGGAAATACAGTCTTTCAAGGTGTTTAAGGTATGATACCAAACCAGATGCTCTCTAACCAGGGTCTTTATTCAGTAATAGTCTACCCATCTACATTGGGTTAACTCCCAAGTTGATGTCCACATCAAAGAGGATATGGTTCTATAGATGCAATTAGCCAAAGGGAAATGCTATTGGATAAGTAGTCATAAATCTAAGGAATAGTGTCTGTGTACAAGCAGAAAAGACAGGGTACAATCACGTATCTACAAGCCAAGGGATGCTGGCAATTCCCAGAGACAAGGGGGACCCTTCCTGAGAATCTTCAGAGGGAGTGTGACCCTTCTGTGACTCAGACCCATCCTCTAAACACTACAGATTACTTTAAAAAAAAGAGAGAGAGCTTTAAAAAAAATCACTCTCCTAATGTTGGGATTTTAATTGTCCTACCTTTTCCACTTAGAAAAGGATGTAGGAATAAGCTTTCATAATAGAATTCTACCCACATCCAAGATTATTTAGAAATGAGAAAATCTTGCTAATGCAACAGCCATGTAAAAATATTAAATGTTCCTATGACTTTTATCCTTTGCACATGAGTCTGAGTTTGTAGGAGGTGGAGGAATTCCCCTGGGAGAATGTCTACAACAAAGGCCAGGCCTCAAATCATGAGAAACTGACAAAGTCAGATCCCTATATGGGCCAGGCTCAGGGGAGATGGCCAAGGGTGAGTCTAAGTATGAGTGATCAGTGTGCAAAGATTAGCAGCTGCAGCTTCCTTCCCCAGGACATTTGCAGCCCCAGCCTGCTAATCCACAGAGCCCTCCTACCCAGACTAGCTAGGCCCTCCTCTGTGCTCCACCTAATAAACACCTGAGGTTCCGGGTTGCTTGGTAGGTGCCCTCCAACACAGCGCACAGCTCCACTGGATGCCAGCTTTCCTGTATGTGTGTGTCTGTCTTTTCTTCCTTCCCTCTCTGCCTCATTCAGGGTTCCAGGACCCGAGCTGCAGGCTGTGGCAGCAAAAGCTCTTGGGTAGGAATGTATCATTGCTTAGTCTTATTTCTAGTTGGCTGGTTTCTATCAGCAGGCATGTAAGGCACAGCAGGTTTAGTTCCTAGGCTCTTGCTGTGTTCCTTTTAACCCCTTCCTTCCTTCCTCTCTTGACATACTGCAGACTCTGGTCAGACTTACTCTTTACTGGTCCCTTTCTAAATGCCTAGCCTGAGGTGCGCTATTCCTGGAATGTTCAGGTGCAGCGCTCCTGATGGTCCGATTCCCTGTATCTGATTGGCTTTTCCCTAAAGCAGAAGTCAGCCAAGTAGTGTCCATGCCTAGATGCCCCTTGGATTACAGGGATCTTACATTTTAAAAGGATTATAAAAAGTTAACAAAATTATTATGTGACTGAGACTCCTTGAAGTATACAAAGCCTGAAGTACTTATTCTTTCAAAACATTTTATGATTATAAGAGCAGGCATGTATGTGTACCACATACGTGCCTGGGCCTTTGGACCCAGAAGAAGGCATCAGATCTCCTAAAATTGGACATACAGGCAGCTGTGAACTGCCACGTGGGTGTTAGGAGCTGAACCCAAGTCCTCTGCAAGATCAGGAGTGCTAAGTCTTAAATGTAAGCCCCTCTCCAGTCCCTAAAATATTCCTTATCCAGTCTTTTATAGAAAAATAAGTCTACTGCTGAATTAGCTGTCCCCAAGCATACAAATTCTGAGATTAGGGTACTGTCTATAGAATGCATGGTATTTGTTTATTTGCATTTCATTCCAAATGTTCCTCATTTATTTTTGAGATGGGATCTTACAACATTGCTCAAGCTTGTCTTACACACTGGCTAGGTGAGTCTCCTGCCTCAGCCTTCTGAGTCACTGAGACTCAGGCAGGTAGCATCATGTCTGCGTTCTCTCTTATACGTTGGTATCATCTCTAGATTACCTGTCACACCTCAAGAAATAAAAATGCCCTGTACAGTTAGACTGTATTGCTCACGGAATAGTCACAAGAAAAGTCTGTCCATGTCCAATATCAATGGAAGACTTTTTTCTAGAGGTTTCTACCAGAGCTGGTTAAAGGCAAGGCCAGGGAAATTGATGAACATGGAGGACAGACTGTCCCTGCATGGGTAGCATCCTCTTAAAATCCTGCGTGGCTCTCTCAGGGATGGGGTGCATCTCAAATCTGCATGCCTGAACTCCCGTTAGATTCCTTCCCATCTGAGCATACACCTAGAAAGTCTTTCTCACTGGGGCTGTTTCTCAGCAGCCACGGCCCTACCCTAGTTATCAGGAGCCAGTTTCCTGAATGATGCTGTTTCTGTACAAAGATAGAAAGATGCTTGAGACACTGGTGTTAGAGAAAAGGTTTCAGGATGCTGGGGAAAGAGACCTCACAGCTACAACGAACACTGGCTATTTTTTTGTGGTTCTACTTGGTCTTCCTATTTGCTCATTTGTTTTGGTAAGCAGCAGTTTACTGGGGGAAAAAACGTACTGCAAAATCACGAAGCCATTTGAAAACAGCAACGAATCCATCATGCAATAAGCTGGGAAATGTAGCGCCGGCTGGCGGCGGTTACCCATAATTGCGCACTGCGCAACCGTGCACCGTGCAGCGCCAGCATTACCTGTAGTCATGCACCACTTTCCTCGCATTCTCTAGCTGTTCGTTCGTTAAAAGGATATTTCTGGGATCAGTAACCGTGAAGAAGTGACTGGCTCGGCCAATGAACGTGCTCTGGTCCCATCGAGGCTCCTTGATGTTAATGTTGGGTGGCACTTCCCCAGACATCGTCCCAGATCCTGAAAAGGGAAAGACAAGTCAGATGAAGTGACACAGTTACTACAAGCTTATTGTGCAGTTCACGATTAACCTGTGTGTAAAGACGCTTGGCAGACAAAGGCTTGCCACACGAGCGTGGTGGCCTGCATTCCAAACCTACGTCAAAGGTAGGAGAATCAACTCCACAAATTTACCCTCTGATTGCCACTGGAGTGCCTTTGCATGTGCTTAACCCCCTCCCCCACACAGTGCACACACTTGCTCTTACGCTCATACCAATTTAAGTAATTAATTAAAACACACACACACACACACACACACAAATACTTCATGTTTAAGTTTTGCTTTTCTTCGGTCACATTCATAGCTATCACGGGGTGCATGTGGTCCATAACTGCCCAGCTGGAAACCGTTCTAAACCAAAGCAAGCTGTTTACAAACCTCAGTCTATTTCAGCAAGACTTCAGAAATTTACCACATCTTTCTCATCTCTAAAGTACATAGTATTTCATCATTGCTTCCCTGTAGGAAAGTCAGAATCACTCTAGATAAGGCAGAAACATACAAAGTTTTAACAAGGGTTGGGGGCGGGGAGGGGAGGGGATGGCTCAGTTAGAAAACTGCCTGCAATACAGCATGCTGGCCCAAACCTGGAGCTTCCTGGAGCCAAACCAGCCAGCTCCAGACTCAGCAGGGGACCCTGTCTCAAAAAAGGGGGGGGGGGTGCGAGAATGATCTAGGAAGTCACTTGATGTCAACTTGCACATGCCCTTGAGCGAAGCAGCTGATGTCAAAGTTACCGCATTCTGGCCTAACAAATGTCATTTCCTAATGGAAGTAACAGACAATACACAAGAATACAAAACTATAAATAATGACAATGGATGCTAACAATTATAAAACTGAAAGAGATGGCAGGTTCTTTCAGCCTGTTCAGCACAAAACCTGCTCATCAAAAATTAAAGATCATCTTCTTTAATTTACCAGAAACACCGAGACAAGCAACACAAGCCGACAGCCCCACAGACCAGACATGGCACCTCCCCTTCCCTTAGAGCCTGCCTGCTCCCCTCCCCTTAGAGCCTGCCTGCTCCCCTCCCCTTAGAGCACGCCTGCTCTCTGGTCCATGACTATTTGCTCATTTACTTCCGAAGAATATTGCCTACTTCAGAGCTGCTCTATAATGTTATGCTATATGCTTCTGGCTTGCAGAAAACCACCACCTTACTAGGCAAAGAAAGTAAATTTCCCACAATCCAGCCTCTCTGTCATAATTGACACTGTCTTCAGATATTCCTTTCCTGAGAACATCTACAAGCATATAAAAATTTGATGTGCTATCTTTTAAATCTTATTATTTAATTATTTTATAATTCCAAACATGAATATAATGTGTTCTCATTGTATCTATCCCTCTCCAAACTGTCCTGTGTCCCCTCTACGTCCCCCTCTCAAATTTATGACCTGTTCTTCTAATATGTCATATATATATTATGTATGTGTTACATATTCATATATGTGTATATACACACATATACATAGCTCAAGTCCAAGTATGTACATATGTGTGATATGAACCACTTTGGCATGGGCAGCCTATCACATGATTCACTCTGAAGAAACCTCCTTCTCTCAACAGCTGACAAGTCCTTCCCTCATCTGGAATGTTGACTGACATGGTCTCATTCAGGCAGCCCATATTGTTGAGAGTAAGTGGATGCAATTTGCCCACTACATCCAGAGGACACCATTTCCCTGCAGGCTTATTCCACCTCAGCCCAGCACTTCCCACCCCTACTGGCTCTTGCAATCTTTCCACCCCTTTCTTGGATATCTACTTTGTTTCATAAAAATCCCCCAGAGGTGTCAGCTCTCCACTGTGGACTCACAATAACCCTTTTAGTCCTGCCTTGTGTTAGCTCTCTATGTTACACATAACACCACAGCCTGTCTGGGGCTCTCTTCTGTCATATCTGGTGATTCTCTTGGATGAATTCTCTGGTGATGGCGAGTCAAAGGATCCAATCACTAGAGAGGACTCATGTCATTTTCTTATACTTTTTTATTTCTGTTTCTAACATTAGTTCTAACCATAGTTTTGTTTAGCATTCATGAATTCTAGGGACCACTAAGGCATAAGATGAAAATGCTAGGTCACCCTACCCTTTGTCCGTAATAATGCATCACTGATCACTGGGTCAAAATTGACCACGTCAGTCAGGCACCCATGCCTGAAGCGGCGCAGCCAGCAGTGAATCTAGCTATTGATAAAACAGGCTAGGACAGCAGATCCAGATAAAAGTAGGTGGGGAGCCAACAGGAAACCACTTTTCTCCCAGCTGTGAAGTGTCAACAGCTCCATGTCAGAGTGACACCACTTAGGAGAGACCTGGCTTTGCAGAATCACAGATGCTCAGAAACTTTGCATTTTGAAACATAAGAGTGAATCAACCCACCCTCCTCTGCTCCCCAGCACCAGAGTCACCGAGTTCTCAGCCCAGGCATCACATTAGGGAAATTCTGGACTCAGCATCCTAAGTCCATCTCAACACCGTAGTTTCCAAGGAAACAGGGACGAGGGTCTGCTTCTTTCCCCAGTCATGGTTTGTGCTCATCATAATGCTGCAGAAATAAGTTACACTGTCCTCTACAGTGCTAAGATAACCCTTCCTTCTCTGCTTGGCTAGAGCCCATACAACTCCCCTGGTCGTGATCTTCCTTACTACAATGAGCCTGGAAGTACTCCTCCACTGGACAGCAGCTCCATCCCTGCTGGCTGTTGCCTGATAAGGTTATAATACACAACAGACCCAAAGTATAAATTAAAATAAACAGTTGTGCATGTTAAATCCAGGGACAGAGACATATCGCAATTCACCTTATTTGAGGGGTGCAAGTCCTCACAGTGGATATCTGAAACCACAGATGGTATGGACCCCTATATTTTTCTATATATTTAATACTCAGAATAAGGTTAATCGATAAACTAGGCACAGCAAGAAGTTAACACTACTTACAGTGGAACAATACATATGACAATATAAGCTGTGGGAATGTGTTCTCTCTCAAAATATCTTACTGTTTTTGAAATTTCCCATTCAATGTTTTTGGATTATGATTGATCATTGGTAGCTAACAGGTAAATGGGTCTCATAGACAACAAAAGGCTGGGTCATTGTGTGGAAACATGGATTATTTAGATAGCCCACCAATAGTAAATAAAAACTCCAGTTTATATGTAGGGATGCTTTCAGATTCACTCACAGAGGGTAGCCAAGACATCTAAGCACCCTCCATAATGGAGAGGAACCCAAAGGTTGTCTGCACCTCCAGCTGGTCTGACTACCTTCAGTGCCTATGTTTGGAGATGAAGGTTATTAAGGAATCTCTACTGATTAGGCAAGTAGTCGTCGTCGTCGTCGTCGTCGCCGTCGTAGTAGATAACTACAGTAAGAGATACAGCTAAAGATGGAAGGGATGGTTCAGTAGCCCAGAGAAGCTCAAAAGCAAAGGCACATCACATCAAAGGCTCAGTTTGTTCCTACAACAGCACTGGCAAAGACAGAAGCTCTAAACCACAGGATACATGGGGGTGAAGGAGAGCTTTTAAAAACACACACGGGGCTGGTGAGATGGCTCAGTGGGTAAGAGCACCCGACTACTCTTCCAAAGGTCCTAAGTTCAAATCCCAGCAACCACATGGTGGCTCACAACCACCCATAATGAGATCTGATGCCCTCTTCTGGTGCGTCTGAAGACAGCTACAGTGTACTTACATATAATCAATTAATCAATCTTAAAAAAAAAAAGAAACAACACACACAGGCCTTTTAGAGATTCTCACACACTAGGCCTGGCTGAGGCTGCCTGGACATGTGACTCCACAGGTGGTCTAGCAAACCTTCAGCTCAATGGGTGGGCACTGGACCATGCTCTAAATATGGCTACATGGCCAATGTTCCCTTCCTGCCCACCCTGTGATGTTCTCAGGCTGGGGTAAACTCTTCCCCAGGGGACAGTTTTTCTCAAGAGCATTCTCTCTCTTTTATGTTTAATAGAGGCAACAAGGCAATATTTTAAATGTAGCTTTCACAGAATTCCAGGGTTTTTTTTTTTTTGTTGTTGTTGTTTTGTTTTGTTTTTTGGGTTTTTTGTTTGTTTGGTTGGTTTTGTTTGTTTGTTTGTTTGTTTTTGTTTTTCGAGGCAGGGCTTCTTTGTGTAGCCCCATCTGTCCTGGAACTCACTCTGTAGACCAGACTGGCCTTGAACTCAGAAATTCGCCTGCCTCTGCCTCCCAAGTGCTGGGATTAAAGGCGTGTACCAGTTCTTAACAACAAACTTTGTCCAATGTGTTAAGTACAAGCACCATTTTGGCTAAATTGTAGCCAACACCATGTCATTAGTGGATACTTTGTGGTAGTATTGCATAAGAACTATACAGGACATTACAACTGAATTATCCAACAAGCTTATCATACAGACAGGAAACCTGAGACCCAAGGGAAGGAAATGCTCTGTCAGGTGACATGGCTGAAGGGGAGAGGGGACCCCAGCACATCACTTTTTCTCTCTAGTCTCTTTAGCTTTTTTTTTTCCCTTTAAGGATAAAATCAGTTACTATCTATAGAGTACTGGATGGAGTCTCTGAGGTTCCCTTTTCCCTTTAAATAAGAAAGAAAACTTCTTAGAAAGAAACTTCTAGTACCGTGGACATCATACTTCACAGAGCATAGCCCAACAGAGCCACAGGAACACTGCAGACAGAGGCCTTGTAAAATTTCCCTTCTACGGGACAAAGATGGGTCAGGAAATGAACATTTTCCTATTAAACCCAGAGGTACCCTGGATGCTTGAGAGCATGTGCTCTCTCCTCAGGCCAGTGCTGAAATAAGCCAGCTCAGTTTCCACAACAGCTGTGCCCTTTCTACACATTACAGACTTCTTACAGATGAGGAAAGATTTTCAGAGGCTATTCCCAACCTACGGAGGAAGAAAGCAAGGCGGCTTTCTCTGCACAGAGACCTTCACACTCCAGGCGAAACTGTCAGATCTCAGAAGCCGCAAAGCCCCACAGAAACTCTTGTCCAAGTACACAGTATGGTGCCCAGGAGCTGAGGAAACGCTGCATTCATAGTTCTGAGGCTTGGCTCAGGGGTTTTGGCTCCAGATCCTGTGATTATCTGAGTAGGTCCAGAGTCACAAGCTGGAGCTGAAGTGAGGCTGGGTGGACAGCTGAGCAGAGCAGGGGCTTCCAGTGGCTGGAAATGCAAAGTGACTCTTCCCAGGGGGAAGTCTGCCCCAGTCTGACTTCTGACCTCCAGCACACTAAGAGAGTAAATAAACTTGTTTTAGGTACTAAATGTGTGGTTTGTTAGTGTGGCAAAGGGAACAAACAGGGCTCCATTCCCTCACTGTGAGTCCAAGTGGCTTTCTACCGGCACAAACTGGATGCAGTAACCTGTGCTCCCCACGCCCAGAAAAAGAAAGGCCACCAGATTCATCAGTAACGCTGCATCAGCATCTTGCCTGACACGGCTGATAGAGGGCCAGGTACAATGTAACTATTTACTATGATCTACTAGCCAAACCCTTTTTAAAGTATCAATTTCCATCGGCAAGCAGTGCTTTCACTTTCTCCACTTCTATTTTCTTCAGGAACCGATTAGTTTTATTTAAAACAAAACAAAACAAAAACCCCAAACAAAACAAAAAACAAAAAGAAAACCGAAAAACCTACCTCCTCCCAGCCCCACCCCGACTCTGACTCCCAAGTTCACTTGGGTCAGCCATGGGCAGGAACAGGGTTGTTTTTGTACTTGGTACTCAGGCGCCCTGTGTATGTCAGGTGGAGGAAGCATGGCCAGCTTCACTTTGGGTCAAGAGTGGGCCAAGGAAGGGGCTGTTGCGTGGGACTGTGGGCATACCACCTTCCTCCTGCCCATTTGGTCAGTTTGTTTCAGGTCCTACTGCAGCTGGGATGGTGGTGGCACAGGGTACTGGGGTTAGCGGCCCGAGTGGCATACAGAGATGGGGTGCCCTCTTCGCACAGACTGATCATCCTGACTGGGAATACCACACACACAACTTTTGAGAAGTGAGGTTGTGGTGGTGGCTAGGTGAAGTAACGGGATGGATTGGTTAGCATGCAGAGAGCAGGCGTCCAATGGCTATAGTTAAAGGCTTGTTTGTCCTGAAGGTTGAGACTGGGCAGAGTTCAAACTACTCTTTAGAGGAGTATTCTTGAGACAGGAAACAAGAGATTTGTGGTAATCAGTGATGTGGGTTCTCTAACAGAGGAGTTAGCTGAGAGAGGCTGCTGCCTGCCTGCAGAAAGGCCTTCTATTGCTCAGTCTCACACCAATACTGGGGACTGGGGACGGTGTGGATGCTCACTTAGCCACAGAGAGTTCAAGGAGATACACACTTTCCAAACGGCAGAAGGAGGCACGGGTAAGGAAAAATGCCATACATAGCTCAAAAGAACACATTGCAGACAATAGCAAAGAATGTTCAGCTTTGGTACACTGGAGGCAAATGAAAGGTACCCTGGAGAGACAGGAGACAAGGGGCTTCCAGTACGTTCTCGTCACATCTATCCGAGGCTACGACAGACTGTTAAAATGCATCCCTCTAGACAACCAGCAAAGATGCAGGAGCATCAGGGCCACACCCCATGCCGGTGGCACTCCATAGAGCAGCCAGGAGGCATCCACAGCACAGCACTGCCAGCTGGTGGTGAACGGTACTGGGGGGTTCACGTAGCACACTGGCAGATTTCTCATGTTCCACAGTCTGAAGGGAATTAGTGCCACAACCACGCTAGCCCGCCCGCAGCAGACGCACCAGAAGAAAGATTTGGGGCAAGAGGTCTCCCCTTGCATTTCAAAAACTGAACTGTAACTCCTAGAGTTTTGGCTGGCTTGGGGTTAGTTTTGAATGGAGTCTGTCCCACGGATGCCTGACTGCACTGGTCAGTTAAAGTATTAATTCCTATTAAAGGATCTTTTATATGAGTGATTTTAGTCCTTACATTTAGCACCTAGCCTTTTAGAAACACCCGCTTTTATAAGAAACCAACCAACCAACCAACCAACCAACCAACCAACCAACCAGATAGGTGTAAAGCATTTTCTATAGTTTACTAAGAAGCAAAGTGATTTCAAGCTCTTTATCTATGAATAATCATTAGCTTTTACAAGTCATTCTTTCTCAGTCTCACAAACAATTTAGGATGTCAGCCACTAGGAGCATTAATTAATATTATAGCATTATGCTGCTTTTGAAACTGGAATTACAGTTAGCTGTGAGCTGCCATTGTGGGTGCTGGGAGGTGAACTCAGGCGCTCTGCATGAGCAGTAAGTTGTGGGAGGCACGGAGGTCCTTGTGCTCACAGAGAAGCACTAGGGAAAGCCAGGAATGTTAAACACGCAGTTCTTCAAAAGAAGAGACTGGAGAACCTGTTTTCTGTCCGGAAGGCAGATAGTGGGGGTGGTTTATAGCCTGGAGACCTTTGCACTATCTGAGTGACTGAGACCACACCAGACTCTCTCCACTCCTCCACCCCTCAACCTTTACGATGGCACATGCAGTCTATAGAACTCATCTTTATGGAAGATGTCATAATCGCTTTACAGAGAATCTCGATGTAGTCATTCCACGCCTTAAGCTTTCTTGTGCACGTGGGATTGAGGTGATTGTCACCAGCAAACTTTTTTTCCAAATCATGCTGTGCTTCAATATGCCTGAGACAAATTGCCTGTCGTCAGACCTGCAAACTTTGAACCAGCCCTGAGTACTGAGCTGTGTTGAACCAGATTTCCCTCTTGGCTCACGCTGATCATTATTACCTTGCTGTTCCTGGTGTTGGCAGAGATCACCTATAATAAGTTGTCTTTCTTATTCATAGAGGCAACCATTTTTTAGTTTACCCATTTTGCATGTATGTATGTGCATGTGTGTGTGTGTGTGTGTCATGGCACACAACTCAGAGGATAACTTGCAATAGGTGGTTGTCCTGAAGGTGGAGATCTTGGCGATCTACCTCAGGCCATCAGGCTAAGCACCACCTATGGAGTCATTGCTCCAGACCTCGAAACAGTTTTCTAAGGGGACAAGAACACTCTGTTAGTGTTAACATTTGATCTCTTGGCCAAGGCTCAGGAAGCCTCATCAGAACACATTTCTCTGGTCTCTGTAGATACTCATTAACAAACATGGTTAAACGCAGCCAGTGCACACTAAGGCAGTTTCACTGGCTTAGGCTCGGGTCCAATGTTCTTAACACGCAAAACATCAGGTTGAAAAGCAAACAGATTATAATGGAACATGTCCTACATTAATCTCTTTAAATACGCATGCAGAGACCCTTCACACAGCAAGCTGTCTATGCATAGGCCTCATCCACGTCTGCTGAAGGGGGTTGTAAGACCAGTAACCCAGCAAACCCTGTCTGAGACTGGGATCGCATTGACGGGTGTTCGAATCCACACACTGGTCAAAGGTACTCCTTATTTCAATGGGCTCAAACTACCTTAAAATTCACACCAGCTGCCAGGCAGTGGTGGTGCACTCCTTTAATTCCAGCACTTGGGAGGCAGGAGGATTTCTGAGTTCAAGGCCAGCCTGGTCTACAGAGTGAGTTCCAAGACAGCCAGGGCTACAAAGAGAAACCCCGTCTGGGGAGAAAAAAAATTCACAGCAGCTAAGTCACATGCAGACCACAACGAGGAGCACAGAAAGCCGGTCTATCCTCAGCACATGATACTGTAAGGCCAATGGCTGGGTCAGTTCTCTCCCAGCACCACCTGAGGTAACTGAAGCAATGACTGGATTAACTTGCCGCTGGAACTTAGAAGCCCATGTCTGTCAGACTATTCTCTCCAAAGAAATTATAACTAACCAAGAAAATGATTCTTACCTGAAAACAAGAAACTACCAAAAACCAACACTCCCCATCCGCCCTGACCATGATGGTTTTTTTTTAGATGTTATGGGACCCCTCAAACTTCAGGGCTCCCTGAGGACCAGGGGACAATTCAGAAGCCACATCAAGAAAACTGGCTACTGGAAGAATTAGTAGCCACTTGGGCACTCATCTGGCTCTAAAATTAGACCCCTTAGGAATGCCAAGTGAGTTTTGTATCTGCAGCCCCTGGCACGAAGGACTGAGTATGAAACTCCTCCGCCTTCCAATTCACCAGCTTGTTGCCAGTAGAGTTCATTTGTTTCTGTCACCCTACCTCCTGTTCTTATCCTCACTAGGTAACAGGGGAACCAGATTGCTCGTGCTTACAACACTACATGGCCCAATCTTCATGAGCAATTCGGTGAGAATACCACCGCCTTCCCTGCGCCACAGGCAGCAAACAGCTGGGTAAGGGAAAGGACCAGCCCTTGACACCTAGGTCCTGGGGTCCTTCCTTCACATGTCCACCTCCACGACTCCAGGTTAAGTTTGTTACGACTGGGCACTGTCAACCAGTGGGCTAGTCACTTGAATTGACTTGAGATGCAGTTCCCACCTCTGCCAGCTGTTCTGTAGCTTGAGTCCTAGATGAGGGGAGTTAGACATGCATGAGAGCTGCTACCAGGGTAAAGGCAGAAACCTATGCTTGTGGGCAGAGCAAACCTGAGCTCAAAACTCAGCTCTGCCAACTACTTGGAGGACTGATGCATGCTATTCAACAACTTTAAAACATTTATAAACGTGGAGCTCTGGATACCAATAAGTACTAATATTTGCTAACCACTTACTCCAAAAGCTGTCTTCACAGCATCTGTGATGGTTTGTATATGAGTAGCCCAGGGAGTGGCCATATTAGGAGGTGTGGCCTTGTAGGAGTAGGTGTGTCGCTGTGGGTGTGGCCTAAGAGCCTCTTCCTAGCTGCCTGGAAGTCAGTATTCTGCTAGTGGCCTTTACATGAAAATGTAGAACTCTCAGTTCCTCCTGCACCATGCCTGCCAGGATGCTGCTATGTTCCCACCTTGGTGATAATGGACTGAACCTCTGAACCTGTAAGCCAGCTCCAATTAAATGTTGTCTTTGTAAGAGTTGCCTTGGTCATGGTGTCTGCTCCCAGCAGTAAAACCCTAAGACAGCATCCCCATCTAAACTATAGAACCATCACTACCCTCATTGGGCACAGGAAGGCAGTTCATTAACTTTACTCTGGCAGTGCCCAGATGTGAACCCAAGTCACTTGCTGCCAACATCTCTGCCCCCTTGAGAAATGCCTGTAACTCTGGGACAGCATGGATGTAGAGAGTCTGACAGGACAGAGTTGAGGTAAAACTAGTGTGTCCGAGGTACACTGGGAATATCCTAAGACCAGGCAAACCGGGAAACACAGTTGGAGAAAAATTAAAATATAAACCAAGTGACTCAGTCTTACGGAAGACCTTTAAGGCCTGAGCTAGTGCAGTCTAAATATTTCAGTGATGTCCCAGCTCTTTGTCTCTGCTGCTACTGGCCTGTTTTTCCAGGCTGGCTCTGGACTAGAGAGGATCCCCAGTTTGTCACCTACCCTGGGACAATCAACAGAATGGGAACTGAGCCAAGCAAACATGACATGGATGGGAGCATGGACTCTACAATCCCACAACATAGGAGTTACTTTTCATCCTACATTTCATTTTCCTGATGAAGAAACCGACCACGGGAGCGATTTCACAGAGCCCATAAGACTGTAACGTAGAAGGTGTTATTGACCTCATAAATGAAATGTAGTGATGGAGAGCGGAAACAGCTGTCCTCACTGGCAGTGGCTGGCAGAGAATGGAGGGGGGCTGCATTCGCTCTCCAGAGATCCTCACATGTGTCTAATCAAAAGGAACTTTCTTCAAAATAAACCAAATTTCAGACCTTTAGATATACACCAGACTACGTTTGATTACTGGTTTTGAAAAGGAATTCTCTCTCTGACGTTTCATAGACAAGGAACATGGAATGAACTTCCCCAGTGACTGGTGACAAACCTTTAACCCTGGCTAAAGACTAACAATGGAAATTATATTATAATTTCCCTTTGAGATGAGGTAGCACTAGTCTGCAAAAATGATAACACACTACCCAACAAGGAACAGAATATATCGAACATATTCAGTCCATCCAAAAGAGTCTTTTGCCATCCAAAAGAATCAACTTGGGGTTGGGAGTTTAGCTCAGTGGTAGAAGGCTTGTTTAGCAAGTACAAGGTTCTGAATTTAGTCCTCAGCTCCAGGAAAAAAAATCAACTCATAGATTACACATAATAAAGTCTATAAAATTATGTTACAAATTAATAGTGTCAACTAAACAATAAATTTGAACTTTGTACAGATAAAGGACCTGGGTGTTTTCTCCCTCCCCCACCCCTCACTAAGTGATATATAAAGTTTATACAATGATAGAGTCCTAACAATAATTTTTTTTTCCGGAGACAGGGTTTCTCTGTATAGCCCTGGAACTCACTTTGTAGACCAGGCTGGCCTCAAACTCAGAAATCTACTTCTGCCTCCCAAGTGCTAGGAAAGGTATGGACCGCCTGGCAACAATGAGTTTTTACTTTCAAATTAATAACTAGCAAAGGAAATGAAGGAACGAAACAGATTATTACAGACTAATCTAGATTTCTTACCTTGAAGTCCAAACCACCTTTTCAACAGCTACACACAGCTAAAGGCACCCTGTTTGCACAACTAAAGCTGCCATTTCTGCAGGGATACTTTGTTTCATTTTCAGGCAGCAGGAGGTCTGCGAGATGGCTAAGTGGTTAACTTGTTACTCTTTCAGAGGACCTGAATTTGCCACATCTGGCAGTTTGCCACTGTGGGTAACTCCAATTCCAGGGGGGGGGGGGGCTGATGCCCTCTTCTGGCCTCTAAAGAGCACTTGCACCCAGACATATACTACATATATACTACTACTACTACTACTACTACTACTACTACTACTACTACTACTCCTCCTCCTCCTACACACACACACACACACACACACACACACACACACACACACACACAGTTTAGATAAAAGAGAAAGTGGCCCCACTGCTTTATGAGTCCTTTTGGCCTGGCTGTCTTCACAGCTTTCTTGGCAGAAGTTAGGAGGGGAAAGGGGATGCTTCCTCTCAGCCAGCTTTTGCTGCACACCCCGGGATAGTTTCACCAAACTTTTACAGAAAACTAAGCACAACTCTCTCCATTTTGCAGACCTTTGGCTGCACCCTTGAGTACACAGATGGAGCAATTCCTTATCAGAGCTGGGTGGGAATTAACAAACTCTTCCCAAACACTGTTATTGCTGTGAATGTGACAACCTCAGTCCTGGGAGGGGGGTGGGGTGGGGGGTGGGGAGGGGTGGCCTGAGGTTCTGGGACTTCCTGCTGAACTTCCATTTGTCCTCTAAACAGCTCTCCTTCACACAGCAAGCCTGAGTCCAGCATTCTAAGACCCACAAAGTCCTCTTCTTTACCTCAGTGCTCGCCTCTCTACTCCTGCCTCTGCCTGGAACAAGGACGGAGAGAAAAATCTAGGCAGTGGTTTTCAACCTTCCTAATGCTGTAGCCTTTAATACATGGTTTAGTGATTCCTCCAACTATGAAATTATTTCGTTGCCATTCCATAAACATAATTTTGCTACTGTTATGAATCGTCATGTAAACTTCTGATATGCAACCACAGTTGAGAGCTGCTGACTAGAGGCACCCAAAGTAGGTGCAGCAGATGAGGGATCAGGAGTGTGAGAAAACTATAAAGGGAGAGTCCCGGGTAAAGGCCCAAATTCTGAAATCCAGCAGAACTACGCTTTTCCACGAGGTCTCTCAATCGTCACATCGTCACTGAGGGACAAAGTGGAAACAATATATATACTCGGATTGCCTGGCTCTTCTCCCTGGCCAGCTGTGACACTTTAGGCAAGTTATTCAAGTTTTAATGCCTCAGTTTTCAAATCTGGATTATGGATTTGGCAGCATTGGATGAATACAAAAGTCAGAGATCTAACTCCGGAGGCACAGACCTTAGTGTGGTCATTGTCATTCTGGAGGCGGTTGAACCTGAGATGATCAGCAGGAACACGATGTGGGAGCTGAGGGTGAGGGTCCCACGGTTCTACCTGGGACACTTCGGTCCCTTGAAGAGATTAAGAGCTGGAGGTCGGCCACCAAGTGATCTCCACGCGGACCTCCGGGTCCCAGCTACTAAGAGCCACCTGGTCACCTGGCAATTGCGCGCGCCCATCCTCGTGGAGACAGTCCCCTGGCAGCCATCTTGGCCGCCTGCACCCAGCATGTTTCGTCACGCGGTGGCTAGGGACGCGTGGCACGGTGCGTGATGCTCCCCTTTCACATCTGTTCCACAAGATCAGTTCCACGCTGAGGCCTCCCTAGCCCCAGTCTAGAGCTGCGGACTCACGAGGTCCCGGGCGTACGTAACCCGCCTCAGGCATACCCCAGCGCGCACAGTGGACCCTACTGGGTCCCCTGCAGCCCCCGAGATTGCGCCATCCCGCGCGCCTCCGGCTCCCCGCGCGCGCTCCGCAGCCCCCCGCCACTCACCGCCTACCCGGCCGCCACCCGCGCCGCTCGGTCCCGTTCGGCGCCGCCTCCAGCTGCCGGAAGCGCCGCGGCCCCGCGCGCCGCCCCCAGGAGCGCGGCCACGACGCGCGCTCACGACGCGCGGCCCCGCCCAGAGGTTCCTGCCTCTGCCTCGGTGTCATTCATGGCTTTGGCTGCTGAGCTCCGCAGTCTGCGCACGCCCCATGTGCCCGCGCTTCTGCTTCTGGCCACACTGAGAACTCCTAAGTTCATCTTAGCCGCAGCCCGGGTCAATGCCACTGTTTTTCAATTTGGTTTTTTTTAGAAGACCACCCATCATCATTGTTCCTCCATTCATTTGGGCTAATGCTTCTTTTTTTTTTTTTTTTTTTTTTTCCATTTTTTATTAGGTATTTTTTTTTTTTTTTTTTTTTAAAGATTTATTTATTTACTATATGTAAGTACACTGTAGCTGTCCTCAGATACTCCAGAAGAAGGCATCAGATTTCGTTACAGATGGTTGTGAGCCACCATGTGGTTGCTGGGATTTGAACTCGGGACCTTCGAAAGAGCAGTCGGCGCTCTTAACCACTGAGCCATCTCGCCAGCCCCTAATGCTTCTTAAAATGGGGGAGCTTGGCACAGCCAGCCCTCTAAGAAAAACTAGACAATACAAGTGCCACCTTCAAAAGAGTCACTGGCTGCTGGACAGAGATGGGACCATAGGGGAGGTGCAGACCAGAGGTCATGAGCTTAGTCAGGTTGGACCTGGTTAGACCAGGTTGGACGATGAGGAGAGAAGCATAGAATCTCGGACGCATTCTGAAGGCCAGCACAATACAACAAATAACGAATTGCATTCTCTGCACAGGTAGATAAATCCCCTCCCCCTTTTTTTAAAGACAGAAATTCTACCCCAAATAACCTCTACAAGCAATGAGATTCCGAACTGAATTTGGATTCTGTGTGTGTGCGCTCACACACACGCGCGCCCATTGAGTGTGTCTGTCTGTATCCCAATAAGGTGACTGTAAAACGTATATGAGAAAACAAAGAGCCCAAAACAGCTAAAACACTTTGAAGGAGTAGATTGTCCTACAGTTACAAACACAGAAGAATGGTAAAAAAGAAAGGATGTGTTTGTACCAGAATCAATGAGGAGCTCCATCCAGCCAATCAGACATCCAGGACAGGCTGAAAAAAAAGGTCACCAGAGGGGAACATGGGGGGTGGGAGTGGGGATCAGGCTTCTACCTTTAGGGGCTTCTACTGTGGGAGACTGGCCCAGAAGGCCCTACTAACATTGTAAAGAAAAGCAGTGCTCCTTCTGAGTGTGGATGATGTGACCAAGGCCACACTGATCAAATTAAATACCCATAGGTCTAAAAGAGCTGTTGCCTTGGAGCCTTCTGATCCACTGCTTCAAGCTCCAGCTGCCTTGACTTCCACTGGGTGATGGACTGTGCTTTCCAACTGTGACCTAAGATAAACTCCTCCTTCCCTTGGGTGGCTTTTGTTGGGATGTTTTATCACAGCAACAGAAAAAGAAACCAAGACAGTCCCCACATTAAAAACTGGTCTAAGCCAAGAAGATAGTTTGTCTGTTACTGCTTTGTCCCATTGCACCGTGCTCGTTAAACATGTCCCTTTATACCTAGTACTGTCTTGCGTGAATTCTTTTACTGCCCAACCTCCCCACCATACCTGTGGCTCCTGAATATACTGCATCACAAGGCAGTAGGATACACTGCCTTAGACAACAGAAAACTAACTCAATTGCAAGTGAATTCATAAAACAAACATGGAGAGCAGAGCTTGGAGCAATATTTCTCAGACATTTTCAATGGTATTCATTATACTCAGAACTTCCATATGTCCTTAGTCTGATTCTAAAGCAGACTGAAAAAGGACTGAGAGAGAAAGCAAAGACCCAATGTCCTGACTGGTTTTCTAATCAACTTGACACATGTTAGAGTCATCAGAGAGGAGGAGTCTTAGTTGAGAAAATACCTCTATAAGATCAGGCTGTAAGCAAGCTGGTGGCACGAATTAATTTTTTAATTCGTCATTGATGGGGGAGGGAGGACCCGCCCATTGTGAGTCATGCCACTCATGGGAGTCTGGCCCTAGGTTCTATGAGAAAGCAGGCCGAACAAGACATGAGGATCAACCCAGTAAGCAGCACCCCTGCATGGCTTCTGTCTGCATCAGCTCCTGCCTCCAGGTTCCTGCCCTGTTTGAGTTCCTGTCCTGACTTTCTTAGGTGATGAACAGTGAATGATGAGGAAGTGTAAGCCAAATAAACCTGTTTCTCCCCGACTTGCTTTGGTCATGGTTTCATCACAGCACTAGTAACCCTAACTAAGACAACCAACAAAACACAAAAGGACTCTACAAAGAGCTAGTGTGTGTGTGTGTGTGTGTGTGTGTGTGTGTGTGTGTGTGTGTGTGAGAGAGAGAGAGAGAGAGAGAGAGAGAGAACCCATACATTGTAAACAAGTATTTAAGATAAATATATCAATCCACTGTGAACTTTGCAACAGTAGACTATCTAAGTTAACATCTTTGCAACAGTATTTGTAACTGAGGGCTATGCAAGCCACCAGGTTGGCAACAGAGCAGAAGGCATAGTAGAGACAACTTATCTGTTTTCTGTTGCTACAGTAACCATATATACTAACTTTAAAACCCTAGGTGGTACAACTGTAACAGTGTGTTCTGTCTCCGAGTCAGTGTGCTGGCTGGGTGTTTCTACCTCTTTGGTTGCTCTCTGCTTATCCTTCATCCCTACATGACTGATGGCTGTACTCATCTCTGCATTTGAGGGAGGCCTTAGGTACAACAGTGGGCTGACTTCACTCTGCTCTGGTTTCTTTTTGCCCATGGGCTGTACTGGGCATGTTTGCCTAGCAGGGAAACAGACGGGAAGGAAGATAGCAGAAGCCAAGACTTAGAACAGACATATTCCCATTTCTGCTGCAGTCTGTGGGCCCAAGCAAGTGGCAAAACCATGGGCCATTCAAGAGGAAAAGATCACACCGGTATGGTCAGGAGCCGTCAAGCAACATTGTGCAGGTGAAGACTTGGGTGTCCCCCAAATTCTGTCATATGTGTCTTTGCCCTTTCTCTTGGGAATAGACCCTCTCCCTCCTTCCATTTGATCTGATGACCACTTATCCTTTTAGACCTGCCTCAATTACAGGTACATGGCCCACACTGGGTCAGACTCCTTGAATTTGCAAACACTGGAAAAGAGACATTAATCCTCTCTAGTTCCTTTGCCACACACGAACACAGATTGAGGGTGCTAAGCTAAGAGGATTCCAGTCAAAGGAACCAAGTAACCCCCTTTTGCCAGTTTGCAGGAGTGAGTTAGCAGAAAGATAGAGAGTTTGGAGAACATGTCAGACCTTGAGCCTAGTCAATCCTGAAGCCAACCCTGGGCTTCTAGTTACAGGGACAAGAAATCTCTCCTTTCCTGTCTTAGTTTGGGTTTTATTGCTATGAAGAGATACCAAGGCAACTCTTATAAAGGCAAACATTTAATTGGGGCTCATGGTGGGAAGCATGGCAATGTGCAGGCAGACATAGTGCTGGAGAAGCCGAGAGTTCTTTATCTTGCAGCCAGGAGATGACTCTCTTCCAAGCAGCTAGAAGGAGGGTCTTAAAGCCACCCTCCACAATAACACACTTTCTTCACCAAGGCCACACCTCCTAATAGTGCTATTCTCTGGGCCATGCACATTCAAACCACCACAATCCTTCACCCCGTGCATATCTTCTGAGCTGGATTTCCAGACCTGGTTGACTGGGAATTCATGGCAAAATCCAAGGCAAATAGAACTACTGAAAAAAGTAGAAGGCATAGGTGGACAAAGGGGGAGGAAATGAGAGGAGGCATTAAAAGAGAAAGTGGGTGTCTTTAGGTGTTTTGCACCATTGCTTTAAATAGTTTTGTCATTATTGTATATTTGTTTTGTTTTCCCCCAGGGCAGTAGCTTTCCTGGGACTGAGGGATCTTTGTTTGGTATTGAAACAGAAGGAAACAGAAGGCTTTGGAAGTTTTGCTCTCTAACCCTGCTGAGAGCTGTGGGGACTTTGCATTTGAATGTGGACTTTGAGCCATTCAGGGAACAGTGCGAACAAAAAGCATCGCTGTAGTCAGCACTAATCCGGGTACATTTCTGAGCATCATCAAAGTCTGGTGTTCTGAGCAAAGACGTTGCTGAGCTCTGACTCTTCCTTTGCTTTGTTGGTTGGTTGGATGTTTCCCCTCAAGTGATAGGGAAGCCTAAAGGTTCCGGGTCGAGCAATCCAGCAGAGCCTTGCAGATAGGAAGAGACTAGCAATAACTGGATGCCCACCATGAGCTGGGCATGTGCTGTAATGTGCAGTTTTCTCTAGTTTGTAACATGGCTATTCGACATGGTAAAACAAAGATTGAAGATCTGGTCTATGTGTAGAAGAAGCTATACACTGCTTCTGGGCTTTTCTCCACAGAAAATTTATGTATATTTTGTCAATGTTGAGATAGGCTATGCTTTCCTCTAGGAATGATAAAGTTGTCACTTATGTTAATCCAATGCTAATGGATTATGCATTTTGTTATAGATGAGGCCATGAAGTTAGATGTTTTAAGATGTAGGTTGGTATACACATATACACTATAAACTTATTAATATGGAATCAGTGTTTTTCATGAAAAGATCTAACAAAAATTGTTAAATTTGGAGTCTCTATGTCAACTGGCTATCAGATTTAATATTACTATAATATAATCTATATAATGAAGTATCTGGCATGAAGCATGATTTTAAAAAAACTCATTAAAAATGTTACTTGACGCCGGTGGTGGTGGCACACGCCTTTAATTTCAGCACTTGGTAGGCAGAGGGAGGTGGATTTCTGAGTTAGAGGCCAGCCTGGTGAGTTCTAGGACAGCCAGGGCTATACAGAGAGAAACCCTGTCTCGAAAAAACCAAAAAACCAAAAAACAAAAAACAAAAAACAAACAAAATAGTTACTTGATTTTTTTTATGCTTTTGAGATCTTATTAAAACAAATATATGATGTTTGTATCTATAAATGACCCATAATTTATCATTCTCATATATATGTATATGTATGTATTAGAAAATTTTACATGAAGCTAGGTCAGTAATAACCAAAACATTGTTTATCAAAAAATTTTAAATGCATTGTATTAAAGCAGTTTGACTTTCTTAGAAGGTTGTCTGTAGCACAATTTAAAAAGGTCTGTCTCACTGTGTTAAATGTCCATAGGAGCACAGGGCAGCTCTCATATTAATTAACATGCATAAAGCACAAAGTTAATCAATATCTTGGATTGGAGGTCAAAGGCTCAGAGGCTGGGCAGGGTCATGATAACAAGAGACACAGAGGAGCTGTTGCTCAGCCAAGTAAAGATGGCACACCCGGCATGTTCACCACACAAGGGCTGAGTCTGCCTAGCTTAACACGTTGTCACAGTGGGTGTAAGGGATAGATGCCGTCACTTCTTCTGATTTGTTCCAACCAAAGCCATAAGTCAGGATTTTTAATGCAAAATTTTCTAGTGTTTTGAATGCTGGCCACTAAGTTATTGCTAAACAAAAGGTGAGACAGCCCAAAGTTGCCACACATTAGGCCTGTGAGTCTAGGCACTAGCTTGTCCCTTGCTGTAACTGTGAGCTTTCCCATCCATGCAGAGATTCCCTGAAATAATGACTCTGCTACTCAAATATGTTTACAAGCACCTTGACCATAAGCTTGGATTGTTCTCCAACTAGCTCATAACCTAATATCTCATTTATTCTAATCTAAGTTCTACCACCTGGCTGGTCACCTTAGCTCAGCACTCATTCATCTGTCCTTCTTCATGTTCCAGGGCAAATCCTCCCACATCTGGATTTATCCCAGAAACCTTTCTGTCTACTGGAAGTCCCACATTCTATTCTGCCATTTCCTATAGGCCACTGATTTTTTTTTTGGACAGGTGATGCATACATATAGTACACAAGAGATTCTTTCTAAACCTTGCACATAGAGCTTCACTGTATAAAATATGTATCTGATAACTCTTGCATGGAAAGAATAAGGACAAAAATTGTGAGAATATGACTGCTTGTAGCTAAAATGAAGATTGGTCTACACGCCATACTCTCAATTCCCTGTGTCCCGTGTCAATCATGATGTTCTCGGATGTGTATCTTAGGGGAGGCTGAGTTTATTCAGGGTGCCGGGGATACTGGAGTGAGTTACATAGTATCTAAATCAAGATATTCAGGGTGAAGGAAGAAGCAGGTCATCTCAGCCTAAGACAGCCCCAGAGGAAGGAATTGGTCCATGTATTGGGAAGACTTCAGGAAGAGGGGACAGATTAACTGAGGTTCAAAGGATGAAGTGGGAGAAGAGCTGTGGGAAGGGACTGTTGTGAAACTCCTCCAGACAGCTGTGGGTGGGAAGCTGCAGCTGCCGGGGATGCTGGGCATGGTGTAGACCTGGGTGGTTGGGAGGGTTGGTTGTAGTTCTGTCATGGAGTATAGCTAGAGGATATGTAGGTATCCTGCCTTCAAGAGGGGCTGAGATAAAGGATACTGGGGCACTAGTACGGGTTCCTTTACCAATGAAGGTAGGGAGGGGTTGGGGCCATAGCTAGGGCCAGGAGAGCTTGAAACCAAGAGAAAGGGCAAAATGCAGATGTGGCCAGCAAGGCCATTCTCCAGGAGAGATGTGGACAGTGGGACCATTGTTAGTTACACAGGTCCATGCTAGCTCCACACTGCAAACAGCTGGGAAACTTTGAAAAACTCCCCTTTCTTCAAATAGAGAATACAGAATCTGGATTCTGTGTGCTCTGAAATGAAGGGACAGACATGGATGACAGGGAATCATCCCCCCAAAGTTATGAATCTTGGGTTTCTGTGTCATCTTAGAGGTAGCTGCCATGGTGTCTTGCCATTTTTCCAGTTAGTGGTACTGAAGATGGGCCAGGCCAGCAAGCTCCTTGTTGGCCAAGTACACAATAATCTGACACACATTCTTGTGTGCAAGTGGAAGAAGTCTAGCAAGTCCCCTGGGCAAAGCCTCCAAAGGGGCTCTTTCTTTAAAAATAAAGCAATTCTCACAGTATTGAGGTTGGCTTCAGTATGAGCTCATCATCCAGCCCTCGAAAGGCAGAGGAAGGAGGATAACCACGAGCCAAAGGCCCGCGGTCCACACTGAAAAATCCAGGCCAATCAGGACTACACACTGAGAGTCTCTCTCAAAGCAAAAGTGACAAGAAAAATAAAAGAAGCTAATTGTGTCTCTTAACTAGATCAGAGGCCAAATTGATGGTGTCACTGCCAAGAAATCGAAGCTTTTTTTTTAAAGCGTCTTCTAGGTAGACCTGAAAGTTGGAAGCCTTTTTAGTCATAATACTGCCTGCCAGTTATGTATATGATCCGTTCCTCCCCCGCCACCCCTCCCCCACTTGTGTGAACATGCTGCAGAGGCTTCTAGAATGTTCAGGGCCATGTGGACGTGTTCTCATGATCTGCCATTTATTTTGAACACACAGATCCATGTTTTGTCTAGTGTGATCCAGCCTATACCACCCTGCAGAGTTCCCTAGTGCAACAGCAGAGTCTTCTTTTAAGGTAGATACAACGGAGGAGTTCGGGAAAGGATTTATTTTGCAAACCTGCATAATGTTTAAGAACCATGTTCAAACAGTTGAGAAAAGCAGTTGTATCCAAGCTGATACATTGTATCCAATCTGATACATTGTTTTCTTTTGGAAACAATGGCGCTATCACCACCGCCACTGAGCACCAGGTGTCTGGCCTGTCAACCACTCAGGTGGCCTGGTGAGCCTACATTTGGGAACAGCTTCACATTGGATTCGGATTGTTCAGGGTCACATCCCAGTTTCGTGATGGATAAGACAAGCTAGAACTAGCAGGTCTCCGGCAAAGTAAGGCAAAGTAATCTGGGAAATGTGCTTTGTAACTCAGATCCTCAGAACAGAAGAGAAAGCCAGGAGAGGCTTGGAATGAGCATGTTCAGTTCCTGTTGTAATTCCACCATGCCTGTGGCAGAGACGGGCCGGGGAGTCTTTGTTATCCTGTGTAGGCCAAAGCTTCAAAGTGATATTTTGAGCCTGTTTTCTTCTTTGGCTACAAATCCTATTACAGGTGTGGAGAGCTTTGAATGTTCTCTCTAATCAAAGTTATTCCTAGTTGTGTTTTCTCATATTTTCTTTTAAGAAATTCATAGCAATTACAATCAAGTCATAAATATCCGTGTGTGTGTGTGTGTGTGTGTGTGTGTGTGTGTGTAGATTAATAAAGGGCCATGGAGAAGGACAGTTTTTCCCCATCAGTCCTACCTCTTATTAGTGAGTGACATCAGGCAAGTTGATAAACGTTTGAAACAGGCTGATAAAACTTGCATCAGAGTTGGTCCATAGAGGGCGCTAAAAGAACAATATTCATTTCCCATGGTTGTTTTGTTTTGTTTTTGTATGTGTTTCAATTTAACAAATTTGAACAGTAATACTGGCATTCATCACACTGAAATGGAAATAACACATTTTTATACTGGCTTTGACTCAGAAATCCCCATCCTTTGGGAAATGGCTTTGCTTCCATGTAGTTTAACACAACTAATTCATTCTGTAATTTGTAAGCTCCCTTAATGACCTCTTGCTCTGCCATCGAATCTTATACAGTAATTATATACTCAATATAGATTTAGGAAAAGTATGTACTGATATGAAGATTGCTTTGTTTTAATTTATAAGTTTGTTTTTCACACTTTCAAGTAGTCAAAAAATTCTATTTAAAAAAAAAAAGTAATTTTGAGTCCTTGTCTGAATCCATTTGAGGTCCTAGGTCATCACTCTGGGAAGGATTAATATGGCTCTTAGAGAATTTCTCTAAGTTTCTACAAAAAGGAACATGGAAAAGAGAAGCCTGGGGCTTGGCTCTCTGACTTCCTATCTCATCGCATGACCTTTTTTTTTCTCACATACTCTCTCACCTTCACACTTTGTCACATTGTGACGGAGTAGGAAACGCCCTCCTGAGAGCCAAGCACCATGCTCCCGAATCTCCAGGACTGTGAGATGAATTGATCTCCGCCCTGTTTAAAAAACTGGATTGTCCCTATTTATTGTAGCAATAGAAGATGGACTAACACAGCTTGATCCTCACTTCACCAAATAGAGATTGTAGCCTGTGCAGTCAGAAAGGACTAGTCTGGATGCAACTATCAACTCCATTCTGTGCCTCTGGACAAACACATCCCCCTTTCTTCTTCCAATCTTCCCGTTCAGGCAAGATTCATATGGAATATTACATCATGGCCAAAACCCAGGTGTTTGCCAGTTGTGGTTCTGACGTGTTCCTTGGATGTGCATATGTGTTATCCAGGGACAGAATATTGTAGATAAACTCAAACAAAACTGTAAGTGTAGCATCCAAGAAATCTTATCCGTGTAGTGTAGCGACTGAACAGATAGGGTGACCTGGTGGAAACAGACCCTGGAAAGAGTGCACATTGTAGCTATTATTTGTTGCGAAGAAGAGTAAACTAAGAATGCTCCTTGCTAGGTGGCTTCTGCCACATCTTTTAGCTGCCAGTTTTTTCAGTTGATGCTCTTTCAGGAGAGTGAGCCCAGGAGCTCACATTGGATGCCTCAGGCCACAAGAGGGCTTCATTGTACAGGTGATGCCATTCAAAGGCTGGATAGGAGCACTGGCCCACCAGGCCTTTCAGATGAGCAGAAAAGCAAGGGGGCTGCAGCAACAAAACCTGGCAGGATGTCTCTCTGGAGACCACGGTGGCTGGTTCATTCCCACATCCTTTGGTTTGTTTGTTTGGTTGAGACAGGGTTTCTCTGTGTAGCTTTGGAACTCACTCTGTAGACTATGCTGACCTTGAATTCAAAGATCCATCTGCCTATGCATTTTTTAAAAATTGTTGTGATAAAATAACACAGCACTTGCCATGTTAATCCTTGAAGCACACACTTTGGCAACACGAAGCACATTACATCATGGTGGACTCATCACTACCAGCCACCACAGAACTCCGTTAATGAGCACTCTCTTTCCACTCTCAAAGTAGAAGCAGTCTGGCCAAGGTGATATTGGTGGGACACATGGCTTCTCAGCCAGTCAAACTTTTCTCTCTCCCCTGTCCTTCTCACAAAGGAAGCACCTGATTATTCAACCTCAGATCAGATTTCTACCCTACAGCGAGGATTAGCAGGCTACTTTATCATCACCAAGAAAATGTATTCATTAAAAAGCAGCCAGATGCCCCAATCTCAACAAATGCTCACTCGAAAGTAGCCTTTGCTAAGACAAGGTGTTAGAAAGTGACATTTCCCGACCAGTTCCTACATCCTTGGTGTTCCATAGATAGAACTTCATTTGCTCCTCACGGTCTTGTGTGGTAAGTAGCATTTTTCAGGTATAGATAAAGGTACCAGAAGGATGAAGAAACCTGGCTTCTCACAGGCAGATGGTAATGACGTCAGTCTTCAACCTTAGGTCTGCCCTTTCACTGCAGGTCTCTGCACTGATGTCTTAGGGTTTTACTGCTGTGAACAGACACCGTGACCAAGGCAACTCTTGTAAAGGACAACATTTAATTGGAGACGGCTTCTAAGTTCAGAGGTTCAGTCTATTATCATCATGATGGAAGCATGGCAGCCTCCAGACAGGCATGGTATAGAAAGAGCTGAGAATCTACATTTTGATCTGAAGGCAGACAGAAGACTGACATCCTCAGGCAGCAAGGAGAAAGCTCTCAAAGCCCACTCCCACAGTGACACTCCTACCCCAATAAGTCCACAGCCACTCCAACAAGGCCACACCCACTCCAACAAGGCCACACCTCCTAATACTGCCACTCCCTGGGCCAAGCATATTCAAACCACCACAGCTGGTTAATTTTTTTTTTAAATCACGTAACCAAATTCCTGAGAAAAAGCAGCTTGAGGAATGAGAGGAATATTTTAGCCAATGGTATCTGGGGATGTAGTTCATCCTGGTGGGAAGGCTTGGCAGTACGAACTTGAGGCTACTGCTTACTTGTGTCTCAGGGACCAGGAAGCAGAGAGCAGACCTGATGCAAAAGCAGTTTTTTAAGCCCTTAAGGCCCATCCCTAATGACCTACTTCCTTCAGCAAAATTCAGCCTCCTAAGGTTCTACAGCTCCCAAAATAAGAATAGTAGGATGGGCCTTGGCCTGGGAATTACTTCCAGACTGAAGCATCCCTCTGGGGTTAGTCATGTATCTTCTTGGCCCAGAGGAAACTCTTGTACCTTTAGTTTCTCCACAGAGCAGGCATTTCCAGTCTGAAAAGTCCAGTTTAGCAACATGTTTGCAAAGACTCCTGCTACTATACTGTCCATATATTGTTACAAAAAAAAATCTCTCTGAACACAGAGTAAATAATTTTTTGGGAATTAACATTTCTTTTGCCCTGGCTTAGGTCTTCTCTCTGTGTGTGTCTTTCTTTCTCTCTTTTGTTTTTAGTAAGCTCATCTTTTGCTTTTTTAACAGTAACAAAAAATGAACTGCACTGCAATTCTGTACTATGCTGTACAAAAGGTAGCTATCATTTAACACTGAAGTACAAAGTCTTGGATTAGAGATGTTTGCTGTGGTCTTGGCACATGGACAGGCAACTTGCCAGTAACACACTCAAAAACATTTACAGACTACATGGTAACATTTGCAGTGGTTGCATCTCTTATAATGAATTAACTATGCTCCTGACCCCCAAAGCCGGCTTAGACCAAACTGATTCTGCATCTCTCAAAACTAAGGGGTTTCGACGGGAGAAGGGAGAATCTGGGTGTCATTACTGTAGATGGGGCTCACACTTGAATCTATGGAATAGCAGGCCAGGATAATGGGATGGTAGAAGTATTCTAGTAGAAAAAGAAAATTCATGGGACAGCAAGATGGCTTAGTGGAAAAAGGTGCTTGCATCTCAGTGAGTCAGCCTGAGTTTAATCTCCAAGATGCACATTGTGGAAGGAGCAAATCTACCTCTACCTACACACATAGATAAATAAATGTAAAAAAAAAGATGTGTTATTAAAAGAAAAAAATCCAAAATCCCATATACCTCTATTTCAGGTTCCCTTGCCTGTCAAGAATCTTTTGCCATTTCAGCTTTAAAATAAAGTCAAGAATAAAATGTAAAAGTTGAGATATTTCCTGACTTCTTGATATCAAGCAACAAAGGACGTTAAATCCCTCCAGATCGAAATCTGGGTGAAGAGTAGACAAGTGTCCCTACTTCCTGATCCCCCCACGGTGGGAAACCAGGGAGATGAAACTGGACTGGTGCATCCACTTCCTGTTTCAAGAGAAGTTCTCACCCATGGTGTAGTCTGGGAGACTCTCCAAATTGAAGACTTGAAGAAATTTAAGAGCAAAATAGCTAGAAACTGCGAGAGTGAGGCATGGGGAAAGAAACAGGGAGGGAGAGAAAGTAAGAGAGAGGGGAGAAGGGGAGAGGGAGAGAGAGGGTGAAGGGGAGGGGGAGAGGGGAAGGGAGAGGGAGAGGGAGAGAATGTGAAAGAATATTGATAGCTTCAGAGAATCTTCTCTGAGCTCATCAGAGAACTAACCTCTGCACTAGGATGAGGATATGCAAATGTGGAGGATTGGATGGAGCAAAGGCTGTGGACAGGACCTGTTCTCACCAGCCAGACTCAAAAACCCCATCACTCACTGCGCATGGGGCAGAGGGACACAGGAGCTCATTTCAGTTATATTAAAATAGCCTCGGGTCAAAAATTATCCAGTTCTACTCAATAAACCTTCAGAGCAAGATCTGAAAAGGTCACATGGTTTCCAGGTAGCTTAACAGGACCCTGGGAGTTAGAAAAAGGTCCAACTTTGAGGTGTAAATGTTTGAGATCTGGAAGAACACCATTATGATGTCCCTCTGTATATATGGCTATCTATCACTTGGGGGCAGGCCGAGGACAGATCTTATCTCTGCGATGCAAACCTGGAAGCTTTTGTGAACATAACAAAAGGTTAGGAAGAAATAAAAAGATAAGTAGTAGAGGAGACACAGTGGAATCTGGCTAAGGGGTGAAGGGCTTGCTCAGTGTCTGAGAGGTTGCAGGTTTAACTCACCACCACAAAAGACAAAACTCAAACCAAACCTCACCTAAGCCTATAAAAGAGGAAGAAGAAGGAGAGAACCATAGTAAATATGGTGGCCACTCTAGCTGCCAATTTTTACCCAAAGGGACACATGTTGATTTAAAGTTGTATGATAGCTATGGAAGATGAAAACAGGACATGGGATTAGGGATTTATTGTCTGTAATGAGCAATGTAGTCACTTGCTGAAGATCAAGCTATCAACACTCTTCGCTAACACTGCAAGCAACCATTTTAGGTAGTTAGTAAGCCAGTTTTAATAATCCCAGAAGCTGCCTACGTATAAATTTTGAGAACACTTGACAGTGCATTCGTCTGACAGTGCCTTCTGTATTCACTGACGTTTACAGTCCTAAAATAAAAAAGTTATTGAAAACATCTTTTTAACCTTTACCTCCTCACCGTGCATAAATCACAGTGTACCTACAAAGACTTGCTGATTTGGGAGACAAAGATGCTTTTGTGTTTGTGTCTACATTCCCAGCATGATCAAATGCTAATATCTGCTTGCATTTATATTCATGTTCTTACTGTTTGTAGGGAGATTTCTAAAGAATAAATTGGAAGATTTGCTTCACCTTGACTCCCAAGGGGGAGGGGCACAGAAACCAAAACAAAAACCAAATTTCTAGCCAAACTTTGAGATCCCCATGATGTCCACACTGTGCATGTTTGAAATCCTGAGATTTAAGAGACCTTCTATCCATTCCTGTCCTCCTAGGGACTGGGTTCACATGCCAGTGAGCTAAGCCTGACAGGAAAGGGTCCTGGGTGCCTGTTTCCAAATGACAGGACCATAGAGAAATAATCCAACACACTCATTTCCCACGAAGGAGAAACAATTCAACTCTTTTGGAGTAATTCTCTCCCTTCTCCCATCTCTGCTGTTCACAGGCGTCTTCTCTTTGCCTGTTGATTTCTTCAGGAAAGTAGACAGCCTGATGCTTGTATATCAAAATGGCTGACATTTTCCTGGGGTGGAGAAATATCATGAGCAAAGCGATAACTGACATTGAAGAAGAAGAAAACAGGTTTGGGCTGGTTAGAGGCATTTTCAACCAGAGATCTCTCTGAGTAGCTACGAGTGTTGGAAGAAACCAAGGTTGTCCAGTGCACCACGACTAGCCTTTCCTCCCATTCTATATGAATTCTTCTGCTGCGGACTGGCATTGCAGGCAAAACGATGCCACCAGAGGCAGCTTTAGTATGGCTGTCATTCTACTTTAAAGAGCAGTGGCCATTTTCCAGAGTCCTTGGCAAGTCATTAGGGGAAGTCTTACTCCTCAAATTGCCCTCAGGTCACCTCCAGCTTCCTTGTTACAATCCTAAGTGTTACTACATTGTTGCTTCTTCTTCAAGTGCTAGCTGGAGGAGCACTTTCCCTCCCTGAGGGAGTCCTCCCTCCTCCAGCGTGCTCAGTCCTGCCCTAAAGGATCCCTAAAGTTTCCACAGCTTCCTGCGCGTCCAGAGGGCCCTTTGTCCTCATCTTCCTCATTTCAGGGAATTGCAGGGTAGGAAGAGCAAGAGGAGTTGCAATTCCAGACTCACACAACCATCTTGGACTGGAAACATCCTCTAATTTGTGTTCGCTGGTCAAAAATGAAGAAGTATGGTGAAACAAAGTTCCAATTGCGTAGAGAGCGACTGCTTCAGGGATGAGAATCCCCTGAGGGTTTTACCCTGTGCTGACTCACGGCTCTAAAGCAGAGTTTCTCAATGTGTGAATTTTGACCCCTTATGTGTATGTGTGTGTGTGTGGGGGGGGGGGGGGTCACATAACAGACAGCCTGCATATCACATATTTATAGTATGATTTATAACACTAGCAAAATTACAGTTATAGAGTGCAACAAAATAATTTTTTGGTTGGGGGTTGCCACATATTGCAGCATTAGGAAAGTTGAGAGCCACCATTCTAAAGGCATGTGGTTCTTGGGGTATATGTCTGATCACCAGTCTGTGGAACTTGGTGTGTGGCAGCAAGACTGCCAGTGGGAGGACAAACCGGGAGCACAGGTGGAGGAGGACTGGTGTCAATCATTTGACTACATCCAAAACCAAGATATGATTTCTGCTGGCTAATTAGGAGAGCTATTTAGGTTGTATAGAGAAAATTCGGGCATTCAGTGTGGTGTGTGGTTCTCATGGAGACAAGACTACTACCTTTTTTTTTTTTTTTTTTTTTTTTTTTTTTAACTGGTCTCTGAAGAATTTCTGGCCACCAAGGACTGACTGAGTCCATATCTGGTCCCAACTCTTAAATAAGTATTTCATTTAATTTTTACATCAGTAAGCACAGGAGTCCAGGCAAAGTGATTTCCAAGTTCCATACTTAATCTCTTTTCACACAGATGGGAAGGCACTCTGGGGCTGCGTCTATGCACTAAACGTCTCTGAGGCCACACATTCCTGTCTCTGCTTTATCCCTGTGCTAATTGTTTAGATAGTGGGCTCCATCCTAGACACGGCTGTGCAAGCGACAGTCAGGCAGACAGGCCACCATCTTCATTAGCTACTGTGTTAACGTGGAGTAGAGCCCACAGTCTTTCTGAGCATCACTGTCCACACAGATGAAATGAAGCTGTGCAAGCCAATAAGGAAGGAGTTTTGCAAGATGTCGAACATCATGAGGTGTGTGTGTGTGTGTGTGTGTGTGTGTGTGTTTAGGGGACACAGAGGCTGCTGAGTTTATGCCAGGTCTCTGATCACTTGCACAATAAGTTGACATGTTGTTCTCACTGCTGCTCCAGCCTTGGCACACAGGGGACACAAAAGGAAAATCATGGCTTAGAGAATAAAATGCTAGCCAAAGGGACTTCTTATTCTTGTGAGTTTTTAGGGGCATTTCAAACGAGGGAGGCTAGAGCGCGGAAGACCTGCCTCTCACCGTCCAGATTCTGGCAGAAGGGGACAGGGAAAAGCATGGTCGAGGCCCTGCATCTTGGTTACACACACTGGCTGAGGCCCCTGTGATCTGAACCTGCTAGGGCGCAGGCGGGGTGTAGGAAACCAGAGGCCCCGGCAGAGGGCGCCGGGTACCTGCTGAGAGTGCGGCACCGTGTTTGGGGTGCTTGTGGGGCGCGGGTCACGGGCTGCACTCGTGAGTTGACCGCAGAAGCGCCTTGGCGGGCGGAGCGCGGAGAGCAGAGCGAGCGGCACAGGAGAGGGCGCAGGGTTGGCGGAGTCGGGGAGCGTGGTCTCCCAGATCGGTGAGCACTCTCGTCCTGGGGCTTCCCGTACCCCTGCTGCGGGGCACTCAGTGACAACTCAGCGACGTGGGCAGTGTCCAGGACTAGCAGGGCGTGGGTGTGGGTAGGGTCAGCTCTGACCCCGAGCTTTGGGTGGAACTTGGAGTTGACCCGGAGAGGCGCTGAACGAGAGTTTGGTTTACTTGATTTGAGCATCAGGATTTGTTCCTCAGGTTCTGTCTTGTGCCAGGGTCCCCCGGGGAGGGGTGGGGGGATCAGGTAGCCAGAGAGGGCACAGCGATTAGGTAGGCGTCCCACACCCCTGCTCCAGCTGTGCCTTCAGTGAACCACGTGTGGCTGTCGCCCGCCACTCTGCCTGTCAAGCTCAGCCCACCACCGGGGCCGGGAGGGGACGCGGAGGCGGGGTGGGCTGTGCCCCGCTGGAACCCAGCCGGCCGGTGCCCTCGCTCGCTCGAGCTGTTGTGCTTGCCTGGAGCTCCTGCCACTGCTGACAGGGAGCGAGCGGGTGGCTCCCCAAGGAGGCTCAGGGTCCTGCCCTAAGAACGAGGAGCCAAAGGGGTGCCCAGAGCTGGGCTTCCTCAGACAGGACAGAAGCTGTTCCAGTCCTGGAGGTTCCTCTCCCAAGGAAGCTCCGAGAACCCTCCTGGGGGCGGGGGCAGCAATCTGTAGGTGGGCAAGGTAGCAGGAGGGGCGCCGCTTCCCTGGCACCTGGCCTGGGATTCCTTTCCCAAATCCATCCCAGAGATTTTTCTGCATGAGGAGGGGGAACACTTGCTCTGCTGGAGGGACTCGTTGAGTCCAGGGGTTTTGGGAGAAGTGACTCTAAAGCAAGGTAGGTGGTCTTGATGGACTTGTCCAGGGGGTGATGGGCTGAGATTTTGTGTAGCCAAATAGGAGGTCTGCACAGAGTATTGGTGAACGACTTTGTGTTTCCCTTTGCTTTTTAGGGCATTTGGAGAGATGTGGCACCAGGGGCTTGAAGGAGAAATGCATGTATTTTAGGCTGTGTCTCAGAAGAAGAGGCAGCATCCCCGAAAAGTGACTGAGATTGACCAGGAAGAGGCCCCAGACTCTTAGAGTATGCTTAAAAGCCTATGCATTCCTTGGGGAATCTAGGGACCAGCGGATGCCAGGGAACAGCGACCTGGAGCACTGAACCCAGAAGACAGGTGGAAAGCAAGCGGCTCTTCTTCCTGGTATGGCTTGGATTGCTATGGAGATGCTCCTGATGGAACACCATTGTGCTTTTGTCCAGACAGCAACTGGGGCTGGAGAAGGGGCTGGGTGGTGAGTGATTGGGGGAAGTCTGGCTAAGCCTGGCCAAGAACGTGAGGGCTAAGCCACCGGAAGTGCTTTCCTTCTGGAAGATGGCTCCTAACACTTCTACCATGGATGAGACTGGCCTGCCAGTGGAGAGGGACTTCTCCTTTCGCATCCTCACAGCCTGTTTTCTGTCCCTGCTTATCCTGTCCACTCTCTTAGGGAATACCCTTGTCTGTGCCGCTGTCATCAGGTTTCGACACCTGCGGTCCAAGGTGACCAACTTCTTTGTCATCTCTTTAGCTGTGTCAGATCTCTTGGTGGCTGTCTTGGTCATGCCCTGGAAAGCTGTGGCTGAGATTGCTGGCTTTTGGCCCTTTGGGTCCTTTTGTAACATTTGGGTAGCCTTTGACATCATGTGCTCCACGGCATCCATCCTTAACCTCTGTGTGATCAGCGTGGACAGGTATTGGGCTATCTCCAGCCCTTTCCAGTATGAGAGGAAGATGACTCCGAAGGCAGCCTTCATCCTGATTAGCGTAGCATGGACTTTGTCTGTTCTCATATCCTTCATTCCAGTGCAGCTAAGCTGGCACAAGGCAAAACCTACATGGCCCTTGGATGGCAATTTTACTTCCCTGGAAGATGCCGAGGATGACAACTGTGACACGAGGTTGAGCAGGACATACGCCATTTCATCCTCCCTCATAAGCTTTTACATCCCCGTAGCCATTATGATCGTCACTTACACCAGTATCTACAGGATTGCCCAGAAGCAAATCCGGCGCATCTCAGCTTTGGAGAGGGCAGCAGTCCATGCCAAGAACTGCCAGACCACCACAGGTAATGGAAACCCTGTCGAATGCTCTCAATCAGAAAGTTCCTTTAAGATGTCCTTTAAGAGGGAGACTAAAGTCCTGAAGACACTGTCTGTGATCATGGGGGTATTCGTGTGCTGCTGGCTCCCTTTCTTCATTTCGAACTGTATGGTGCCCTTCTGTGGCTCTGAGGAGACCCAGCCATTCTGCATTGATTCCATCACCTTCGATGTATTTGTGTGGTTTGGCTGGGCGAATTCCTCCCTGAACCCCATTATTTATGCTTTTAATGCCGATTTTCAGAAGGCATTCTCGACCCTCTTAGGATGCTATAGACTCTGCCCTACAACGAATAATGCCATAGAGACTGTAAGCATCAACAACAACGGGGCTGTGATGTTTTCCAGCCACCATGAGCCCCGAGGCTCCATCTCCAAGGACTGTAATCTGGTTTACCTGATCCCTCATGCTGTGGGCTCCTCTGAGGACCTGAAGAGGGAGGAGGCCGGTGGCATACCTAAGCCACTGGAGAAGCTGTCCCCGGCCTTATCGGTCATATTGGACTATGACACCGATGTCTCTCTAGAAAAGATCCAACCCGTTACCCACAGCGGACAGCATTCAACCTGAATATTGGGTTCTCATCTCTGAAGCTATGAGTTCCCTAGGGCTTGCTGTTAAGAAATTAACACGAGACCCCTCTGCTGCTTTTGGACAGTTACAGAACTTCTCCAACTCACTGACTCCAGTGTATTCTCTAGCCACAAGGGAAATGACTTAGGCTCTGAAATCCTTTTTGAAGCATTATCTTAGGACACTCTATATATATATATTTAAAAAAATAATAGGGCCAAAAGTCAACTGTAAACAGCTTCACTTAAAAATCAAACTTTCCAGGAAGGAAGTGTGAGAGTTGTTTGCTGTATCCAAACAGGTGCTAAAACTGTCCAAGCAGTTTTCAGATTGTAAAGGTAGGTGCATGCCTTTGTTAATTAACTTCTCTGACAATAATTGAGCCTTACAGCAAGAGTGGGATTTCTTTTTTTTTTTTCTTTCTCAGAATTGACAGATGCATTGTTGATAATGGTTTTATTTATTTATTTATTTATTTATTTATTTATTTATTGTATTATATGGATATTTTAAATTTATCATAGTGAACCTATATTTAGCTTATTTAATAGACCGAACCAATGTTAAATCAGAGACTGAACTGTCCATTGTACTAGCACTTCATGAGCCAATGAAACAGTACACATAGACTCTGAGATTCTGAGCTGGGAATGACTTCTGGGAAGGCAGCAAAGGCTGATGTGGTGGTTCCTTAACTCAACACAGACACAAATAAACACAAGGTAAGAAGTGACTAACACTACCAATGCTCTGCCCCTAAAAATATTTTGGAAAGATATGTTTTTTAAAAAAGAAGCTACTATTGTGTTCTGAATGTTTTAAATGGCAGAGGCTTTCCCCGAGGCAAATTTGCACTTCTGTAAATATCTCTGTAAAAGCCAGCTCAAGAAGAAATCCAACTTTAGATTTCTGTCTGAATGTCGAGGAAGAGCATATGCCACTTTGTATTTATGTAAAATAATTGGCCCTCCCTGTCATTTCTCATTTCATGCTTGAAATGGCTTTCTGAAACAAACAAATGACTGTCCAGGATTAAGATGTGCATCGAGGTGAATGAGCTGTAAAGTCACAGGTCACAGCAGCCCCTCCGATAGTTGGGCTCATCGCTGGTTCTTCATCTGCCCAGGTCTAACCAAGCCGGCTGCTCAAGGGGCTACTTTTGTAGTGCTTTAATCCGAATTTAGTATCCTCTCTTAAAAAAAAAAAAAAAAGCTCTTTAATGTTAGTGGTAAACTAGCTAATGAGCTGTGCCTCATCGTGGAAGTATACACTTCTGTTGTTGGTGGGGGGAATAGAAGAACCCCTTCCCGGTGTGTGTTGAGCATCACAAAGCCATCAGCATCACTAGTCACAAATGCTACTTTTTTTCCTCCCTGTGGTTTTGAATCTAGTTTCCAAGTCATAGCCTGGACTGCAAAAAGTACCATCAAGTCCCCTCGGGTGGGGGTATTGCAACAGTGTTTCTTTTGTTGTTTGAAATGTTTACAAGGTGTTCTTTGGAAGCAGCTGCAACATGTGGATAGAACTGAAGGAAGGGCTGACTGGCTTGCTAACAGTATCTCCTGCAGGGGTCTGTGTTACGTACTTTGAATGTTTTCTCAGCTCTACCGCTTGTATGCTTTCTTACATAAAATAAAATTATTTTGTGAATTCAAATCAACCCCAAATGGAGCTCTGTTGCATTTGTTAAACCCATTTTAAAAGCTAGACTGCTTCAGGTAGACAGCTAAGAAAATGGGGAGAGCATCTTTGGATATTCACTCCTCTTTTAAGACAGGGATTTCTCTCCTATGTGCCCTTGGTTGCTTTTGAATGTTTATGTGGAAAACACTGCCACACATGTTTCTTATATTTTAAATGTGCTCTAAGAAGAAACCTTTGTTCACTTGAAAAATTACTCTGCTTCTCTCTCTGTTTTTCAGATTTGAAGATGTTCTCATTTTTAGCTCTTTCTTTTTAAGAGATTATTTGTAAATGGAATAAAAATTTTAGAAAGGACTGTCTTGCTCTGAGTGGCTGTAGTTTTGTAGTTGAGGGTAACCACCATGCATGCTAGTGACGCTTATTTCAAAACAACTTAGAAATGATCTATTCTAAAGAAAACATGGCTTGTGACACTGGGATCACCGTAACGATTAGCAGGACCACTCTCTGATTCTGCCAGTGCTACTTGCCAGCTAACTCAAGGAAGGGAAAGGGCTCAGCTGCTGGTGATGTAGAAATTAAGGGTTAAGTTTATAGTCTGGAGCATTGCACAGCAGACGGCATCTCTTTAGAGTCCCACTTGCATCTCCCAGGCCCTGGCATTCAGCGAACACATCTGGAGTGAGCTCTAGGAAAAACCCTGTGCCTTTTTTTCAAATCTCATGACTTCTGGATGCCTTGCTCCTGGAGGCTCAACGTTAGGTTCAACTCAGAAGCTCAGACAGCCACAGGCTACAGTGCTCAGGCAAGGCTGTCACTGTGGAGTCAATGAAACCTGACATAGGAGTGTCCCTTCAATAGTGCATTTAGAAGTGATTTTGAATAATTATAACCTTGAACAAGATTGTGCTCTGGGTTTCTCTGATTCTGGATCGACTTAGGCCATCTAAAGAACGCTAATTCTGAGAAGTATAAAAGCAAACTTGTGGTAAGACTGATATTTCATTTTTTAACTCCAGTCAGGAGTTGTAATAATGTCCTATATATGTGAAATACTTAACTGAGATGGAGACAATTTCAGATTTTCTCTTTCTTCCTCATGAAAAAAAAAAAGCTGCCTTCATTAAATGTACACATAGTAACAGACATGACAGGAAGGAGGCCTGAGCTCAGGGCTGGGGAATGAATCACAAGTTCCCACAGCCCAGCCCCTGGCTTCTCCTGAGACCTAAGCAAGTATTACTGTGAGTCCCACTTGAGTGTGTCCATCAGTGGGAAGGGCAGAGCTTCTGCTTAGGTTTTGTCAGGAAAGGCTCAGCCTAGCACCAGGTCAGTGTGTAATCGGCTTCAGAGACTTCCTGAGCTCTTCATTGTCTTTGGGGACTCCGTGTGACCTCAGGCCAGGCATGCACCAGTGTTTCTTCCCATTTCCACTGTCTATCCCAAGCCCTCTGCAGAGCGTACAGGGTCCTCTTTCAGTAAAAGTGAGCATAAATGGGTATATTTACTTCTCTGAGCCCAGTGCCCTTTTTGGGAGACGAGGCTCATTGTGCAGGTTGTCTGAGGGTGGGAATGAAGCAGTGTGTGAGAGCCTGGGATACTGTCTCATAGCATCGACCTTTAGTATAAATGGATCTGCCATTTGTGTTTTTTAATGGAATGTAATTAATTTTCAGCATACACTTGGTTGGGGATCCTCTTTTGCTGTAGCTATTCACCCTTACAGTAACAAGTGACATTTTATGTCTTCCTGGTTATGAAAATTGCCTTAAGCTGCCGCTACACAATGATCAAATCTGCACACAACATTTTAATCCACCAAATCTCCTTATCTTGGAGAATTTGTTTCAGGAATCATAAGCCAGTGACTTACCTCATCTGGGCTAGTAAATGTATACTTGTTTGTTTGTGTGGCTGGTACACAGAGGTCATTTGAAGGAAGCAGCATGGTGAGTCACAAGATTGTGACACTTGGTAGATATGATGTAGCTGTACAGATTTGTTTGAAGTCCCTACATAGGAAACATGACCTGTTTATTTGCCAGAGGACTCAGGGCACAGCATGTCACAGCGCAGACATACCACTAAGGTTTCTGCCTGGCTGTTTGTCACATCGATGTTCATGGGATACACAGATTTATAGCAGTAGTAGCATTTGGACTGTAGCCTGTTCAAGATTTGGGACTTGTAATTTAAATAGTATTAGACGCTCAGGATTAATCTCTGATTTAAAAAGGTTTAAGCTTCTAATCGCAATGAGAAAAAATGTGTGGAGCCGGATAGAGCAGACCCCCACCAGCACTTGACTTTTGTAGATGTCTTCAGCCACGGGGAAGGATTTAGTCTGAGGCCACCTCACACATCCCTGGGAACAGAGATAATAGTGAAGTGGCAGATGGCAATGGGACCCATGAAGACTGTGTTACAGGGCAGGATGCTTCGTTTCATTTAAACAAATGGGCCCATTATTGATAGTACCTGTGGGTAAGTTGTCACCTCTCCAACAAGGATGTGGTTGGAGTGAGCAGAGGGAGGGGCTCAGATCTGTTCTGGTTGAAAATTATGAGATGTGAGTGCCATTGTGGGCAAGCATTGACTGTGACGGATTTTCTCCAGGCAGTTTCTCTTTGCTATTAGAAACCCTAACAGAAGGAAAGGTTTCATTAGTTTTCACTGACATAGTAAAGGATTTCCTTATGGCATCTGACACTTTTTCTTTGTTTCCAGTCCTCTCCCTCCCCTACTTCTGCTGCCCCTTCCTCTCCCCAAGTAGCCTTCTTCTGCTTCTCCAGGCATACATGTTCTGCCTCACCTAAGATTCTTTCCCCCTTCTCGTCGTCTTTTTTGTAGTTTCATGGCCTGTACCACCATTCCCACAGAAACATATTTGTACTGCCTGATTCTGTGTGTCAACTTGACACAAGCTGGAGTTATCACAGAGAAAGGAGCCTCCCTTGAGGACATACCTCCATGAGATCCAGCTGTAAGGCATTTTCTCAATTAGGGATTAAGGTGGGAGGACCCATTGTGGGTGGTGCCATCCCTGTACTGGTGGCCCTGGGATCTATAAGAAAGCAAGCCAAGCAAGCCAGGGGAAGCAAGCCAGTAAGTAACATCCATCCATGACCTCTGCATCAGCTCCTGCCTCCAGGTTCCTGCCCTGTGTGAGTTCCTGTCCTGACTTCCTTTGGTGATGAACAGCAATGTGGAAGTGTAAGTTGAATACACCCTTTCCTCCCCAACTTGTTTCTTGGTCACGATGTTTTGTGCAGGAATAGAAACCCTGACTAAGACAATATTCACATCTATGAAATCTCAGATGTGCAAATGAGAGACAATATGGTTCTTGTCTTCTGAGTCTGTTTCTAAAGCTAAACATGGCGCTGTGCAATTCTATCCACTCTCCTCCAAATGTCATGATTTCAGTTTTCTTTAAGATGGGGTCAGATTTCATTGTGTATGTATAGCACATTTTCTTTACATATTTGTCTCTTGACAGATAGATGTCTAGGTTGGGTCCATTTCCTACCTATTATGAACAGTGCAGCTAATCATGAATTTGCAAATAACTTTGTGGTAGGGCTTCGACTTCTCTGGGTACTTGCCCAGGACTGCTATAATCTGGTTACCCAGTCGTCCCTCCTACTTTTGATTTTCTAAGAAACCTTTATGCTGATTTCCACAATGCTTAACACTCAGTTTACACTCAGACTTGTAGTTAATAAGGGTCCCTCCCTTGGCATCACCAGCAATTCTTTTTTAATGATAGCCATTCAGACTGAGGTGAGACAGAATCAGAAAGCAGTTTTAAGTTGCATCTCAGAAAGATATTTTAAATACACAAACAGGACTGTGTTTTACCTACACACAGCATTCTTGAATGGATTCCACTTATTATTCTTATTTTTTAAATCATCACACTTATTCAAAGACCTTCATGACCAAGACTAAAGGTGGCCTCTGCAGCCTCATGTCTTTCAGTGCTCACGAGCCATCCCACAAGCATCTCCAGCTCTGTGCAGTGAATGCCCAGTGTCAGCATCTCCAGCTCTGTGCAGTGAATGCCCAGTGTCAGCATCTCCAGCTCTGTGCAGTGAATGCCCAGAGTCAGCATCTCCAGCTCTGTGCAGTGAATGCCCAGAGTCAGCATCTCCAGCTCTGTGCAGTGAATGCCCAGAGTCAGCATCTCCAGCTCTGTGCAGTGAATGCCCAGAGTCAGCATCTCCAGCTCTGTGCAGTGAATGCCCAGAGTCAGCATCTCCAGCTCTGTGCAGTGAATGCCCAGAGTCAGCATCTCCAGCTCTGTGCAGTGAATGCCCAGAGTCAGCATCTCCAGCTCTGTGCAGTGAATGCCCAGAGTCAGCATCTCCAGCTCTGTGCAGTGAATGCCCAGAGCCCTTTCTTGCTTTTATGCCTCTGCACACGCTGTTCATTCTGCTGGAATTGCCCTTCCCTGCTGCTGTGTTTAAACTCCCACAACTCCTTACCCTTTAAGGTTATGTTAGGTAAAACGGCCAGAGTTTAACCTCTTCCTCCCTTCTCCTACCACACTGCTGTGGGACGGCCTCCTTTACTTCTTTCAGAATGAAGTGGGACAGTCTCCATTATTGTGCTGAGGTCATAGGCCTTGCCAGACAGAAGCTGTTTTCTTCTGTGCTCCTATATTCTTTTAAAAAGCTCACTGAAATCGAAAAGAAATATTGTCACAGAGATGGCATTGGATCCCCTGGGACTGGAGTTACAGGTAGTTGTCAGGTGTCGCTGGGAACTGAACCTGGGTCCTCTGGAAGAGCAGTCAGTGCTCTTAATCCCTGAGCCATCTCTCCAGCCCTCTGGGTCTATTCTTACGAATTCAGGATGTGTGACTTACAAGACTTGTTTATCAAACCTCTACTGAATTAATCCGTGAGTTGAAACAGGGAATGCTGGAGTCACAAATGTATTTATGTATCCGTTTATTTGAGTGTGTGTGCATGCACACACAGGCAGTGGATATGTGTCTACAGGTGTACATGCATGTGGGAGCCACGGGACTGTCTAGGCTGGCTGGCCTGTGAGCTCTGGGGATCCACCCTTCTCCATGCCAACTGTACTAGATGTTACAGATGTGCGACTACACTGGAATTTTTAGCAGGGGTTCTGGAGATCTGGTCTCAGCTCATCATGCTTACACAGTGGGCACATTACTAACTGAACCATCTTCACAGCCCCCACAGTTTTATTATTCAAATGTATTTATTTACTTGTATGTGTTTGTTTGCATGCATATGGGTACATGTATGTTATGTGGAGGCCAGACGTCAACCTTGAGCTCGTTTCTCAGGAGCCATCTAACTAAATTTTAATTAATTAATTAATTAATTAATTAAAGGCTCTCAGTGGTGCTTAGGTTGGCTGACCAGGGAGCCCCTTGTTCTGACTCCATCTCCCCATCTCCCCATCTCCCCAGGACTGAAATTACAAACTGTGCCACCATGCCTGTCTTTTTATGTGGTTAGTGGGGTTCAAAGTCAAGCTTTTTTATTTGTAAGGCAAATGCTTTACTGACTAAATTATCTCTCTGTGTTCCCTGGAGATGCTTTTGCTATGTGTGGACTTTTGATATATTTGCATAAGTCTTCTATGCTCTCTCTAATGTGTTTAGATTTATTCTTCCTTGGTATCTGAGCTATAGTTCCTTGAAGTCTCTCACAGCTGTTGAGAGAGGTAATGATACCCATACATCACAGGAAAAGCTTCTGTACACACACACACACACACACACACACACACACACACACACATTCATATAGCTAAACTCATTAGCATATGGCTGTTTGTAATGTACGTGTATTTGTAAACACACAACTTGATATAGTTTTCAGTTAGTAATCCCCTAAGAACATCTTGTATGGGCAGATCCCATGCTGTATGCTAGTGTCATGGAAACCAGTCAGATTTTATCCCAGCCTTGGAGGGACTTCACAAACAAACCAGTCCTGAGGGTGTGATGCAGGGAGGAAGGAAGTGCGCTCTTCCAGGTGTGTCCCCAATGTGGTGAGCCTCAAGGAGGACGACTCCAGCACCAAGTCCAATCCTTAGGGTGCGGCTCTCAACCTGTGCGTCACAACCCACTGTGGAAGCCCAACAATGCGTTTACAGGGTCAGCTCAGAGCACCGGAAAACACAGACATTTCAACTGCAATTTGTAACAGTAGCAAAATTACAGTTATACAGTAGCAACAGAAGTAGTTTTATGGTTGGGGGTCAGCACAACACGAGGAACTGTGTTAAAGGGTCACAGTGTTAGGAAGGCCAAGAAGCGCCGCTTTAGGGGCTCGGTCTATTCTCACACGCATCCGACGACAGAGGGCGTTGTTAACACTGCCATGCCCACCTCAATGCTCAAGGTATAGGATAAATACAAGGCCACACAGCTGGAAAATGATTCTTTTTAACCATGATCCCATTCTCTTTACCAGGAAATATTCCTTATTGATTAAGTAACTTCTTAATCAATAAGTGTTCTTTTCACTTCAAGTTGGTGTATTAAGAAAAAAAAAACCTTTTTATTCTGGACACTTCCCCAGGCATATACAGAATGAAATAATGCCTTCACTATAAACTAGATGAACATCAACTTCATCCCAGGTGGTTCTGACCGCTCACCCAGCTCCAAGCTATAGAGTAGAGCTCCGGGGATTGGTTTTAAAAGGGTCCATGAGTAATGAGTGGCGCACAGAGTTTAAGACAGGCAGATCTTTAAGACACTGAAATTTCAAAAATCATGACCTGGTGCGGTTCAAGGGAATCCAGAGGCGACTTATTCTCAGCTAAGATCTGCCTTTGCACGCCAGCTTGATTAGACACATATACTCAGTCTCAGTAAGATTATGTACCTGCCTCATGACCAGGGACGCTTTATAATGAGGATAGGAGAATGGTGGCAAGTGGGGGTGGGGGAGGGGGTATGGGGATGGGAGATGGGGATGAGGAATGGAAAAGACCATGCTAATGGAGGGCATGGGGACTGGGCCTAGGACTGGGAAGTGAACTGCATCAGAAGTGGGCCACAGGATGGGTGGAGTTTTGACAGGTAGAGATGGATATGGAGAGGGAATGCATAGACTGGGGCTGGGGAAGGATGCTGAGCCAGCGCTCTGGATACCGGGCATGATGCGGAGATGAAGGTTTGCACCACAGTCTGTCACGTGCATTGCTTCGACATGGTGTCTCCTTCTGCAAAGGCCCACGTTGGTGTACCTGGAGAGTAAGCCAGATGCGCCCTGGACCCTTCCTCGATCCTGCTGTATTCATCTGGTCACCCTCAGGTGACAGCCCTTAGCTTTTCTTCCTCCTTGCCATCCTCATCCGCAGGAGACTCCCCGTGGTTCGAATCTCCCTGTGCCTCCCTGAGGCCTCCCTCTGATGCCTGCGGCTCCTTGCAGGACCAGCCTCTGCCCTGTCTGCTTTCTGTTTCTCATACGAGCTTGGGAGTCCCCAGAGGGAGCCATGCATCCTTAAAACAAAATATTCTTACTGCCCAGCACAGCTGGCCACACAAGGGCAACAAAAGTATTTGAGATGTATCAGTGGGTTAATATCTTTGTAAAAAGAGTGAGGTAGGTGCTTGCCATACATACAATTTGGTTTTCACTATGGGGTTGTCTCAGCAATGGTTTCTCTACTGCTGACACAATCAAAGGAGGTATTTGAAACAGTATTTAGGTGGCAAATGATAAGTCTCATATTTATGTGCCTGGATAATGATTCAGGCATTTATACGAGAGAGAGAGAGAGAGAGAGAGAGAGAGAGAGAGAGAGAGAGAGAGAGAGAGAGAGAGAGAGGAGAAATGCCAGCCAAAGAGAGAGAGGAGAAATGCCAGCCAAATGTCACAGGAGCATTCCTGGATTGTCTAGCCACATGCATGTTGTATGGAGACTGAGTTTTTAGGTCAAATGTATTTAACATTGCAAACAGGTTGGCTGTAATTAAGATAATGGTCCGTCCCATTTCTAAGATGCTTTTTCAATGCACACTGCTGTTAGCTATTAAACTGGGAGTAGGGGGAGTGCTCACCCACATTTGTGCAAAACATCTGTGGATTTTACTGACCTCATAGTAGGTTAGCTATAAACAGACTGTTTCTGACTGATATAAGAAGATTAAAGAGGACCTACTTTTAGAGCGGACTGGGGGCAATGAAGTGGTGGCTTTGGTTTGTTTAAAAAGCTTGGTTTCAATACTGTCAAGGCAAAAGTACAAATGTCCTTTTTAGAAAGCATTCATTGGCATCAAATTTGAAGCAAAAGCCCATATGTTTGCCCTTGGTGCCATATAATTTATAACATCTTATTTGGATTCCACTGTCCTATAGTGGAATCTCCAGTTGGGGACAAGACACAGACATTTTTTCTGTCCCTGTCACAGTAATGTAAATTGACACTTCTAGTAAAGAGAAGGGTTTGGCTGTAGTTATCAAACTCTAAAATACACACAAGGTTTGACCCAGTGATTCTAGCTCCCCAAATCTTCCCTATCCAGCCTCTTGTGCAGGACACATCCTGCTGGCTTTTTTGTGAGTCAGTGGTAGACAATGAGTGTCCATAATACAGGAGTGAACTAGCTGCAGGATGCTGTAGAAGTCTAAGGACATGTCCCCTCTGGCCTATAAAGGTTCACTGGAATAAACAGAAACAGGCAGATTCACTAGAGGAAAACACACACACACACACACACACACACACACACACACACACACACACACAGTTATTAATATCAATCTATAGGAATGCAGTCACATTGTGCGATTATCCTGTAACTCAACTGTAGTCACACTGTGTGATTTTCCTGTGGCTCAGCAATTTTTAGAAACATATTAACCCCGCCGCCTTTTTTCCACTGAAGAGGGGCAAGGAGGGATGTTAGAATCTGTGCCCAAATACCTGACAAGAAACTGTTTAAGAAGGAAAGGTGTTTCATTGGCTTACAGTTTGGGGGTACCCTCCCCCATGTCAGGAGAGGCTGACCACATTGTAGCTACACTCAGGAAGCAGAGAGTGAACCGGAGCTGAGCTGTAAAACCTCAAGCCAGTCCTTAACCACCCACTCCTTCCAGAAAGCTGTACCTTTCAAAAAATTAATTAAGACTGCTGTAATTACATCATTTTTCTTTTCTCCTTTGTCCCTCCAAACCCTCACCCCCCCACCCCTTGCTCTTTCAAATTCATGGCTTCTTTTCTCATTAATTGTTGTTAACATACATTATGTGCGTGCATAGTCTGCTAGGTACTATGCGTTCAAACATGAGTCTGTGGGGGACACGATGCATTTAAACACAACAGTAGAGGAGTTTTAGGGGAACGGTTCTTTTTTTTTTTTTTTTTAGGCTGTAACTCCGTGGTTTTAGAGAGCGAATCTGACCCACAGAACTGACAGTGGTTCGCCAGTGATTCTCTGTAGTACAAATAGCAAATGTTTTATTATCATGTTTATGTTAAATGTCCCCACTGGCTCATGTTAGATATTTCTAGAAAACTGCCATGAAGGCTTTCAAGTAAAAAGTGTTCGGGTTTGGAAATAAAATCAATTAAGGTAACAGGAAGGAAAGGCCAGGTGCCCCTCGTTTGACCTTTTGTTCTGAGGGGGAAACGTTTAAGTGTGAAGTATTCGATGCCATAACCTGTAAGATTGCAAAAGTCAAATGCAGAGGACCACCAGGCCAGAAAGGAACTGGGGAGGGAACAGTTTGGGTAGGGTTTGAGTGAACACTAGTGTGGTGGCGTTAAGAGATAGTTGACACTTTAGGAGGAGGGTCAGGAGGAGGTGCTTCATCTTTGATGGTGTGTTCTGGTGTGAACTCATTTAGTTCTCACCAGAGTGCATTTTCCAAGCTGAGAGCCGGGAATCTGATCTCCAAAGTTTGTTTGGCTTTCCTGTGTGTCACATGATCCTGCCTGCTCAATATGTCCTCTGCCACAAAGCCCTTAGCAGAGGCCAAGCAGATGGCCTTAGATTTTCAAAGTGAACCAAATAGACTTACTTTATTATTATTATTTTTTAGAACAAAGTATCCAACCTCGGATATTTTGTTATTTCAACAGGAAACAGACTCTCACTGTGGCTGTCAGTGGTAGAGAGAGGTGGTTAATTATTTGAGACATATATTGTATGGAAAAGGCCTTTGGGGTCCTCTTCTCAAAGGTCAGTTCGTAGGAGGGACAAAGGCCACAGCCTCCTGACCTCTGGCCAGACTTTCTGCAGTGTCTCTCAAGAGGTAGGCAGTGTGAGCAGTCAGCCCGACTTGGCTCACCCTGATGGTTAGGATGCCACAGATGTGCAGCTGACAGAGGTTCCAAGTGCAGTAGAGCACTCAGGGATGGAGGGGGCGGGGGAGGATGATGGAGGAGGGGAGGCTCCAAGGCTCCTTAAGAATAAGGACTGATATCTTACTTTTTATGATGGATTTTTATTTCAGAATGGCTTTAGGTTGGCAGATAGCAATGATAGTATAGGTTTCAACAAACCCTCTCTCCTACCACCCCCCATGACCAATACTTCACAGAACTATTGAATATGAACAAAATACATTGTGTAAAATCCCAAAAAATTAATAAAAATATACTGAAAGTAAGCTGAGTATGGTTATAATTCACGAAACACATTGGCATGCTGTTGTGGACTGATGCCCACATTTTATTCAGGCTTCCTTCGGTTCCCTTAGGTTCTGCTCCTTACCATAGGATTCCAGCCAGGTCACCACATGAGATCTGGCTGGCCACCAGGTGTCCTTAGGCTCTGGCAGTGTCTTGGGATTTTCAGAGACCTGGAAGTCTAGACAAATGAAGGTTGGACATAGAAGACTGACTCTTGCCTGGGGTTTGTGGGGTCTGCACCATCAGACTGTGGATTGTTTTTGAGGAAGAAGGGTGTAGAGGTTAAGGACCACTTTTTTCCAGTCACATCAAGAATAAACACTGCAGTCATTCCTTATCACCTGGGTCCCACAGCAGAGAGTATTTGTCGGGTTTCTTCCGAGCCATTACTCTTGCCCCTCCCACACTTTGCTTATTTATTTTTTTAATAAAGTTTTTTTCCTTTGTATTTTCTTTAAGATTTATTTATTTATTTATTTATTTATTATGTATACGTGCTCTACCTGCCAGAAGAGGCCATCAGATTCTCATTACAGAGGGTTGTGAGCCATCAAGTAGTTGCTGGGAATTGAACACGGGACCTCTGGAGGAGCAGCCAGAGCTCTTCATCACTGAGCCACCTCTCCAGCCCCCATAATTTATTCTTTTTAAAGGACACCATTTTGTGTGTCTGAAGGACTGTGGGAAACACGTGCATATTCACACGTTTGTTTAATCCGTTACTAATTCAGGTCAGCGTGGATCTTGGAAATCTAAGTTTTAATTGAATTATAGCTCAATATTACCTGCTTTTCATATTCAGTGTTAGCTTTGACCTCTGGGGGTTCTGCCAGCTGCCCCAGTGCCCTTTCCCACGAGGCTGCCATCGAGGGTTCCCCTGAACCTCTGTACTTCAGACACTGTAAGATGCTTTAGGCTGGACTTGAGTATTTCCTGTCCCAGCCCTTGCATCAGGCGTCTTCCCAGGGAGTCCGAGGCCCTGAGCTCTGCCCACTGTACGTGCTGATTGCTGAGAGGGACTCTGGGCTCCCTTAGCTGAGAGGCTAGTGGAGACACATGTGTACTAACCTGTAAATCCACACATGAAAGCACATTTTACCTGTAACCATTGGTAGGTGTGTTCAGTTAAATTTGCATTTTTCTGACATCTTCAGCTGGAACCCACTGCCATACAGGCCACTCTTACCCCTCCCCTCTCCTATCCCCACCCTTCTGAAATGGGGGAGCCTGGTCCCCACTTCTTTCCATCCAGTCAGTGAGAGTTCACTGTTCAATCCCCACATTGAGCCACTGGCTGATCACTTTGTTAAGTGTTTGTGCAATGGGCTTATGTGCGGGCGGTTCCATTTGCTTTTAGTCTTATAGATTCCATCGATTTCAATGTTACATCATATTTTCTCTTCACGAAGTTGTTTCAAGTGTCTGCAATGCCACTAAATCCTACCTTGGGTTCCTAGACCTTTAAAACAACAACCTCCTTAGGGAATTCCATGCATTAAGGGACATTCTACTCAGCAAAGTTCAGAAGAATGGCTTCACGCTGTGTCTAGCAATACCGTGCCATGCAGAAAGCTTCAGAGTCCTAGAAGTACACCGTGGAGCTAAAGAGATGGCTGAGGGATTAGGCTCTTCCAGAGGACTCGAGTTCAATTCCAGTCACCCACAAGGCACTCACAGTCACCTGTAACTCCAGTTTGAGGGGATCCAGCGTCCAGGCAAGCAACTGGTACATAGGCATGCATGCAAGGAAAACATTTATACTTTGCCTATTCAACCTTTCTCTCTTCCCTGCCTCTGGAAACCACAGCTCTTTTTACTCTTTACAGTTCAGCCTTTTCTCGATTGGCACACGAATGGACCTGTTCACTGTGTAGCAGCTTTTAGACCAGTTTCTTTCATTTGTTGTACTGGCTGGTTTTGTGTGTCAACTTGACACAAGTTGGAGTTATCACAGAGAAAGGAGCCTCCCTTGAGGAAATGCCTCCATGAGATCCAGCTGTAAGGCATTTTCTCAATTAGTGATCAAGTGGGGAGGGCCCACTGTGGGTGGTGCCATCCCTGGGCTGGTAGTCTTGTGTTCTATAAGAAAGCAAGCTGAGCAAGTCAGGGGAAGCAAGCCAGTAAGCAGCATCCCTCCATGGCCTCTGCATCAGCTCCCGCCTCCAAGTTCCTGCCCTGTGTGAGTTCCTGTCCTGACTTTCTTTGGTGATGACCAGCAGTGTGGAAATGTAAGCTGAATAAACCCTTTCCTCCCCAACTTGCTTCTTGGTCATGCTGTTTTGTGCAGGAATAGAAACCCTGACTAAGTCACTTATCAAGTGTGTCTATGATTCACCACTGTCTGGTGTGGCTCTGTTGTGCTCTTCTCTCCATCAGCAGCGTTCCACAATGTAGAGCTTTCACTCACCAAAGGGCAGGCAGCCCGGATGCTTCTTGGCTTTGGTGACAATGAAAACAAGTGCTATAAATATTCACATGTAGGGTTTTTTTTTTTTTTTTTTTTTTTTTTTTTTTTTTTTTTTAGTGGATGTGGTGATTTGAGCCAGCTGGGTGACGCATGGCAGTGTTGTGTAAGAAAGTTCAGCTTTGTGAAAAATCTGCCTAAATGCCTTGCGAAGTGGCAGCACCCTTTTCCATTTCCACCATCGGTGAGGGAAGGTTCTGGTCTCTCCACACCCTCATCAGCAACGGCTGTTGTCAGTGTCTCCTTTTCAATCAGACCGATAGCTATGTGCTGCTCTCTGCTGCTGTTTTAACTCCAGATCCCTCGTCCTCTGTCTGTTTTCTTTGTTGAAGTATCAGTCTGGATCATGTGCCCTTCTAGTTTTTCTGTTTTTTTTTTTCTTATAAAGATCCATTTATTTTACTTTATGTGTATACGTGTTTTGCTGGTATGTGGGTCTGAGCATCGCAAGCATGTCATGGTGCCCATGACATCAGAAGAGCGCACCTGATCTTCTAGAATCAGAGTTATGGATGTTTGGGGACCATCTCGTGGATTCTGGGAACTAAAACTGGGTCCCTCTGCAAGATCAGCAAGTGCTTGTAATGGCTGGACTCCCTCCTGCCCCTGTGTGTGTGTGTGTTTTCCATCCCAAGTTCTAGGTGCCCCTCTGCAGTATGGATGCCATTAGCTGTGTATTTCCTGGACCTTCTCTCTCTCTCATACCTCAGTTCCCTTTTCCATCCTGCTGTCAGTGTGCGGAATGCATGGGCATGTGTGCATGCGTGCTCTCACGGGGGCCCTACTCAGGCATTCTTCAGCCATTTGACATCTTGGTTGTGTTACAGTGTCTCTCATCGATCTGGGGTTTGAGGATATAGCTAGAGTGGCTGGTCAGGAAAGCCCCAGATTCTCCTGACTCCACCTAGCCAGTACAGGACTGCACACGTAAGCTGCCATGCTCAGATTCTTTTGTTGTTGTTGGTTTATTTTTAATTTAATTTAATTTTTAATTCATTTTTTACACTCTATATTCCATTCCCCACCCCTCCCCATTCACCCTCCAACTGCTCCACATCCCACACCTCCTCCCCACCACACCCTGTCTCCACAGTGATGCCCCCATGCCCCACCCCTCCTGACCTCTAAACTCCCTGGGGCCTCCAGTCTCTTGAGGCTTAGGTGCATCATCTCTGAATGAACACAGACCTGGATGTCCTCTACTCTATGTGTGTTGGGGCCCTCATATCAGCTGGTGTATTCTGTCTGTTTGGTGATCCAGTGTTTGAAAGTTCTTGGGGATCCTGATTAATTAAGACTTCTGGTCCTCCTACAAGATCACTCTTCTCCTCAGCTTCTTTCAGCCTTCCCTAATTCAACAACAGGGGTCAGCTGCTTCTGTCCATTGGTTGGGTGTAAATATCTGCATCTGACTCTTTCAGTTGCTTGTTGGGTCTTCCCAAATGCAGTCATGATAGATACCTTTTTGTGAGTGCTCCATAGCCTCAGTAATAGTGTCAGTCCTTGGGACCTTGAGCTGGATCCCACTTTGGGCCTGTCAATGGACCTTCTTTTCCTTAGGCTCCTCTCCATTTCCATCCCTGTAATTCTTTCAGACAGAAACAATTATGGGTCAGAGGTATGACTGTGGGATGGCAACCCCAGGTTTGGGGGGGCAGGGGAAAGGGAACCTGACCTGGTACTGGGTGAGGGAAAAGGACTGAAGCCCCGAGGGCCTGCAGAAAGAATGTAAACAGGCAACCTCAGGAAATAGGAGGTGGGGGGGGGACCCCCCAGAATGCACCAGAGACCTGGGAGGTGAGAGACTCCCAGGGACGGACCTTTGATGAAATGCCCAACAGTAGGGAGAGGGAACTTATAGAGCCAACCTCCAGCAGTAAGATAGGACACCATGCCCAGAGTTTTATGGAAGTGCTAGAGATTTGAACTCAGGTTCTCATGGTGAGCACTTTCCTAAGTTATCTGCCCAGCCCAAGCTCATTCATGTTTTCCTTCATGGCATTTCTTTGGCATTGCATTTAAAACTCATCATCAAAGCCAATGGTATGTATGCCCCTCCTATACTTTGTTCTAGATGTCTTTATAGCTTTATATTTCACATATAGGTTATACAGAAAACCATTCTAAGGTAAGTTCTGTGTACGTTGTAAGACTTGGGTCTAGACTGTTTTTATATCTGTCAACCCTTATGTTCCAGCACCTTATGTCAAAACACAGAGCTGGAGAGATGGCTCACTGGATAAGAGCCATGGCTGCTATCCCAGAGGACCCGGGTCCAATTCTCAGCACTTTTGAAGGCAGGCTGTGATGTAATTCCAGTCCTAAGGATTTGATGCCCTCTTCTGGCCAATGTGGATACTGCATGTGCATGGTGCACAGACATGCAGGCAAAACATTCATATACATAAAATACAATACAACTTCAAAATTAAAACAAAGCAAACACAAAGCAAAATAAAGTAAATTGTCCTTGCACCCATGTCACAGATCAGTTGATGACACTGATGTGGGTCTGTCTCTGTCCTTGTCCTATCTCCTGGTTTGTTTCTCAGTGTCATGATATCCTGCTATATGGTCTTTAAAGCACCTCTGGAAACTGTCATGTGGGTCTTTCAACTTTGCTCTTTCATAGTTTTTCTGGGTCTCATTTGTTTCCATGTAGACAACAGGATATCTTTGATGGTGTCTACAATTTTTTTTTTTTTTTTTTTTTTTGCTGCACCTTTGAGTTTTGATTACATTAAGTGTACAGATCAAGTTGAGGAAATTAGTATCAGTGGTGGCACACGCCTTCAATCCCAGCACTTGGGAGGCAGAGGCAGGCGAATTTCTGAGTTCAAGGCCAGCCTGGTCTACAGAGTGAGTTTCAAGACAGCCAGGGCTATACAGAGAAACCCTGTCTTGAAAAAAACCAAAAAAAATTTTTTTTGAGTGCCTAAATTATCCTCCCTTTCTTTGAATGTGTGTGTTTATTATTTGTGTACAGTGGTGTATGTGCATGTGTGTATGGCATGTGTGTATGGATGCACATGTGTGTATATGCATGCCATGTATGGATAGATGCACATGTGTGTATATGCATGTGTGTTGTACATGTGGGTATGTGTGTGTATGTTTTCGCATGTGTGTGTGCTGATGCATGCTTACAGCAGGTATCCTGCTCTGTCACTTTTCCTTGTTCCTTGAGGTAGAGTCTCTCTCAACCTGGAACTGAGCTCATGGCTCCGCTATCCTGTCTCTGTTTTCCACAGTGTGGGGGTCTTAGACACATACACAGCCACACCTGGGTTTTTATTTGTTTTTTTTTTTACATGAACTCAGGTCTTCATCTCACCCACTGAGCTGCCCCTCCAGCCTTTCTGTTTAAACTCTTGAATGCAGACAATCACATCATCTGTGAAAAGTGATAATTTCATTTCTTACTTGCCAAATTGCGTGCCTTGCTGCTCGGGATGTATTGATGTATTGAACTACCTATGGTTTCCAAGAGGATGTTTAATGTGAGCATTGAAACAGAACTCCTTGCACCTACCTGAGGGAGCCATCCGCTTGGGGACCACTAAGATGATGGTATTGTACCGTTCTTCTTCAGAGTCTTCGTTTTACCAAGTTGAGGAGTTCTCAAATTGTTCCTGGCTTGCTAAGAGTTTTTCAAATCATAAATGTCTGGTAGATTTAATAAAATGCTTTTAGCAATCACTTGCTATTATTATCAGTCTTTCTTCTTTTGCAGTTGGTGTGCTGTGTTACAGTTGGGTGATTCTTGAACGATGAGTCCTGTGTAGTTGTCATGGAAAAAATGCCTGTCCTGTTGGATTTGACTCGCTAATGAATGGTCTGAGGATTTTTGTGTTTGTTCGTGAGGAGAGGAAGAGTAGAAGAGCAGGTGGTCAAGTTTCCTTTCATCCAGATTTTTCCCTCAGTGTTTCTTTATCTTCAGGATGACTGGCCTTGTAACAACTGTCCCTTCTGCTTCTGTCTTCTGACCTGGCAGCATTTCTCCTGAAGAAGGGTGTGTGTGTGTGTGTGTGTGTGTGTGTGTGTGTGTGTGTGTGTGAGAGAGAGAGAGAGAGAGAGGATTTAATAATTCAGGGTCTCTCACATAGTAGGCATACACCGACACTCAGCCACCCTCCCAGCCACATAGTAGGTCTGCACCAACACTCAGCCACCTTCCCAGCCACATAGTAGGTCTGCACCAACACTCAGCCACCTTCCCAGCCACATAGTAGGTCTGCACCAACACTGAGCCACCTTCCCAGCCACATAGTAGGTGTGCACCAACACTGAGCCACCCTCCCAGCACTTAGTTATTCATTTTTTATTTTAAAACAGTTAATGCAGGGTTTCTCTTTGGCTCCACGTGACCTTGGTAGCTTATGTCTTTCGGGTGACTTTCTTTTTATCTAGGTCAGCTCTTTAGACACGGGGCTGTCAGAGTTTGGGCTATCCCTTGAGCTTTCAGGGAACCAGTCATGAAATCATTTTTACACTTCAGATATTGCAGTGTGAGTCTTCGTCCCTAGTTTAGATTCATTAGTTTTACCGGTTCTTTCAGAGACCCGGCTTTTGATTTTTATCTTTGCTTGTCATTTTTGATTTCATTGATTTCTGATTCCATGCTTCCTTCTTGCCTTCTCTCCCAAGGGGCAGCACTAAGTTTTTGACTTCAGTTCTTTTCTTTCTTAGTGGCATCTAGTTACATTTACAGACCTCCCCTCCCGCCAACTACTGTGTTTTCTGTAGCCTACATTTTTTTTCTTTTATTGAAAATAGATTTTTTCGTACATCAGAAATTCCGATTATGTTTCCCCCAACTCCCCCCCATTCTCCTCCCCTTCCCTCCCATCCCTTCATTCTCTCCCTTGTTACAGAACAGATACCACAAAGATAATAATAAAATATGATAAAACAAACAAACAAACAAACAAACTGGAACAGGACAAGACAAACTCACAAACAGAAGACAATGAACCAAAGACACAGAAATACGTGCAGACACAGGGAGGCACACTACTGCACACAGAAATCTCATAGAAATGCATTACTAGAAGCCATCATATCAAAAGCTCTGTGAGAAAAAAAATCCCTGTCAAAGCATTGTGTGATAAAGACCTCCCCAAACACCACTGAGTTCATTTTGGGTCCACTGTGGCTATGTAGTGGTGGGCATGGGGCCTGCTGTTTAGGAGTGGTTTTTATACCCAGTGAGATGCCAACGGAGAAAACTAATTTTTCATTCATGAATGAATCAGTTGGTGATGGCTCCTGGGTTAGGGGTGGGAGTTTGTGTCCACTTCCCCTCTCAGTGCTGGGACCCCATTTGCCTTAGACCTGTGCAGGCCCTGTGGATGCTGCCACAGTCTCTGTGAGTTCATGTCCGTCAGTCTTGCCGTGTGTCCTTGGTATCCTCGGTCCCCTCTGGCTCCTACACTGTTTCTATCTCCTCTTCCACAGGGTTCCTTGAGCCCTAAGGGGAGGGATTTGATGAAGACATCCCATTTAGGGCTGAGTATTCCAAAGTCTCTCACTCTCAGCACATTGCCAGCTGTGGGTCTCTGTATTGTTTCATCTGGGACAGGAAGATGCTTCTCTGATGATGGCTGAGCAAGGCACTGATCTATGAGTACAGCAGAATGTCATTAGAAGGCAATTTATTTCTTCATTCCTTTACCAGAGCAGTTTGACAGAATAGTGTAGTGGAACAGTAAGTAGTGTTTGTGTAACCCACATGATCTGATAATCTCATTTCCCCTTTAGCTTTAACTGTGTTTAACTTTGATTGAGACTTCATCTTTGTAATATTTAGAAAGTGCTCTTTTAAGATTTTTTGGGGGTGGGATTATATTTCTGTTTTTAAATTTCTAGTTAATTCTGTCATGATCTTAGGCCATTCTTTCTAATAGGACAACAATTTATTCAGGACACTAAATATGACCTGTTGATTTTTCTCCCAAAACAAATGAGCTACTTCACACAAGTAGATTATTTTTCTTTTCAATTGTGTGAGGGGTGGGTAGGAGTGGGAGACAGGGAATGGGGTGGGGTTGGAGGTGGGGATGGGTGTGGTTGATGGTGCTTAACAGAAAGTAGGAAATGTTGCTAGAAACCCACATTTGTCTGTTCGTCTGACACAGATAATAAAAGCCACACAGGCCAGAATGGAAGACTTCGGTAGGTTGAGGGAAGAGACATCTCTGTATCTGACAAGAAACAGAAACCAAAGAAAAGATAAAACCAAAGGTTTGAGAAGAAAACAAGCGACAAGGTAGAAGGCAGATCCTCACATGAGACAAAGCAAACACACTTTGCTTGGCTCTGGGATCTATTTCTCAGCCAGGCAGAACAAGAGGTCAAGTCCTATGGTGTTGAGTGGGGTTAGAGAGTTGAACCCTGTAATGTCCATCTGGCCCTTCTGTTCCCTACAGGCAGCATTCGGGATGCTCTGGGAATGGTGTGCGTTTAGGTCAAAGGAAAAATACCAGGGAAGGTTGCTTTGTGGTCACGCTGCATTGAAGGTTGAATTTGGTCACAAGACCCAAGCATTCCTCACAGTGTTTTAGGAATTGTTAACAATGTTAGACCAAGGCATTATACATGGACCACGCCCTGACCGTAAAGAAGACATACTCGGGTGACAGCAGGCCACCGATGGTGTGCACATGAGAGCTGCTCTAGAAACAGATGCCTTTGAGATTGTCTGTCTTATGAGGTTGGACTTCAGGGGTTCTATGATCTGCCATCTTCTGCTTGGTCCCCCGTGTGACCACCACTAAATTCCTGTCCATAGTTAGCTGGAAAGGCAGGGAAGTGAGCGGATTGGACATTCTTTGCACGTGTCTGTTTACCATTGTTGTGTGCTCTGTGTTGTTGTGTATTATTTTCTTGTTTTACTCTTATTGTGGGTATTTTGGATTTAAAGGGGTGCTTGCTGGTATGAACAGGCATCCTTAGTTTATACTGATGATCACCTGGCTGTCTTTGCCCTAGGATTCCTCTGGGGGTAATTTTCACTCTTACCGGTCTTAAGAGTTAAGGTACTGTGAGTGAGCAAACTGAGATATGAAAAAAGCCAAATTACTCCTCTTAGGTCTCACTGCTGTTAGTGTCACATCCCAGGCCTGACAGTGCTGGAGCAGTTCTTCCCACTAAATACCATCACCCCAAATTGCTCAGTCGTGAATGATTGATTAATTGGGGTTTTATGGAGGAAGAGGCCTCTTTTTTTTTTTTTCAGTCTAACTGAATTCATCAGTGTGGGAGGCAGGAAGACTTAAACAGGTGAAAAAGCAAAGCCATCTTTAGTGGGAACAAAAGGGACGTAGGCGGAACCGGGCGGGGAGGATTAGTAATGGGGTATGGGCTAGAGAACGGTGACATTGGAAGTCAAGGGCAACTAGAAGAGAAGTTTTAGTTTCAAGAGAAATGAAGTTGTGTGACACACAGGGAAGAGAGGTGACATTTGCTGGTGCCTTGTGTCAGTCAGACCCAGTGTCAGACACTTTGGAAAACGTTTTCTTATACAGTGCCCAGGGTAAATCTTTGAAATCGTCACATCCCATGGTTCCCCTCTCCTACCTCTGTCTCTCAGAATTCAGTGTCCAAGGAAATAATGTGACATAGAGCGTTAGGATGTGACAGTATATCATGACACATCCCATGAAGCAGGAAATTTGCCACCATCAGCCTCTAGGTAGATAGAGAGAAAGAAAGAATGTGGGCTTTCTGACTGTCAATCATCCAGGGACCAGGAAGTAGGTGTGACTGAGGTCTGGGAAAGGGCAGAACTTCCTCTGGACCAGTTAAGGCTGAGAAGGATGAGGTAAGAGGCCAAACTGAGGTCTGAAGATGGGGTGTTCCTCTTGGTCTGTAAGGCACCATTTGCCCGATTCTGTGACCCACCTACTCCTCTGTAAAAGCTATTCAGGAGCTAGGGGAGGGGGTCCCAGGGGGGATCATGGACTGTTGGTTGAATTCTTCCTTCCACAGACTTCAGACTATAGCTGACTAAGAGAACTGTGGTGATGGACATTGAAGAGTTGAGTCCCCAGCGAGCTTCATGATGGGAGGCAGAGGTTTGACGCAGCTCCCTTAACTGGGAGAAACACCCAGGAAGAATGTTTCTGTCTGTATTCTGCACATAGAGAGACTAATACAGGACCAGCCATAGAGAAGCATGTATTCAGGTGGGTGCAGCCTTGATAAGATGACCCTCAATGACACAGCCCTGTTGCCTCATTTGCCGTGAAAGCTAGGCATCTGGCCATCTATGCTGACAGTTGGGTCAAGCAGAACTATATTTAATCCTTTGATTAATATATGTATATTTACATATAAATATAGTGATTAATATATTACACATACACATATTAATTAATAGATATATATTCAAATATATGCATATTATACTAGTGACTACACCAGCTAAACAAACAGCAAGTTCTTTGCTTTGGAAATTGAGAAATGTCTCTTGATGCTTTCCCTTTGGGGAGGGGTGGGCACAGGAGGTGATTTCAGTCTTTTGATGGTACCGACCTCATCTGTCTCCTTAGTCTGGAAGGACACTTCGCAGATACATAGGACTACCCTGTGATGAAAGAAAGGCATTCTCTAGATGGGTAGCATGCCGGTTCATTTGGGAAACTGTAGTAAAATATATACCAGATAAAGGAATTTGTTTCTTACAACCAGGAGGTGGAAGTCCAGGATAAAGGGCCAGAGATGTGGGTCCGATGGGGCCTCATTTTCTGGTTCACAGCACTTTGCTGTTCTGCACTTAGATGGCAGGAGATGGAAGGGACTTCTTTTACCAGGAGACTAATTTCATGAGCCCTAATCATCCATTCACCTCCCAGTTAGGAACCTGGGGGAAGAATCACAACATTTAGACCACGGGATGTTGGCTGGGAGATTGGAACGGTTTGATTTAAATCCTAAGAAAAAAACATATGCATATTCAACTAGTGATGTTGGCTATACCAGCTACACAAACGGCAAGTCCTTTGCTTTGGAAATTGGAGAGTGTCTCTTGAGTATTCTCCTTTCAGGGGGTGGTGGGCACAGGAGGTGAATGGTAAATGCAATCTGGGTTGCAAAGCTAAAGGATGCTCCTTTGTGATAAGCCCTTTACGTAGTCACCCAACCACCCTCTGGCGATCAATATGTCGTCGTCGTCGTTAGAAAGACTGGCATTTCATCAAGAAAGGTGACTGTTTGCTGGTGAGTTGAGGGACCAAGTAAACAAGTGGACAGATGACTGGATGGGTGGGCAGTTGGACTGACAGGCGGGATTCAGTGTCAAGAGCCAAAATGGACGTGACCAGGCTGTTGGGTTCCTGGTTGTGGGAAGCCACATGTGCCGTTGCTGAGTGGCACTGACTACTGCTGGCCACCACACATAAGATTGGACAAACAACCAATGTGTACATATGCAGTAAAGTTTTTTGCAAAGACACTGCCTGGCCCAGGCATGATAATGAGGTTCTGTAAGGTACTGGGAGTATAACCAATCAGATGTGAGACATGCAAATGAGGTATGATAATGAGGTTCTGTAAGGTACTGAGAGAGAGTAGCCAATCAGATGAGGAACATGCAAATGAGGCTTAGTGCATAACCAATCCGGGTGTGAGACACGCCCCTCCTAGGCCTATAAAAGCAGCACCAGTTCTGGGCTCGAGGTCTTTTCGCCTCTACAATCAAGCTCTCCCAATAAACGTGTGCAGAAGGATCCTGTTGCAGCGTCGTTCTTCCTGGCCAGTCGAGCGCGCGCAAGACCTGGTTGTCAGTAGCCTGACTCTCTCAGCCTCTGGGGGCAGTACTCTTGAAGCTCCTAAGGCATCACTCACCTGAGTGTGAATCTTGAGTGTTGGCACCATGTTTTTACAGGAAGGTGTGTGGGGGGTAGGGATTGAGTGTCGGTACCACGCTTTTACAGGAGGTGAAGGGGTCGGTACAGAGAACACTAGCCAGTGCTCAGTCAATTGGCTTTGTTCAGCTCTCACAACCACTTCCCCAGCAGGAGTCATCTTACTACTTTGAGTCCTCGTGCCCCACCCAGAAGACGAGAATCCCTATTTCACCTGGGACAAGAGAGGATTTTTAAAAAAGATCATAGTTATCATTAATTCTTAAAGGGAAAGAAAGCTCTGAATGCTGGAAATTGGGGTGTGTGTGTGTGCTTACGTGAGTACACATGTTTGGAGGCCAGAGAGGAACGCTGAGCATTGTTCTTCCATTTCATCTACTTAATCTACTTTCATTGGGGGTGGGGGATAAAAATCTCTCACTGGTCTGGAACCAGCCAAGAAGACTATACTGGCTGGGCAACGAGCTCTTGGCATCTTCCTGTCTTCACCCTTCAGACCTGGGGCTATAGGTGTGTACCACCACACTCGAGTGTTACATAGATGCTGAGCGTCTAAGCTCAGGTCCTCATGTTTATGTCCCAAGTACCTTGCCCATTAAGCCATCTCCCTGGCCTCCCACCTTTTATGTGTAAAAGCATCCAGTGTCAGGTGGTTTATTAAGTAACAGGGGATGGACTAATGTAGAAGCTTTGCAATCTATCTGGTAACGAGGTGGGTTCCATTCAGCTGCAGGCAACAACAACAAAATTGAATTCAAATGGGCTTAAGTGAGTTAAGCAACAGGCTAACTGGCTTACGTAATTGCGCAGTGTATAAGCACAGGTCCCACTGCAGCTGGAGGAGGACCTCAGCGTTGGTTTGATGGAGCTGCCCAGGGATCATTGAGCACTGGGGTATTTTTCTCTTCGCATTTCCTCTCTGCTCTGCCAGCCCCATCCTAAAACCACTTCCCTTTTATCGTCAGCTATGAGAGGATTGCCAGGATCTCCTGGGATGTGATTCAGATGTCTGCTTTTATACATCTCACAAGATTAAACTCTTGCTTTCCTGAAGCTGCCTGCAAATATCTACGATCCCACTGGTGCTAAATGAGCCATGCCCTCACCAGCGAACCAGGGGACAGTGCTCAGGCAATGAGGTGGTACTAACTGGCTTCACTTGAACCACTTGCTCCATCCCCAGAACCGAGACCGTGAGAAGCTGAGAGCTGAGAAAAATTGCAAACCGGGAGAAGAGGGACCGAGCGTTAGGAACAAAGTTGCCTTCTGAGCTCCAGGAAGAATCAGTAACTCTCGCTGCTCCAGTGCAGATTTCTGAGACGTACTTAGTGCTGTTCCCACCAATTACCCTCAAGTTTCAAACCCTCTGTCTGGACATTTGTTCCCTCGCCATCACTGCCCAGTGAAATCATCACCACATGGCATCCCCATCATTATTTGTGCTGTTGGAAGCTGTCCGTAGTTTCACACCAATTTTCTTAAGGTGTTCTTTCCTGTGATTCTTTGAGACAACTGTTGCCAGAGCTTCATAAATCGAGGGAACACACAGAAGCCCAGGGAGATCAAAGCAAGTCTTTCAAATTCACGCACCTTGGTGCTAGACCAGGATTTGATCCAAGTCTGTCTGATTTCAAAAGCTCATGCTGTTTTGAGTCTCTGCACTACCTTTTTATTCTAGAAGGAAGGCAAATATTCATTGAAAATAGATGATAGTCAGCCCTTCTGTTTTGAAGCCACTCCAAGCAATACAGGGAGCAGGGAGTAAAGACTTAGACTTCAGTGAAGCTAGAAGACATATGGAGGGTTGTTTTCTAAGGACTCCCCCCCGCCCCACATGACAGAAGCTATGTGAAAGGAAGCAGCCAGAAACAGGAAGAACTCACTAAGATACTGGGTCCAGAGGGAAATCACTATGTCCTTTCACTGAAAAGAGATGAAGAAAATAGGGTATGCACAATGGTAGATAAAGTGCCCCCATCCCAGACTTGAGAAGTGAGGACTCTGGATGTATTAGTCATGTCTTGCTATATAACAAACACCTGCAAGCTCAATCAACTCAGTGACATTTCCTATCTCCATGCCTTCCAGGTGGCTGGAGCTGATCTGTCTAGACTCTTCTAAGTTTAATCAGACTCCAGACTGAGGGGTTTAGTGGTGGTTAACTCTGTGTGGATCCTAGCTTCCTGAATGCAATGTGCTCCAGGCTTGTTCTTCTCAGAAAACCAAGAATCAAGGCAGTAAGCTGAACAACACATGCGCAGCTCATGCCCCTCATCCTGGCTTGCCCACCCACAGCTCATGAGCTGAAAGGAAATTGCATGGTTGAGCCTAACATCAAGGAGTGGGGTACTACAGTCATCTAACATCCCGCCATGGTACAGGTATGGATGTGTAACACACTGCAGCAGCAGCAGAAAAAGCATGCAGAAACATACTGCCGCTCATACCAGGCCTCACCTGGAAACACACTAAGATGGTCTACTTATAAAAGCTGTGATGGTTTGTGTATGCTCGATCCAGAGAATGACACTGTTAGAAGGTGTTGCTGCCCTGTTTGGGGTAGGTGTGGCCTTGTTGGAGTAGGTATGTCACTGTGTGTGTGGGCCTTAAGACCCTCATTCTAGCTGCCTGGAAGTCAGTCTTCTCCTAGCAGCCTTCAGATGATGATGTAGAACTCTCAGCTCCTCCTGCAACCATGTCTGCCTGGATGCTGCCATGCTCCCACCTTGATGATCCTGGATTGAACCTCTGAGCCTGTAAGTCAGCCCTAATGAAATGTTGTCTTTATACGAGTTGCCTTGGTCATGGTGTCTGTTCACAGCAGTGAAACCCTGACTGAGACAGAAGCAATGGTATAGTCTGTAGCAAGTGAAAGGACAACCTTTGAGTCAAATTAATTGCAATCTGACCCTGGCCTCTCTACCTATAGCAATTTCATAAGACACTTGACTCAGAGAATCACTGCTGTAACAAGAATGGAATGCATTACACAATAGACAAGGGGGAAAACACTAGAACTGTCATTTTGAAGGAACAACAGGGATGAAAAGGGGGAAAGAAGCAGTAGATTTTATCAATAAAGAGCACTTAGTATTACAATAGGCACGGGGCAGATTAAAATTGCACACAAACATCTGTCACAGAGTAAACACGTGAGGAAACATCCACATTCATCAACATCCAGTGTGAAGCCACTCAGAAGTGGAGCTGCGAGGCAGAGGACAGAATGGGGCCTGCCAAAAGTCAGAGGAAAAAAAAAGAAGAAGAAACATCGAAACCATCCTACAAACACAATGAGAAGGAGAACAAATGTTAACAAATACCACAAAACACACTGAGAGGTCTGTGAAGTCTACAGATCCTGGGGTGGTAAGACTGAATGAATAAAACATAAATAAAGGGGGTGTGAGATTAAAGGGTAGAGAGCGGTGGACAGGGAGTGTCTTAGGGTTTCAATTGCTGGGAAGAGACACCGTGATCAAAGTAACTCTCATAGAGTAAAATGTTTAACTGGGGCTGGCTTACAGTTTCAGAGGTTCAGTCCATTATCATCGTCTGGGGAAACACGGCATTGTGCAGGTAGACTTGGTGCTGGAGGAGCTGAGAGTTCTACATCTTGTTCTGAAGGCATCCAGGAGAAAGCTCTCTTCTGTGCTGGGTGGAGCTTGAGCCTAGGAGCCCTCAAAGCCCACCTACACAGTGACACACTTCTTCTAACAAGGCCACACCTATTCCAACAAGGTTACACCGTTTGATAGTGCCACTTTCCATGGAGCAAGGCTAGTCAAACCACCCTAGGGAGTGTGGTTTAGTGGGAGAGCAATTTCCTGAGTTAGATAGCATGCATAACTGGAAGCCCCAAAGAATATACCAAACAAACAAATAAAAGAGACATAAAACAAAACAAAAGAAACAAAACAAAACAAAACACCCAAAATACCTTCCTGAAGTGACAGGTAACTCTACCTACTGTCCCAAACACATCTGATGTGTAAGGAAGGGAACACATGGCCTTTGTTATTGAGCAAGGAGCTATGACTGAAGAAGCCAAGCATGTCCCATGGGAAGACTCTTGCTCTTCTCTCGCACGTGGGAACTTGTTTTGTTTGTCCTTTGGTTGACTTTAGATTTTTCAAGGGCATTCAGCTTCAGGTTTAAGGAAAACAAACATGAACCACTGAATTTTATAAACTGATTTTTATAGTCAAAGCAACAACAACAACAACAACCACAACAAAACCTAATCAAACAACGCCAAACAAAACCCTGTTAAATAAAAAAGCTACAGAAAGACCATTTCAAAAGCACAAGATTTCAAGTGTATCAATTTCTTGAGTCCTCTTGTAGGAAAATAGAAACAGCAAACTTTATCCAACCAAGACATTAAAGAAATTGTCTGCCAAGACTTGTGGCGAGCATTAGACAGCCCTATTGATGAAGACTAATAATCATGTGAGCATTTAGGTGGCAGAATTGGCTATAAATACAATATCTTGTAAAACTAGAAATGATGAAACTTACGATGAACAGGAGAGGAAAATGTAAAGAAAATAAGAGAAAAAATGTTTCTTTTATGTCATAGTTGGGTGTAAAAATATATTTAGAACTGGCTAAAAGGAGGAACACAAAAATAGCATCTGGCTTTTGCTGTGTAACAGCCAATTGAGGAGTGCTCGTTCTTACACTGACCCATCTGTCATCGGTTTGGGCTCATCCAAAGTAGAGATGCTGGGCTGCTTTGCCTAAGGCTGCAGGCCATCTGGATTTGGCTGCCAATCGTGGGCTGAGTTTACATAGCCACACTCATTAGTTCTGGACTAGGCCGCACACAGGAAGGTCCTCTGACAGCACAAGACGTGGACATAGGAGATGAAGTCAAGCAAAAATACACTTCAGGCTTCTTGTATCCCACCTACTAAGATTTCATTGGCTAGTTCAGTTCATATATCCAAGCCCAACAACAAGGAGGTAAGGAAAATATATGGCCCTGGAGAGAGGAATTCAAAGTGATAATCCGATGCACACAGTTAAGTATATGCAAATATAAACAAGAATAAAGGTGTGGTAGTTTGAATATGCTTGCCCTATGAGAAGTGGCAATATTAGGAGGCGTGGCCTTATTGGAGTGGGTGTGGCCTTGTTGGAGGACGTGGTCACTGTGTAGGCAGGCTTTCAGGTTTCCTAGAGCTTATCTCCTCCCAGTGCAGAGAAGACTCTCTTCCTGACTGCTTTTGACTCAAGATGTAGAACTCTCAGCTCCTCCTGAACCATGCCTGCCTGGATGCTGCCGAGTTCCTGCCTGGATGATAATGGACTGAACCTCTGAACCTGTAAGCCAGCTCCAATTAAATGTTCTTATAAGAGTTGTCTTGGTCAGTTTTTTTTTTCATGGCCATGAAATCCAAACTAAGAAGAAGGTAGTATTAACTAAAATTTGACATGACTAATAGGAAAAAAAGGACAAAATACCATTTTAAATTGTTCTAAGTTAACCACCAAAATGAAATGCAAACCCTTATAAACATAAAAGATATTATATTAAACAAAACACAAAACAATTCTGAAGTGGGGAAAAAAACGCCACAATTATGTGTCATAACTGAGACCCAACCCTGTGTGGTGACCAGTAGGGAAACAGTGCTCACCCTGTCCCCCCCCCTCAGGCTGATGGTATTCCAGTCCCGTGGGGGCTGGATGTTACAGTCCATGACAAGAGTTGCAGCGAAACTGAGGTTAAGACTATTTTTTCAATTTCTGTGAAGCATTGCATTGGGATTTAGATGAAGACTGTGCCGAATCTGCTGACTGCTTTCAGGAAGATGGCTGCTTTCCCTTTATCAGTGCTACGGATTTGTGCATATGTGAGGTCCATTCATCTCCTGGTTCCTTCTTCTGTGCTTCAAATTTTTTTTGCTGCATAAGCCAGTCATCTCCTTGATTAGATTTACTTCATTATTTTTTGATGCAATCATGAATGGGATTGTTTCCTGATTCTTTTCTCAATATGTTCGTGATCGGCGCGAGGCAATAACAATTGCTGATTTTTGTTGCAAGACCATAATGGCCCAGGATTACAGGGTTGAGGAGAGATTCAATCCCAGATACCCCAGATGAGGATGGCAGGAGTTGACTCCCTCTCCATTCCAAACCTGGAGCCATACAGTAGGCTGTCCCACTATCAACCCTGGTAAGAATTTATTACCCTGACAGCTACCAGGCTTCATCCTTGTTTGATCTTATAAGGTTCCCCAACCCCACCCTAAGCCATGGAGAATGCAGATGCAGCATCTCCCAACATCCCTATCCTGGCCAATGATGCACAGCCACACACACCTTGCCCCGGAGACCCTGATCACCTCCCCAGGGTCACAAGTACCCCTTTCTCCCCTGTCCAATAAACAACCAGTTTCTCCAAGCTGTCCAAGCTGTTTCTGGGTTTGTGATCTTTGTCCACACACTCACAGCCAACCATGATCCTGTGTGTACCACAGACCAAGATCCTGCCTGCACCCTCATGCCTGGTTCAGCTTCCCTCCCTCTAGTCCGGCTCCCTCTCTGTGCAATGGGCCTGGCTGGCTGGTGTTTTATGGGTTAATTTCATGTCCTGCTACTTTGCTGAGTGTGTTTATAAGCTGTTGGAGTTTTCTCATGCAGTCTTTATGGCCTTTTATACATATAATATGCACAAGAATACTCTAACTTCCTTTCCTATCTGTATCCCGTTTATCTCCTCTTGCTTTACTGCTCTAGGCAAGACTCAAACACCACATTGCAGGGGAGTGGATGTCCTTGGCTTGCTACTGACAATGCTTTGGAGTTTCTTCATCTAGTGTAATGCTGGCTGGGAGTTCCTTGTGCCTTGTCTTTAGTTATATTTGAAGTATGTTCCCTGTAGACCTTAATTCTCCAGGACTTGTATCATGAAGGAGTGTTGGATTTTTGTCTAAGGACTTTTCTAATGAAATGGTTATGTTGTTTTGTCCTTGAGTCTATCTACGTGGTGGATTATTTTATTGTATGTTGGACTGTCTATCCCTAAATCTTTGAGGGGAAGCCAACCTATTGTAGATTATATGTATACACACACACATACACACACACACACATATATATACACATATACACACACAAACACACACACACAAACATACACACACATATATACACATACACACATATATACACATACACACACATATACACACATATATATACACATACACACACATATACACACATACATACACACACACACACACACACCACACACATACCACACACACATATACACACACATATTTTTTGGTGAGTTCTTGGATTTCACTTGTAATTATTTTATAAAGAGTTCTTTTCTGTTTATGTTCATGAAAGGAATTGGTTTATGATTTATATTAGGTCTTCAGGAATTTCACACAGTACACTTTGATCATATGCACTCCCAACCTTTTCTCCTATCTTCCTGTGATCCACTTTCTCCTCTCTTTCTCACCCCAGATTCATGTTCTACCCCATTCATTGTGTTTAAATTTAAATTATTTTGTAAGGATTTTATATATGAGTACTGTGTTTGCATCATCTCCTCCTCTCTCCCTCCAACTTCTCCCATGCAATTCCTGATCTTTCAAAAAATTTATGACCTCCTTTAAATTAACACACACTCTCTCTTTTACACACACACACACCACATACACACACACACACACACACACACACACCCCACATACACACACACACACACACACACACACCACATACACACCCCACATACACACACACACACACACACACACACACACACACACACACCCCACATACACACACACACACACACACACACACACACACACATACACACACACACACATACACACACACACACACACACACACACACCCCACATACACACACACACACACACACACACACCACATACACACCCCACATACACACACACACACACACACACACACACACACCCCACATACACACACACACACACACACACACACACACATACACACACACACACACACACATACACACACACACACACACACACACACACACACACACACATACACACACACACACACACACACACACACACACACACACACACACACATACACACACACACACACACACACACACACACACACACACACACCACATACACACACACACACACACACACACACACCACATACACACACACACACACACACACACACACACACACACATACACACACACACACACACACACACACACACACACACACACCACATACACACACACACACACACACACACACACACACACCACATACACACACACACACACACACACACATACACACACACACATACACACACACACACACACACACACACACACACACATACACACACACACACACACACACACACACCACATACACACACACACACACACACACACACACCACATACACACACACACACACACATACACACACACACACACACACACACACACACACACACACACACACACAGCCAGCTCAGTCTATGTGGTGCTGCTGTTATGTGCACGTGTTTCTGGTTGGCCAGTTAGGACTGGATAACCTGCCAGGAGGATTTAGCCTAGAGAAGGATGATTCTGCCTCTTTTTATAGTCACCAGTGGCTTATAGCTCTTCATTTAGGGGTAAGGCCTTGTGGGGTGTCTCCAGTCCACATTGGCCTGTCAGTAGGGACTGCCATTCTATAGTCTTGTTTAGACAATTATTTATATTTTTTCTCCTTTACAACATTTTAAAAATGGAAAATAGATTTTTTCTTTTGAGACAGGGTTGCTCTGAGTAGCCCTGGCTGTCCTGGAACTCACTCTGTAGACCAGGCTGGTCTCGAACTCAGAAATCCACCTGCCTCTGCCTCCCAAGTGCTGGGATTAAAGGCATGTGCCACCACTGCCCGGCAATAGATTTTTTTTTTTCTATGCACTGCATTCTGACTATATTTTCCCTCCCCCACCTCCTCCCAGGTCCTCCTCTTCACTTCCCTATTCACCTGAATCAATTATTCTCTCTCTCTCTCTCTCTCTCTCTCTCTCTCTCTCTCTCTCATACAAACAGGCACCTAAAATGATATTAAGATAAGATAAATGAAAACAAACAAACAAAAAGCAGGGAAAAAAGAGCCAAAGAAAAAGCACAAGAAACACAAAGCAACTGAAGTTTTGAGATGTCATGGATGTAACCCCCCCATCATACATACAGAAAACACTATCTCACCGCAGGTATTCTGGTCCTTTGGCTCTGAACACCACCCTCCCCATTTTCCACAATGTTTCCTGAGTCTTAAGTGTAGGAGCTGCAGTGTAGATGTATCAGTTATGGTTGGGTACACCACTGTCTATTCTTCTCTGCGTTTGGACCAGTAGTGGATTGCTATAATGGTTTCCGTATGCTGCGAAAGGGTGATAGCAACACTCAGCTGTGATAAGAAGGATAGTTAATATGGGTAGAATCATCCTGGATTAGGAAAATGACAGTAGTCAGCTTTCCTCTTAGGCTCTTGGCCTCGCCAGCCACAGGTAATGGACTAAGTACAGTCCCAGGCATGAGCTAGCTCTTACCAAGGTTCCTTAAATTCAAGTAGAAAATTGTCGGCTACCACCAGATGGCCCTTAGGGACATCTGGCTGTTTTGTTCATTGTCCCTTGGCACCTCACATAATATCTTTGGATCATATATCTCAGGGAAGCTTCCAGGCCAGTTTCGTCCTGATTCCTTCAAATTTTGTATCCGAAGTATGTGATGTCTTCAGCAACGGGATCTTATATTCAACTTCTGGGAGGTGACCAAGGGCAATGAGAAGAGCCTATTTATTTTAGGAGTCTCCCTGACTCCACTGACCAACAACTTGATGGGCTGTGCCCCAACCCTGCAGCTAAGTCTTTGTTAAATAGGCCGTGGCTTTTGGTGTGGAACTAATATTTATATCCTTTAAGTCTTTATCTGGTTTTTTAGCATCATAGTGATAGCTTTACAGAAAGAATTTGGAAGTGTTCCTTCCTTTTAAGTTTTATGGAATAACTTGATGATTATTAGTGTTAGTTCTCTGATGGTTCGGTAGAATCCTATATTGGATCCATCTGACCCAGAGCTTTTTAAAGTTGGGGAATTTTAAGTTATTGCTTTCCTTTTTTTCTTTGTTTGTTTTTTGTTTTTTCTGTTTTTTGTTTTTTGTTTTTTGTTTTTCAAGACAGGGGTTCTCTGTATAGCCCTGACTGTCCTGGAACTCACTTTGTAGACCAGGCTGGCCTTGAACTCAAAAATCCGCCCGCCTCTGCCTCCCAAGTGCTGGGATTTAAGGCGTGTGCCATCACTACCCCGCTATTGCTTTCCTATTGTTTGTTGCCACGAGTCTGTTTAAATTATTTACTTCATCTTGAGTTAATTTTAGTTGTGATTGGTCATACACATCTCCAGATTCATCTATTTCTTTTAAACTTTCCAGTATAGACAAATATAGACTTTTAAAAGTATGTATGTGTCTCTGAATTTCTTCAGTGTCTGCTATAATATTTCACTTTTAGTTTATAACTTAACATTAATCTTCTCACTATTTGTTTTGGCTGACTTAGCTAAATGTTGGGCAATCTTGTTCATCTCAGAGAACCAGCTCTTCATTTCATTGATTCTTTTTGTTTCTGCTTCTAATTCTTTAATTTTAATCATGATTTTGATTATCTCTTCCCATCTACTGCTTTTAGGTGTTGTTTATTCTTGTTTTTTTTCCCCAAGACTTTTAGGTGAATCAAGTTATTAATTAGCTCTGCTCCCTCCCCCTCCCCCTCATTCATATAAGAACTTAGTGCTATGGACTTTCCTCTTAGGACCTTCACATAGATTTTTACTATGCTACAGTTTAATTTTTATTCAGTTATAGGAATTTTAAACTTTCTTCTTTGATTTTTTTTTTCTTGACCCAATTTTGATCAATAGTGTGTGGTTTAGATTCTACGACTTCATGTACTTTCTGTTGCTTCTGTGGCTGTTCACTTCCAGCTTTATTTTATTGTGGTCAGCTAGAATGTAGGCCGTGGCTGCAGTTTTCCTATATCTTTTCCACGTCTTGCTTTGTGTTCTAATATATAGTTGATTTTAGAGAAGGTTCCATGGGCTGCTGAGAAGAATGTGTGTCCTTTAGTGTTGAGTGGAATATTCTGTGGGTGTCTGTTAGGTCCATTAAGTAATGATGTTATTTATCTGTCATGCTTCTTTGTTTAGTTTTTGTGTGAATGGCCTGTCTTTTGGTGAGAGCCAGGTATTCAAGTCACAGACTATCACTACGTTGGGATAATCTGTGGTTGCATATCTAATAATTTATTTTATGAAGTTTGGTGAGTCTATGTTTGGTGAATAAATATTTGGAATTATGGTATCTTCTTGGTGGATTATTTTCTTTAATGAGTATGAAGTGAATTTTCTTATTTCCTTTGACTTGTTTGATTTGAGGTTTATTTTGTCAGATATTAGAATAGCCAAGCCTGACTGTTTTTAGTTCAATTTGCATTGAATATAACTTTTCATCCTTTTATTTTAAGTTTATATCTGTCTTTGATGGTGAGATGTGTTTCTTGGAGGCAGCAAAGAGATGGAACCTATTTTTCAATCTAATCTGCTAGTCTGTGTCACCTTATTTGGGAATAGAGGCCATTAATTTTGAGTAATTACATTGAACAATGTGCATCAGTTCCTTTCATTGTTTTGTGTTGTTTTCTTAAACAAGTCTAGAGCAGTTAGTCAAAAGAGGTCTATTTCTACCCTGGGACATCTTGGCTGTGGTTCACCTTTTCATATCAAAGTATTCCTTCCGGTGCCCTCTGTAGAACTCACTGAGAGGTCGTAAATTCCTTTAATCTGTTTTTTTTTTTTTTTTTTTAATTGAAGAATAGTTTTCTTTCCTTTTAAATTATGACTGATAGTTTTGTTGTGAGTAATAGTCTGGGCTAGAGTTTGTGGTCTTTCATAACTTGAAAAATAGTACTCCAAGCTCCCCTGGCTTTTAAACACTCCATTGAAAAATCAGTGATTATTCTGTGCACCTGCCTTTGTGAGTGAGTTGACCTCTCTTCTTTGGAGCTTTCAATGGCCTTTGTTTGCTCTATGCAATTTAGTGTCTGACAGTAATATGTTGTGGGTGGTTTTCTTTTCTTGGTCATATCTATTTTTTTATTGTTATTTTTTGGCCTGTGTGCCTCTTACACTCTTATACCTCTTTCCTTACAGTTTGGAAATTTCTTTCTATGATCTTGTTAAAAATATTTTCTGTGCCTTTGAATTGGGTTTCTTCCTCTCATTGTTTTAACTATTACTCATAAATTTGGCTTCTTAATAATTTTCTAGTGTTCCTGCGTGCTCCAGCCACATTTTGGTTTCCTTTTTAAAGCTTAAACATTTTCTTTGGCTGAGCTCTCCAGTTTCCTTAGTCCTGTTTTCAAGCCCTGATAATTTCTACTCCATTTGCTCCCTCCTGTTGATAAGACTTTCCACTAAGCTTTCTTTTTGATTTGCTGAAAATTTTATTTTAAATTTGTTTTCAGCTTGACTGTTCCTCAGAAATTCTACCCTTTCAGTAAACTCTTTCTGTATGTATTGGCTTGTTTTATTTCTCTTAATGATTTGCATTTCCTATGGCCTTCATGCTGGTATTTACTCAGGATCTGTGCATTTCTTGAACATTTTTTTATTATAGTTAATTTGAAACCATTGTCTTATATGCCATTATAAGTTGCTTTTCTCGGAGGACATTTCTATGGGAAAGCCCATTTTTGGAAAAGGTACATTGTATTGGCTATGCATGCCTTTTGTACTGTTTGGGATGGAATCAAGGCATCTGGAGTTAGGTCAATGGCAGTGCTTCTGGAATACATCTCTACTCCACTTTTGTTGAGTAGGTGTTTGAGTATTCATTTTCTATTATCACAGTGTCTCATTTTTGTGGTCCATCTAAATAGTGCTTAGAGTTCAGTCTTGGGGTCTCTCAGTGTTGATGTGACAATGGGATACCAGGAGGGGTCCTGGCCCAGGCAGAGCTAGGTATGGCCTTTGAACATAGGAGTAGAGCTTCTGTAGATTTAGAAGGCTCTCAGTGTTGGTCATCAGTCTCGGGGTGGTGGCCTGGATATGCAGATCTCAGGAAGTAGGGGCGAGGGTGGTTACTGGGGGTGGGCCTCAGGAGGCAGGGGTGCAACGACTTTATAAAGGAGGTACTCAAGACATAATGAATATACTTTTATAAGCACAAGCAGTTATGCTAGTGACAACTACATGGATGTAACAATTTTGAGCAGATAAAATATTTTCACAAAAGTCCCTGTCATTGTGGTGAATAGTTGTATGCACTATAATTTATAACTGTGGTCATCTAAAACACCACGAGACGTAGCCCATCCTTTGATGAAATTGGCCAAAATCAGAAAGTAGTCACCACTGCATATACGTATGCCCAAAGAGCTGAGATATAGATAAACTTAGTGTTCACAAATGCAGGAATACAAAGAGGACATATATGTTTCAGGGAAGCATGGAAATGTTTGTACACAAAGAGAATGTTGTGAAAATGCACTGTCACAAAGTTACATCTACAAAGGCACATAAAACAAATTAGAAATCTTTGTGCCGTTTATACCTCTGGTATCGAAGGATGATGTGAAGATGAAATGCACAGCACAGAACATTATACAAAAATGTTTGTCAATTTAAAAGGCTGAGGAAAATTGCTCAGGAAGACACAGAAACAAAGGAACTTAAAAAAAAAGCACACTTGACATCTGAGAATCTAGCCAGCATGGAATCTACCTGTGGAGGAGCCCATGGGAGCACACATCATTAACTGCAGTTTGAGGGCTCCCATCTGGGAGAACACTTGCTATGCTTTTTGTTCAGGCTCTGGCTCTTCTTAAGGGAAATGTTCACGTGGTGCTTTGTGCACATTTTGAAATCCTATGATCTGACATCCACTCTGAAGAATACTCCCTGTTACAGCTGCTTCTCTCCTCTGCCATGCTTCTGTGTTGATTTGGGCACATGAAAGTCCACTCCTCAGGCATTCACACACAGATCACCAAGTTGGCAGAGATAATTCTGATACAAGGCCAGCAGCATCCCCAAATGCCCTCTTATTCTACTGTGGACATGATGAATTTCGAACTAGTCAGTAACTCCACTGGCTTTGTGCAAACCCATTGGACAGAATAATTGAAGAAATCCAGTTGGAACTGACCTGGAAGACTTCCTGAGGACTTGGTCTCATAGAACTGGAAGAGGCCACTCAAGCCTCCAGGAGGAAAGTCATCAATAGTCCCAATGAACTGTAGTGTTCAGAACCATGAGTGATCAGAAAGACAAGAGAGCCCTAGAAGAGCAATAGTGGCACTTACACCCTGGGGGTAACCAACAGGCATCTAATTGGACTCAAGACCCTCTCAGTAGGAGAGAATTCATGCCTTTCACTGTAAGCACATAGTATTACCCCATGGCTGGTGAGGTCATGATCCATGCATGAGATCTACTACTGCCATTTCCCTAAACCAGAGTAATTTCTAACTACATACTAAAAGCTCTCAACAAGTTATTGGCCAGAAGGCATGTAGAGAAAGGATGCTCTTTTTGTTTGTTGTCGGGAACTGGACCTAAGGCCTTGCACATGCAGAAACACATGCTCTACCACCCACCTACATATAGACCCTGTTTAACTTAAAATTTACCATCCTTTTGCCAACCTAAAAACTTCCCTAGAGCACAGCTCTTTCACCTCTGCCCGGGATTCTGGTCTTGGAGATTTTGTTTTTCATGATCTCAACATTTGAGATTTGTAATCTTTGGAATTACGATACTCAGGATTTTAGACTACAGCGCCTCTTACCTTATATTCGTGACTGTGGTCTCAGGGATTGTGCATTTGGGGATTAGGGTTGGCATCAATTCCCTACCACAAGGAACCTAGATGTGCAGAGCCTTGGCTTTAGCCTTGTGAGAACAGTTTCAGGCATCTAACCTTCAGAACCAAAGGATAAGTTTGAGTTGTTTCAGGGCGTTGAACTTGTTACAGCAGCAACAGGAAGCATGTTATGAAGTGAAAAAGAGAATACGTACGGGTCACAAATGAAATCCCACACCACAGTGCTCATCATCCCTGCATAAAATTAAAGACTATACTACGCTGAACATGAAAAATGGGGACACAGCATGTTTTCCATTATAAACTGGGAAGTACCAGCACTGATTAATGAAGAGCTACAAGAATTATCTGGCGAGTGAAAATAGACACAGAACAGGAACGCAGGGGTAGTGGAGGAGTTTAATTCAATTTACTCTGCCAGTGACAGGTCAAATTACATGATTAATTGATAAGGTATGATAATTAGCATGTAGAAAATTCTGTTCTTTGTAAACCATGGGTAGAGTTTCTTTCTATGAACCCCAGGAAAAGGTATAAAGTGTGATTACAGATTAGTTCACTGAGAAAATCTTAGTGCATGTCTAAAAGCAGTATTGGCAATATTGTCCATTGTTAACATAATAGAAGTAAGATTTGAAACAGGAAAATGAATCCCAAAGCTGGAAAGCATCAGCAATGAATCCAAAATGAAAACAAAACAAAATAAAACAAGCAAAACCTTTCTTAAGTCAGGAAAAGAAAAAAAAAAGAGAACGAACCAATCAAAATGAACGGTGTACCATGATGGAGTAGTGTCATCACAGTCATGAACGGCTCCTTCAGTAACCTAACCCATGTGTCTATACATTAGAAGCATAAAGGAAAAGCACGTGGCCATGCCAATTGGTACAAAGAAAGCACTGGAGTAAATTTAGCATCCATTTGTGATCTCAAAATGTAGCAACAAATAAAAGGAAATGCTTACATTTTAGGAATTTAGGAATACATAGATGTACATTTATGTATGTAACAACAATTAATAGAAAAAGAAACTATGAATGTTAAAGAGAGCAAGGAGGGGTATATGGGATGGAGGTAGGAAAGGAAGGAGGGTAATGGTACAATCTCAAAACAATAGAGCACACATACACACAATTCATGCTGCACACAGTCCTGTATAAACATATTTGACATGTTTTCCTAGATTAACTCAGTTACATATATATCTTAAGGTATCATGGATTTATGTATGCAAAGTTTATATTTATACACTAAAGTCAAGTAGTGACCTCATGCCTGCAGTATACCCTTTCAAGGTTTCCATTATTTTGAATGAACACCAGCTTCAAAATACTGTGAACCATAGCATGTGTCTCCCATGGATAAAGGGGGATGCACAGCTCACTTTCCTTCCACTGTGGTCCTCCCTCATCTGCTCCTCTCTCTTCCACCGCATGCCCTGTGTATGCCTGTGTTAAGTCCTAGAGTTAGTTGACTGCTTCTTGGTCCAGTGAGTCCTTCATCCAACGGAAACACAAGCCAGAAGAATAGCAACTGCCTGCCTTCGAGTTTGCTGGGATGAGACTGGTGGGTGTCTGAACCACACTGAGGTCATGGCAGAGGAAGGGATATCTCAAGAGAAGTTAATATGATTTTTAAGGGTAAGAAGTCTAACTTGGAACACCACATATTGATGGACAGTATGGTTGGAAGCTGAGCTGAACAAGTCTATGGTGCTTCTGGAGACCCAGCTCAGATGTAGTTGATTCCATATGGCCCACAACAACACTACCCTCAGCTATTACTTGAGCTACAAAGAGGTCCTTGCTTTTGCCTAGAGGCAAAAGTTTCAAGTGTCTACCCCAGCTGTAGAAGGTCACCCAAAGCAAAGTCCAAGAACTCATCTATGGCATATATATGCTCCACAAATATTTGGCGAGTGAGGAAAGCTAAGACCACATTTTAAATTATTCTAAACTAAACTTAATTTAAAATCCACATCTAGTAGGTAATAGCTCTTTCATTGTTTAGCCTGCCCTTTTTCCCTCTTCATGTTCAATCTACACGTCTTTGATCTCTTAAAGGGATAATACACAGTTATATAGTTCTTAGAACTAACTCTTGAGTATGTCAGCTTTACAACACATTAAGAACGCCAGGCCCCAGTGTACACTCTGTTCTCAGAACACCTTGCACACCATGGTTGATATCATGATCCAGTGGAAGTTGTGACCTGACCACTATTGCCATCTCACACGTTCCCTAGCTCTTGATGCCAGAGGGTGTATGACCCTACACTTATACTCCTTGAACACTGTGCAGTCTGGTCAGCTCACATAATACACTACCCTACCTATTTCTATTGCATATTCCTTCTGACTTAACATCCACAAGCTGGTGAGGTTAGAGGATGCAGCAACTGTCCCCCAACTTCTAACATGTTCTACATGTACCCCTGGCTTGTGAAGCCCGAAGATGTTTGACCCTGGTGCATAGCTTCACCACACCATGCACACCATAGGTGATTGTGTTGAATGATGCACAACACTTTCAGAACACATGTCAGCTGTATTCTATGGATCCCAGCGGATGAAGTCAGACACTGTAATCCACAGAGCTGAGTCAGGATAGTGTCAGCTACCTAGTCCATGAACCAATACTATGTGTCACTATGACTGAACTTCAGAGGAACTGAGCAGAGTCAAGACTTTTCAAGGCAAGGTGACACCAAACGCCAATCCGAGCCATCAATCAAGACACATGTCTAGAATTAACTAACAAACTGACTCTAGATGTATAAGTCCCATCAAAAAACATTGAAAACATTGAAAAACAAGTAACATGAAATGCCAATACATAGAGGTTCCCAACCTGTGGGTCATGACCTCTTGGGGGTGTCAAATGATCCTTTCACAGGGGTCACATCTCAGATATGTTGAGTATTAGGTACTTACATTACGATTCATAACAGTAGCAAAATTGAAGTTATGAAGTAGCAAGGAAAATAATTTTATGGTTTGGGGGTCACTACAACATGAGGAATTGTATTACAGGGTTGCATGCAGCATCAGGAAGGTTGAGAACCACTGCAGTAGACCATGCCTCTTCCTCAAATCATCATTAAATAGTAATGGCAACAAGGCGAGCAGTTTAGACAAAATTTTAGACAAAGATTTAAGAAGAATGATCAGAAATATGCTCAAAAAATTGAGAGGCCATGAATAAACTTGTGAATGGATTCTAAGACATTATGAATAATCTCTTGAATGAATTCCAAGATCACACAAGGAAACAGATGAATGAAATGAAAAAAAAGGCTATTTGGGATATGAAAATAGAATTTATCAAGGGGAGAGGAATATTAAAGAGAAACAAGCCGAATGATGTTGAAAATGGAAAATTCAATAAGTTAAGTAAACTCAGTGAAAAGTCCCTAATAGGACAGATCACGTGGAGGACAGAATGTCCAGGGCTGAAGACGAGCTGGCAGGATTGGATCATTCCATTAAAGTTTGAATGGAACATGTGAAGCATTTGGGACACCAGGGAAATACCAAATGTGCAAATTATGGTGAATACTATTAATAGTAACATTAATAATAATAGTAATAGTAATGATAACAATGATAATTCCATGCCAAAGACATTGAAAATATTTCCAATAAACTGATAGGAAACTATTTCCTGAACCTAAGGAAAGAGATACCTGTGCTCTTAGTACATGAGGCATACAGAACGCCAAGTCAATAAGAAGAGAAAAAAAAAACCCCAAAAAACCAACAACTCAGCATGTCCAATTATAGTTAAAACACTAAATATACAGAACTAAGAAAGAGATTTGAAAGCTCTAGGAAGGATCAAGTTACACATAAAGGCAGGCCCATCAGAAAAATAGCTGCTTTATCAAAGGAAACTTTCAAAGCCAGGAGGGCTTGGAAGGGTGTATTTCAGGTTCTGAGGATCACAGCAGTCAGCCCAGATTACTATATTCAGCAAAACTATTTGTTATAATTGAAGGTGAGAGAAACCTTTCCATGATGAAGGCAGGCTACAAGCACTTAAAACCACTAAGCTAGCTCTATGGAAGAATCTGGAAGAATTCCCTTGGTCTGAAGAGAAAGTTAAGTGAAGCTGAGAGGCCGCAGGAATAAAAGAGATACCGGATAGTTGTTGAGCAAGGAAGGGCAAAGAAAACACCGAACACTATAAGACCAACAGAATAAGGTATCAACACACTCCTGTCAGTAATAACCGTGTATGGATAGACTCGATTTTGTAGTCAAAAGACACAGATTAGCAGATTGGGTCAGCAGACTGCGCTGTGGACCATACAGCACACACCACATCTGTTGTGCCTGCCTCTGTGCCAGCTTCCTAGACTCCTCACAGGCTCTGCACAGTGCAAAGCTCCCACTTATACACTGGTCTTCAGTCTGTTTCCCTGACAACTGGAAGCCATGTTATCAACCTCACAAGACTACTGTCTCAATGCCAACTCCCTGAACTGTGCTTAGCATATTCCAGGCATTCAAGAATTTGAGCTGTGGTTCATTCTGTATCCATAGATAGAAAAATATGTGCTACTGGGAATACTCTGTGCCCCATTATAAAGACAGCCCAAAAGCAAGAGAAACAGGACCACGCCTGACTTCTTTCTTTCTCATTCAAAAATCTCTACAAACACAAAAGTTAATATCTCCATTTAATAACAGAATTTAGTCAATTAGCAAAGCACTTAAAATCCAAAAGCCAAACGCTATGTAGTCTCAACACAATGGCTATGATTTTTAAGTTCTTCTGTGCATATTTTACACAGTTATAACCGTGCTGTGAATAAAATTTTGTACCCTGAATTATTTTTGTAGATATTATTGACACTTCTATTTCATTATTATGTCCTAATAACTGTAATTTTCAAACAACAACATAGGATTTCTTCGAGTGGGTAAACTATAATTTACTTGACTCATTTCCAATTCTTTGATGCTACATGGTTGCTACAGTTTGTGACTTTTACAATCTGAATCAGGTAGGGCGAGTTATCAGAGATGAGTGCTATGCAGTTAGGCAGCATGGATGCTACAGATGGGTTCACACCATTTGTAAGGGGCTGAAGAATGACAGAAAGGCTAGGGTCTGAGGACTGGGAACCACCAGAGAGGCTGCTGTCATTGGTGCTGCTGGAGTGACTCAACACCAGCTGTTCTTTTCTGTCCTTGTAGTCACTGCACAAAACCCAGAGTGCCAAGAGAGAAGACACATGCCAGACATAGGGTAGATGAAGACCATATGCCTAGATTCACAGTAGGGTTAAAACTGTACACAGTAGGGCATAGATAGAAAGATGTTTCAGAGAAAATAAAGACACTGGGATTCTTGAACAACAATTCACATTTCCATTGGATAAATTCTTTGTCTTCATACATATTGCTTTCTAGGTTTTGGGACAATTTGCTCAGTTGACCTTTCTAAACGTGGGAATAATTGGGTATAAAGGTAGCACTCTTGGGGTGGTTTGCACTGTACATCTTCAGTTATGTGTATGTGTATTTGTATATTCATGTTTGTGGAAGTACAGAGAGACCCTTGTCAGGGTTCAGCACTCCCCACAGTCACGTGTTCTGCATCCACACATCCAAACTACTGGGGATCAAAAGACACTGAACATGCACAGATATCTTCCTCCCCACTATTGCCTAAATAACACAGCACAACAAGAACTGACACAGGTTTGCCATTACACTAGCCACCGGGAACAATCTAGAGGCAAATTAAAGCTTTTGAATGAATGTGTAGGTGATAGACAAACACTACACCATTTTATATGAGGGACTTGATAATCTGTGCATTTTGGTATCCATGGGGATCCTAGAACCAATTCCGGGGGGGGGGGGGGTTGGGTAATTAGGGAACATCTGTGGCTGGAGATTATAAATTAAGATGAGGACTTGGGAACTGTGTAACCACGGTAAACAGTTTATTCTAACAATGCCTGTAACTAAATAGTAGCTAAATATAGCTAAATAGTATGATCTTTTGGTATTGGGCCAAGACTGTTGTGTGTCTTATTTGGAGTTTCCTGGTGTTTCCTGCACCAGAACTGACAGTGTGCTGTTCTAAATTCCCAGCTTGGAATTCTGTGAAAGGGATAGTTCTTCTAGAAGAGGTAGCCTTATAAAATCATCTGGAGTTTTTATATGGCTCCCCCTCTGAAGCTCTCACTATTGGCTCACCCACACCCAGTTCAACATCTATAATTTTATATGAGTGATTTGCTTTTTTTTGTTTTTTTTTTTGAGCCCTTCCAAAGCCCTCAATTTAGTTTTCATTGAAAAGGCAACTCTCTTATTTATCCCACTTCTATTTAATTGGTTTCCATAATGTTTAATTACAAAATTAGAAAAACAGTTCAAGGAGCCTTAGCTGGCTAGGGAACAAATATAACTTATTCTCGGTAAGCAGACAGCTCTACTAGTGGGAACACAGGAACACAGAGTGCTAGGGAGTATCCCAGGGTGGTGAGTGACAGTGACCCAGTGGGCATCGGCCTCCCTCCCTCCCTCCCTCCCTCCCTCCCTCCCTCCCTCCCTCCCTCCCTCCCTCCCTCCCTCCCTCCCTCCCAGAGACCGGCTAGTGGGCTGAGTGGAGTGGTTTCGTAGACATCTTCCATGCTGGTTTGAATGAGATTCCCTTGTGTCATGATAACAGCATGCTCACTTCTCTGTATCAGGTGGCTACATACAGATTCAACCAACTATATGCCAGAAATAAATATTTAAATAAACTGCATCTGTACTGAACATGTAGACTTGTTTTGGTTGCTGTTCCATAAAACAATGCAGTACAGTGCCGATTTGCACAGCATTTACAATGCTGCATATAAATAATCTAGAGATGTTTTAAAATACTCAGGACTGCCAGTTTCCTTTGCAGACATGGCACCATTTAATTTCAAGGGCTTATTTGGGTATCCTTAGGGGGTTGTGCAATTGATAAGCCAATGAATGCCAAAGAATAGTCGCTTAGTGCAAAAGCCATGACTCTAGGGTGGCAGAACACCCATGTTCAGGGTTGTCAGAGTAGAAACATGACAATGAATGAGAGAAGGGTCAGGCTGTGTCCAGGCAGTGTCTCTTCATGTTTTTGACCATTTTCTTACTGACTAGCCCATTCCATTGTCAAAATCAGTTACTCACCCATGACTGTGCATTGGGCTATTTCTTGACTCTTTATTCTGACATATTTATGTGTCTTCCATCTTGCAATAGTACTTACATTCTTAATGTCTATATCTACATAAGATAAATTTGAAACCAAAGTAGAATGAGGTGGCATATTTTATTCTTTTATAGACTCATTTTATATAATCCAGTTTTTAAACCGTTAACCCTAGCTTCTGTTTTCTTGTCTTTCCACATACACGTTATACTAAAGCTGTCATCAGCTATACAATTTTAACACATTAAATCTGGCTATCAAATTAAGAATTGATATCTCTTATTCTTTGAATTTTACAACACATGATCACATATCTTTATTTCTGAGCTTTTCTTTATTGAAAATGCCTTGATTTTTCTTAATTCCCAAGGAACATGTTAATTGGCTCTATAGTTCTGATTTGACAGTAGTGGAAAGTATTTTCAGGTTTCTGATAAGAAGTCACTGCCATTCCACTTCTCCCCAGTAGATACGATAGGATCTTTATATTTTAGTCTTCAGCATTTCTGTCCACACTTTTCTCAGCATTACTGATTGCCAAGCTTCACAAGAATGACCCATTAAGCTCTGTCCATAGCACTCAATGCCTTTTCCAGCCCAAAGTTTCAAAGTTTTCAGTAAGGAATTGAGAGACTTATAAGCCACATGGTTAGATGTCTCAGAATCAACTCTGCTTTCCTCATATCACTACTTTTCATTTGCTGAGGAAAAAAATCATGTCAAAACAACCAACCAAACAAAAAAACAGCCCCCCCAAACAAGAGAAAACCAAACCAAACCAAACCAAAACCAAAAAACCAAAAAACCAAAAACCAAAAAACCAAGGAATAAACAAACCAAATCAAACAAAACCTCCAAACCCAAGCCAAACTAAACCAAAACAGCAGCAGCAGCAAAAGAAACAGAACAGTTTATTTGTGGTTACAGTTCCTGAGGGGTGGAGTGCATCATGATAAAGACCCATGGAAACAGGGTAGAAAAGTATAGCTGCAGTAAAAAGCTGAAGATAAGTGATTACATTTCATCCACAGACAGGAGGCTTCGAGGTTTATGCTATTCACTTACTATTTATTTATTTATTTATTTATTTATTTATTTATTTTTGGTTTTTTGAGACAGGGTTTCTCTGTGTAGCCCTGGCTGTCCTGGCACTCACTTTGTAGACCAGGCTGGCCTCGAACTCAGAAATCTGCCTGCCTCTGCCTCCCGAGATTAGGGATTAGGGAATTTTAAGTCTTAAAAAAAATCCAATCTTTTTATTGTCAGGTTCCCTCCCTAGATCAATCTTCTTTCCCAAACTAGTCATTTACTGTGGAATAGAGTCAGAATGTGGGGAAAGCCAAGTGTCATGGGCCAGGCATTTCACAGCCCTTTCCCCTTTCTCCTGGTTGGTGGAGTCTTCCTGTCTCATCTTCTGCATGATCCCCAAGCTTTAGAGGGAATGGTATAAATACTTTGTTTGGAACTGAGCAATCAAGTGACACTTATTTACAGCACCCTGTACAGCCATGCAATATTGCAATTACCAACAGTCACTAGAAAGAAAGGCTCCTCTAATTAAGACTGAGAGCAACAATTGTTAGGACATATAAGCACATCTGGTTAAAAGGAAGTCTATGCAATGTAAGTTTATCCAAACAGCAACTTAATTCTCTACCAAGGACTTTCGTCCTCTCCCATCCAGAACTTTTGAATAGTTTTAAAAAAATAGTACTGGGCATAAATTACCTCCTATGGAGTAAATCTCAAGTCTAGCCAGAGAGCCATTGGTTGCCATCACAGAAATCCATGCCACTATCACACAAGTGGGCACTCTTTCTTGGAAGGTGGAGATTAGTATTCATAGAGTTCTCACCTGGGAATGACCACTGCCTTTTCCCAACTCAGGAGCCTAAATAGAGAACTTTTGGGCACCATGAAAGTTAGTTAGTTGGGAGGAAGTTTCCATCTTTATTTTTCTATTATGCAACCACAGTGTGTCTTTAGCAGTAAGTTTATTATCCAGCTTTGGTGGGCAACCAAGAAGAGTAGCAAATGTTTGTGTTGTTCTGGGGTGGGGGGCTCTGAAATCTCCTAGACCAACAACGTATAAGATGGTATTTTGTGCCTGGCACTGGGGTTTGGCATAATAACCCATGGCTTCAAAAAGGAGCTATTGCTAGCTAGCCATGTAGAGTATTTCCCCTTCAATTCTCTCTCTAAAAAAATAATTTTTAGCTTGATTGCAAGATGTAGGTTTCCATATGACTTTTTATGTCCTTTTGTTCTGGTCAGTCTTCCCCATTACCCCCACCCCCAATCACTGCATACAGACAATTAGTGATTCAAAGCTAGATGCACAGCTGAGGGGAAGTGTACAGCTTTTGACTTTCTGTGCCTGGATTGCCTCACTCTGTTTTTTCCAGTTTCATCCACTTGCCTGAAAATTTCATAACTTTGCTTTTTCTCTAAAATATGAATAAAACTCCATTGTGTATATGTGCCATGTTTTCATTCTTTATTCATTATACCATCACTCAAAAAATTTACGATTTTGGATTTTGGATTTCTGGATTAGAAATATTCAACCTGAATGAAGTTTGGGATATATGAAGCAAAATGATGTAGAGAAAATCTCTAGTGTACTGAATGGAAGCATAATCTGTCAATTAAAAACAACAACAACAACAACAACAACAACAACAACAACACGCATTTGGCCTGCTAGCTTAGGCAGGAAATAGGAGGTAGGATAAATAGCAGGGAGAGAGAGGACTCTGGGATAGAGTCAGGCAGAGGAGATTTGCCCTGAACAGTGATGGAAATGGTCACATAAAACTGAGGAAAGATAACCAACCATGTGGCTGGATTTAGAACAGAATAAATGGGATAACTGAGTAATGAGCTAGCAAGAAGAAGCCAAATCCTTTGGCCCAGGCATTTATTCCTAAATAATTTAGTCTCAAGAGTTGTTAAATCAGGAACTTGGGCACAGATGGAAAAGCCTGTTGTTATAAATGGCACCCAATGTGGGGCATGGAGGCCAAGCTTAGAAAAGTTTCAGGTAAAAAGTGCAAATAAACACTTCCCAGAAAAGTTTCCTATCTGTGTGGGAAGCTAACTCCCTTTAAGAGAGAGAAAGATTTTTGTCTTTGAGTTTGTTTATATATACTGGATTACGTTGATGGATTTCCGTATATTGAACCATCCCTGCATCCCTGGGATGAAACCTACTTGGTCAGTATGGATGATTGTTTTGATGTGTTCTTGGATTCGGTTAGCAAGAACTTTATTGAGGATTTTTGCATCAATATTCATAAGGGATATTGGTCTGAAGTTCTTTATCTTTGTGGGGTCTTTTTGTGGTTTAGTTATCAGAGTAATTGTGGCTTCATAGAATGAGTTGGGTAGAGTACCTTCTGTTTCTATTTTGTGGAATAGTTTGTGAAGAACTGGGATTAGATCTTCTTTGAAGGTCTGATAGAACTCTGCACTAAACCCATCTGGTCCTGGGCTTTTTTTTGGTTGGGAGACTATTAATGACTGCTTCTATTTCTTTGGGGGATATCGGGCTGTTTAGATCATTAACCTGATCTTGATTCAACTTTGGTACCTGGTATCTGTCTAGAAACTTCTCCATTTCATCCAGGTTCTCCAGTTTTGTTGAGTATAGCCTTTTGTAGAAGGATCTGATGGTGTTTTGGATTTCAAACTCGAAGACAAAAACCACATGATCATCTCGTTAGATGCTGAGAAAGCATTTGACAAAACCAACACCCATTCATGATAAAAGTCTTGGAAAGATCAGGAATTCAAGGCCCATACCTAAACATGATAAAAGCAATCTACAGCAAATCAGTAGCCAGCATCAAAGTAAATGGTGAGAAGCTTGAAGCAATCCCACTAAAATCAGGGACTAGACAAGGCTGTCCACTCTTTCCCTACCTATTCAACATTGTACTTGAAGTCCTAGCCAGAGCAATTAGACAACAAAAGGAGATCAAGGGGATACAAATTGGAAAGGAAGAAGTCAAAATATCACTTTTTGCAGATGATATGATAGTATATATACGTGACCCTAAAAATTCCACCAGAGAACTCCTAAGCCTGATAAACAGCTTCAGTGAAGTAGCTGGATATAAAATTAACTCAAACAAGTCAATGGCCTTTCTCTACACAAAGGACAAACAGGCTGAGAAAGAAATTAGGGAAACAACACCCTTCTCAATAGCCACAAATAATATAAAATACCTAGGCGTGACTCTAACTAAGGAAGTGAAAGATCTGTATGACAAGAACTTCATGTCTCTGAAGAAAGAAATTAAAGAAGATCTCAGAAGATGGAAAGATCTCCCATGCTCATGGATCGGCAGGATCAATATAGTAAAAATGGCTATCTTGCAATCTACAGATTCAATGCAATCCTCATCAAAATTCCAACTCAATTCTTCAACGAATTAGAAAGGGCAATCGGCAGATTCATCTGGAATAACAAAAAACCTAGGATAGCAAAAACTCTTCTCAAGGATAAAAGAACCTCTGGTGGAATCACCATGCCTGACCTAAAGCTATTCTACAGAGCAATTGTGATAAAAATTGCATGGTACTGGTATAGCGACAGACAAGTAGACCAATGGAATAGAATTGAAGACCCAGAAATGAACCCACACACCTATGGTCACTTGATCTTTGACAAGGGAGCTAAAACCATCCAGTGGAAAAAAGACAGCATTTTCAACAAATGGTGCTGGCACAACTGGCTGTTATCATGTAGAAGATTGCGAATTGATCCATTACTATCTCCTTGTACTAAGGTCAAATCTAAGTGGATTAAGGAACTCCACATAAAACCAGAGACACTGAAACTTATAGAGGAGAAAGTGGGGAAAAGCCTTGAAGATATGGGTACAGGGGAAAAATTCCTGAATAGAACAGCAATGGCTTGTGCTGTAAGATCGAGAATCGATAAATGGGACCTCATAAAATTGCAAAGCTTCTGCAAGGCAAAAGACACCGTCAATAAAACAAAAAGACCACCAACAGATTGGGATAGGATCTTTACCTATCCCAAATCAGACAGGGGACTAATATCCAATATATATAAAGAACTCAAGAAGGTAGACTCCATAAAATCAAATAACCCCATTAAAAAATGGGGCTCAGAACTGAACAAAGATTTCTCACCCGAGGAATACCAAATGGCAGAGAAGCACCTGAAAAAATGTTCAACATCTTTAATCATCAGGGAAATGCAAATCAAAACAACCCTGAGATTCCACCTCACACCAGTCAGAATGGCTAAGATGAAAAATTCAGGTGACAGTAGATGCTGGCGAGGATGTGGAGAAAGAGGAACACTCCTCCATTGTTGGTGGGATTGCAAACTTGTACAACCACTCTGGAAATCAGTCTGGCGGTTCCTCAGAAAATTGGACATAGTACTACCAGAAGATCCAGCAATACCTCTTCTGGGCATATATCCAGAAGATGCCCCAACCGGTAAGAAGGACACATGCTCCACTATGTTCATAGCAGCCTTATTTATAATAGCCAGAAGCTGGAAAGAACCCAGATGCCCCTCAACAGAGGAATGGATACAGAAAATGTGGTACATTTACACAATGGAGTACTACTCAGCTATTAAAAAGAATGAATTTATGAAATTCCTAGGCAAATGGATGGACCTGGAGTGCATCATCCTGAGTGAGGTAGCCCAATCACAAAGGAACTCACACAACATGTACTCACTGATAAGTGGATATTAGCCCAGAAACTTAGGATACCCAAGATATAAGATATAATTTGCTAAACACATTAAACTCAAGAGAACGAAGACCAAAGTGTGGACACTTTGCCCCTTCTTAGAATAGGAAACAAAACACCCATGGAAGGAGTTACAGAGACAAAATTTGGAAGTGTGACAAAAGGATGGACCATCTAGTGATTGCCATATCCAGAGATCCATCCCATGATCAGCTTCCAAACACTGACACCATTGCATACACTAGCAAGATTTTGCTGAAAGGACCCAGATATAGCTGTCTCTTGTGAGACTATGCCAGGGCCTAGCAAACACAGAAGTGGATGCTCACAGTCAGCTATTGAATGGAACTCGGGGTCCCCAATGGAGGAATTAGAGAAAGCACCCAAGGAACTAAAGGGAACTGCAACCCTATAGGTGGAACAACAATATGAACTAAGCAGTACCCCGGAGCTCTTGTCTCTAGCTGCATATGTATCAAAAGATGGCCTAGTTGGCCATCACTGCAAAGAGAGGCCCATTGGACTTGCAAACTTTATATGCCCCAGTACAGGGGAACGCCAGGGCCAAAAAGGGGGAGTGGGTGGGTAGGGGAGTGGGGGGGGGTGGGTATGGGGAACTTTTGGTTTAGCATTGGAAATGTAAATGAGCTAAATACCTAATTAAAAATGGAAAAGATATATATATATATATATATATATATATATATATATAGAGAGAGAGAGAGAGAGAGAGAGAGAGAAAGATAAGGCCCATGAGCTAACCCAGTTGGCAGGTGCTAGAGCTGCCTTGCTGTCTCTTTGGGACTGGAACTGGAGAAAATAGTATTGTGACTTCTCTCAAGTACAGCATGGTTCCAGAGAAAGGTTAAAAAGCAGGCTACAGAGAGCTAGATGGTTCAATTCTGGTCCACACTGGAAAAGCCTATAGACATCCAGAAAAATGGACAGACTCAAAGGGGACAGAACCAAGAACCAGTAACCTTAGACTGAGCTAAGGGGGTGGAGTTAGATGCCATAGAAATGTGCTGGCCTGAGAAGCCTGAAGATTTCCCGAGAGCTGCAGTGGGACTGAAAAGCCCCAAACTTCTGAACTGGTAAAGTATTAAATTAAAAAACAATAAAAGAAAAAAATCACTGAATATACATAATTGTAAAAATAGTTTAAATTGGCAAAATGAAGTCCTTAGAGATAGAATTAAATAAATTTAAGGAAATAAGACACATAAAGATGAGAGACAGAATGACACAGAGCTTTCAGACTGTATAAAATCCCATTTTAAAGGGTTTAAGGATAGACAAAAAAGAGTAAACTAAATGACCAAAATGGAATTGACACATTACCAATTATGATTACTGTCACATTGCTAATTCTCATTTTAATAATGATAGCCCAGATGGCTTCTTATGCCTTCTCAAAGAAAAGGACTTTAGAGAGACAAGAAAGGGAGTAACATGAAAGATGAAAATAAACCTTAGAAGAAAAAAAATTAGAAAGGGTTATAAATAAAATTGAGAATATACTAATATGACAGAGATACAAATAAGGACAAAGATGAAAAAAATGGACGCAAGCCTTAGAAGAATAATTAGAAAAACTATAAATAAAATTGAAGAAGATACTGAGATAGAGAAGGAGAAAGGGAGTCCAGAACCTACAGTATCACCTTGTAACAAGCCTGAAAAAATAGGCCGTTTATGTCTGTTTTAAAGAATACCTAAAAATGATTTTCTCAGCCTGGTTAAGGGAATTAGAAGGAGGTAAAAGAAATCCACAGGGTTGTCAAGGATTCAAGTGACAATCTATAGAGACACAATATTTAAAAAGATTTAAGGAAGCAATAATGACCTATGGCTTACAGTCACCATATATCAAACAAATACTTAGTAACTGGGCCACACAAAATTATATAATTCCAAAATATTGGAGATATTTGCTGGCAACCATCTTAGTGTCTGGCCGTCAATTACAATGACGGACAGTGTGGAAAGATGAGGCTTCAATCATGGGCAATGAAATAGGACTAGAGGCATTGATATTGTCAAGGACCAGCTACTAGATGAAGGTCCATATTCTGTATTGAGAGTATAGATTATCCTTGGTAATGATATCCTAGAACAATGTCATACAATAGCCTTGCATGCTTGGGACAAGTTTGAACAACGGAGGAGGAACTGAGTCATTTACAAAAATAAACCAGGGTTCAAAGGAGTCTTTCACTGACATTTTACAAAGATTAACTACAGATCAGATCCAACTGCTAGAGATATTTAAATTGAATTTTTTGCTTTTGAAAATGCTAATGGTCAATGTCAAAAGGCTATTAGATCTTTAAGGGCCAGATCTGTACCTCTTTATAAATGGATTAAAACTACTATGAATAGAGAATCTAATACTAACAATTATAGGAGGATAAACAACTACAGGAGATATACAAACACAAAATGTCCATTGCTGTAGCTGTGAAAGATCAGGTCAATCCCTAAAGGATTGGAGACAAATAGTTCCTAAGGATAAAGTCTTCTATAATAATAATTCAGGGGGAACGCGTTTTCTGTGAAATGCCAAAGCTGTGGAAGGAATGGGCATAAGCCTCATGTATGTAGATCATCCAAAGACATTTGAAGTAATTCCTAAATATCAGAAAACTAAGGGGCTTTGCTTAAGGTCTGACAAAGAAACATGAGCCATTCATTTCCTGTCCACCAAGAAATGACTATTCTGAAAAACAACCAGAAAATTCTAAGCCCAATACAACAGCAGAACTGCTCAAGCCTTAAGTAAACCATTAATAGAGATAAAGCCGCTCATATAGATAAAACAAGGGATCCTAAAGATACCACTCCCCAAAAGCCAGATAGTTTGACAAACTACTATAAATAATAAAAGACCCAAATTAAAAATACAGTTAGATGAAATTGAGATTGAAAGATTAGTGGACAGTGGAGCAGATGTAGCTATAACATCAAAGATTTCTGGAATCCAGCTTGACCACATCAAAGGGTATCTACAGCTCCTGGGAGTTGGAACATTGTCTCAGGTAAAACAAAGTCTAAAATGGATTAAGTATATAGAACCAGAAGATCAGGAGAATGAAGGCCACATATGGCTATTATAACCATACATCCATGGGAAAGAGATCTATTGCAACTATGAGAAGCACAGATTGGCATCCCTCCAACTCTAGAGACAAACTGTGAAAGATGAGATGTTCCTAATAGAGAAATGTTTAGAATGTTATGGAAAACAGTAGACTTCCCAAGCTGCTAATAAACAGGATACAGCAGAGGCTGACTCTTCAATTTTATATGGAGGAGTCACTGCTAGTAGATCACCAGCTGCCATAACACTAAACTGGCAAACTGACAAAACCGTTTGAATAGAACAATGGCCTATGATACAAGAAAAGTTAGAGACATGAGAACAACTAGTGCAGGAGCAGCTGGAGGATCAACATAAAGAAGAGTCTACCAACTTTTGGAATTCTCCTGTATTTGTCATTAAAAAGAAATCAAGCAAATGGAGCATGTTGACAGGTTGTAGAGCAATTAATAAAATCATTCAGCCAATGGGCTCTTGATAGCCTGGAATCTCATTGCCATCCTGTTACCTAAGACCTGACCTATTATAGTGATTAATTTAAAAGATTGCTCTTCACAATCCCTTTAAATGAGTATGATGGGAAAGGTTTGATTTCTCACTATCTATTTTCAATAGAAATTATCCAATAAAAAGACATCATTGGAAAGTCTTGCCACAAAGAATGCTGAATAGTCCTACCTTATGCTGATACTTCGTACAACAGCCATTAGAAATAATTCATAAGCAGTTTCCTCAGTCCATAATTTACCATTATATAGATGGTATCTATTGGCTGATTCAGATAAAAATACCTTAGGAAAAATGTGTGATGAAGTAAAGAGAATTTAGCCTTGCTGGGGATTACAAATTCCTCCTGAAAACATATTAAGAGGATAGTCTATTAATTATCTAGGATATAAGATACATCTACAAAAGATTTGATTACAGAAGGTACAAATCAGGAGAGACTAATTGATAACTCTTAATGATTTTCAAAAATTGCTGGGAGACATTAATTGGTTAAGTCACATAATTGAATTAACTACCCAAGAGCTAAATGATTTCTTCAAAAGTTTCAAGGTGATAAAGGCTTAAATAGCCCAAGAAAATTATCAGCTGAGATTGAAAAAGAATTCACTCTGGCAGAAGAAAAATTTACAAGTTGTACATATAAATTATTTAGATCTAAATATGGTTTGTATTTTAGTTATTCTGACCTCTATTTATTCTCCCATGGGAATGTTTATGCAGAAAGAAGATAATATTTTAAAATGGTTATTTTAAACACAAAAACTATAAAAATTAAGGACATATCAAAATATTTCTGAATTGATTCTGAAAGGAAATGACTATGACAATGACAATGATGACAATGGTGATGATGGTGACAATGATGATGACAATGATAATGACAATGATGATGACAATGATGATGATTGACAATGATGATGACAATGGTGAAAATGACAATGATGATGATGACAATGATGATGGTGACAATGATGATGATGATTGGCGATGATGAAGATGGATTGATGATGATAATGGTGGTGATGATGATGACTATGATGATGATGACTATGATGATGGTGATGACAATAATGACAACCACAATGATGATGATGACAATGATGATGACAATGATGACTATGCCGATGGCAACCATGGTCATGTGTGTGGGAGGGCATGCCTGTGATTTACCCAGAACAGTGGTATTCAATAGGTGACAGAAGACTGGTGCTGCTCAGGTGTGTCTGTACAACAGAGGGAGGAAGAGAACCAGGATGACTATTAATTAAAGACCTGGATCTGCCATGAGTTTTTTAGTATTCAATATCCAAAATGGCCACATAACATAGTAGAGGAAAAGAATCTCCTAGCACAGTTTCTTTTGAATTCTATACTCTTCTTGACTATCAAAAACTTGGATTTAGTTTTGATGCAATTTTAAAATACAACACGGATTTCTCCTTTTTCCTTATGAATCCATGACAGGTTTTTTTAATACTCTTATCTTTCATACAATGAACATGCATTTGTTTGTTTATTTGTTTTTTGTTTTTGTTTTGTTTTGTTTTGTTTTTGAGACAGGGTTTCTCTGGAACTCCTTCTATAGACCAAGCTGATCTCAAACTCAAAGGTCTACCTGCCTCTGCCTACTGAGTGTTGGAATTAAAGGCATGAGCTACAACCAATACATGGTGATTGCGTATTTGTTTTAAGGACAGATCATATAAATGTCCTTAGAAATACACTGGCCCTTCATGAATCCACCAAACTGATATTAAGTGTTGATTTTAGGTATGTTCCTGATAAACAGAGGTTTAGAAATGCTAATTAGTTTCCTAAGCTTGTTAAAATTATCCTGAAAGAATATAACCCTAAAAAGTTAGCAACAATATTTATCACCAAGGTGGTTGAATAAATACTCAATTTTATGTTTGCCTAATTTTTCTATGGGTCTATATTAAGCCATTTAAATGAGACTCATTTCAATTTTAGATGCAGCATAAAGATAATTGGTGTTTTGTTCCAGATAGACTCCCACACAAAAAAATTCAAAGTAGATGCACTAAAAATGTTGGGCAACTTTACGGTCTTTAGCCCATATCATGGTTATTAAGAAGTTGAGCTTAAAACAGATTTTGGAGGAAATTGGCCTGAAGATTTTGAATGAAATTAGAAAGACGATTTTAATAGTCCTCTGAAGGACTGAACTGCAAAGAAATTGTATTCCGTAGTGTTTCATTGGTCAGAGAAAGTATGAGCACTGCTCATGGATTCGAAATGGATTGGCAAATGGGGGAGAGGAGATGCAGTGTGTGTGTGTATGTGTGTGTGTGTATGTGTGTCATATGAGTGCATGTGTGGTGTTTGTGTTTGTGTGGTGTGTGCATGTGTGAATGTGTATGCATGTATGTGTGGTGTGTATGTTCATTTGTGTGGTACGTGATAATGTATTATGTGTTACATGTATGTGTGAATGTGTATGTTGTGTGTATGTGTGAATGTTGTGTGTATGTTTGTATAGTATATATATATGTTAATGTGTGTATGTATTGTGAATGTGTTGTGTGTGTGTTTCTATGATATGTGAGTGTGTGCATATATATGTGTTTGTGTGGTATGTGCATGTGTGTATGTGTGAATGTGTGTGTTTTTTGTCACTGAGTCGAGTTCAGGGAAATAGGCCTGAGATCAGGAAGGACCATATAGGGACAGAGTCAGTATTTGCAACCTCACTCATTAAAACTATACCAGTATCCATGACATGGTTTCACAAAAGACTGCCCTGGGGTTGAGGCATAATAAAACAGACTCCTGAAGGGCCACCTAGAGGTTTGACTAACATCTGAGGCCTAACCTCAGGCCCCAATGTCCAGGAACATGACAGGCATCTGGGAGCCCTGATAGAAATGTTTACAAACAGACTAACAATGGGGTTCCCTTTGGGTTCTTAGTTTCATTAAGAAAAGAATTTAGACACAGACTCAGGAGAAAGCTCAAGGACAGTTACATCAGAGTCTGAGAGGAAACAATAGGGTAGGCAAGCTGTAAGTCTCAGCCGTTGCCAGGAGGAGGGAGATGGAGAAGGGGAAGAGAGGATGTGTGAGTTAGGATTCAGGAAAGCAGAGGTAGCAGGCTTTCCTCCACAGTGGGGATTGCCAAGCAGCTATGTGGTAGAAGCATGGCAGACAGGGAGAGTTGAGCTACAGACTAAGAATGCCAGACTCTCAGAGCCAGCATGACCAGACAAGCACTCTGGATATCCACATGAAAGCAAGTGCATGAGAGCAATGTGGCCCAAAGGTTCTGAGGCTAAAGAAAAATCGGCCTGGGTACCGTACCATCGCCTCCACTTTGCAGGAAGCTGAGGAACATGCAGGCCAGCTGTTTACTTAAGACCTCACGGGCAGAAAGTAGTAAATTCAGCCCACATCTGGCACAGCCTATGACCTTCTCCTCTCTTTGCCTCCCCGAACTTTACTGTTAGTGAAGAGGTGATTACGGACTGCGACTAGTGGGTGGGACTTATTATCCCAGGAGGGTTTATGAGCTGAAAATGTAAACTACTTCAAGATGTGCTTTGACAAACTCAAGGGTGAAAGATTTACAACAGTTTATGAGCACCAGGGGGAATTGCCAGTAATGTTTGTGAGTTCTGGTAATGGCTTTGTGTCAAATCAGTTCCCTCTGTAGCTCACAGTGTGCTCTCCTGGGTGTGTGTGGAGTGTGTGCTCTCTTGCTTGATGCAACCCACTTCTATAGCTGAGAATGGGTGGGGGTTAGGAGCAAGAACACCTGTTAGTGCCTGGTATATGCCAGGTGTTTATAGATGTTGGCTAAAATTCTGGGAGATAAGTATTATTATATAAGTTGTGTGTGTGTGTGTGTGTGTGTGTGTGTGTGTGTGTGTGTGCATGTGTGTGTTTGCAAGAAAGAAGCTCTGAGAACTTGCCAGGGCTACCCAGCTTGGAGGGGATGGGGGCAGAGTTCCAGTTTTCTTCTATGTGTTCTGTTCGGATAGGATACTCATCCCCTTGCAAGGACATAGACCATTTCGATTTGGAGTTGCTATGCAGGTTGAGACACCGTCTCTGTCCCCCACACCCTCATTTCCTGTGATTTCTGTGATCAAGTGAGGAGGGAAGGCAAAGTCAAGAGAATTGCAGACACTCCATTTCCCCGGTTCTTCTAAGGTTATAAATGTTGGGGATTTGTTTATCCTGGGGGAGGGGTGGGAACACCAGGCTTCAGATTATGACGAGGAAAGAGCCTGGGTCCAATATTTCAATAATGAGAGAGGGAGACACACACACACACACACACACACACACACACACACACACACACACAGAGAGAGAGAGAGAGAGAGAGAGAGAGAGAGAGAGAGAGAGAGAGAGAGAGAGAGCTCGTGCTCAGATCTGGAAAAATGGTATTGGTATCAAATCTCAGGGCAAAAAGTGGGCAGAATTTAGCCAGTCTTGTGATCATCCCATTTGGAGGGTCTGAGAAAGAGAGCCTGGCTGTAGTCACAGGATGTGCAAGGATGACTCCCTACGTCAGAAGGATACTTTGGGTGTGAGGTTAGCTCTTCTGAAGTACACTTGGTTAGCTGCTGCCAGTGCATGGAGGGCCTCAAGGGAGGACTCATCATATGCCAGTGAAGTGAGTTCTTCTTCTTCTTCTTCTTCTTCTTCTTCTTCTTCTTCTTCTTCTTCTTCTTCTTCTTCTTCTTCTTCTTCTTCTTCTTCTTCTTCTCCTCCTCCTCCTCCTCCTCCTCCTCCTCCTCCTCCTCCTCCTCCCCCTCCCCCTCCTCCTCCTCCTCCTCCTCCTTCTCCTCCTCCTCCTCCTCCAATATGTGTATGAGTGTTTTGCCTGTGACTATGTCTGTTCCCTAAGCGTGTGTTTGGTGCCTGTGAAGGCCAGGTGAGGGCATCAGATCCCCTGAAACTGGAGTTACAGATGGTTGTGAGGTGGTGTTTGGGTGTTGGGAATTGTGCCAATCTTTGAAAAGAGCAGCCAGGGCTTTTAACTACTAAGCCATCTATCTCTCCAGCCCCCTAATTTTTCTTCTCTGTCTTTGTCTTTACTAAGGTAAGACTACAACCTACATACACCATTATAGATTCCAGCTACAAATTTAATAGCCTGGGCTTAGAGTTTACTGAAACTACCAGTAGGAAGAGGTAATGTTATCTATATTTTAGACTCAGTAAAATTTATTAAAAATAAATTTATTAAAAATGAATTTGGAAACCTCCTGGGTTGTTTTCATTTATTATTCTGATATTATTACATAACTACCAGAATAACTATATCTAGAGTTTAGCTCGAATAGTTCATTTTCACTATTCATGTGCATGTAACACAGTCTTTCCATTATGAAATCTCCTCCATAATGTCGAGCTATGCTACGTCACTGAAGGAGCCACATGGTTCGAGAAGGAGTTGGGAAGAAAAGCAAATCATACGAAAGGTAGGAATCTCGCAAGTAAGACTGGTTGAAACAGGCTTCCAGTTCTGGTTTATAAGGATGAAAAAAATGTGCAACGGAGTCTGGATTTTTTTTTTTTTTTTTTTGACGTTCTGGCATCTGTTTTGCTACAGTTCTCTATTTTCAAGATATAAGATGGGTAGCAAACCACATAGGCTTTCGGTGCCAAGAGAGCAGGTGAGACAGGTCTGGGGCAGTGAGATCAGGGTGTAAACGCCTACTCAGGGTCTCTAACTATGTGAAAAGGAAATGCCAAGTAGAACCTCTCCCTAACTAGCAGGCCACTAAAGGTGGTTCTGTTTCAGGCTCTCCGTGGCGTGGGTACTGATGTTTTCTTCTGGATATCACTATTAGGCTGGAACCCCTGCTCGCCCCTGCACAGGCTGGGAAACCCCAACTGCTCTCCTTCACCCAACCCCGCCTGCACTGAAAACCCCCCGAACAAAGGCATGGCGCTAAAAGCCTAGAACAAAGGCATGGCGCCAAAAGCCTAGTTCTGCTTTCTTGGCAGCTATCTCAACTTTCTCCCCTGATGCTGCCAGCCACTCAAATTTCTGTCTAAGTGCTCAGTTCTTGATCATACTTGGGCACAAACCCAGCTTATGGCTGATACATTATCATCTTTCACCTAGAGTCTATAAAAGTTCCCTGCTGAGGTGCTCAACTTTCTCGGCCCCATTTTATGGGATTGATGAACCGGCCCTGGAGCAATGCCTAATCAACCTACCTTTATCAGCTTTTAACTTGGTCTAATCTGGCGAGAGAAAAACCTATGAATCACTAGTAAGTCAAAGGTCCACTGCAACATTATTCATGATAATCAAGATATGAGAACAACTCAAGTATTATTTAATAAGTGGAGAAATTATGCTCCATGTGACAGAATTAAGCCACAGAAGGGACTCCTGCCATTTGCGATGATGGCGATGAGCCCAACAAACAGGCAATATGAACTAATCCTGATATGGAGAGACAGCATCCCGGTTACTCATGGACTCTCAAGAAAACAACTCACAGAAGCAGAGGAGAGGATGATGTTTGTCTCTTGGATCACAAGGGACACGGGGATCTGTTTGTTAGAAGGTGCAGACTTTGAGTTAGGAGATGTGAAATCCAGTATGGCCGTGATGGTCACGTGGGGTGGATGGTGATGACCAGGATGTGTTTGAATAAGTCACATCTCGAACACTTTATTTGGTGAGTAAGTACTTAGGAAACAAAAAGGGGGAGGGGCACCGGAACTATTCATGGAAAAGAGACTTAGTTGTAGGAAATAGCAAGCGTGGAAGAGAAACTTCAGGCTGTGTCTTTGTAGTTTGGAAAGCTATAACAAAGCACCACAGACAGCTCGGCTCATAACAACAGAAGGTTCTCGTTGACTGGAGACAGAAGTCTAAGATCAAGATACCACACAGTTCAGTGATGAGTTTTTCTGGTCGGCTCCTTGTTGTATCCTCACGTGACATAAAGAGGGCGAGATAGTCCTGCAGGGCCCCAGTGTAAGGACATTCGCCTCACCAAAGAGGGCTCCTGCCTACGGACAGATGTAAGTCCTTGAAGGCCCTGCCGTCACACGGGCACATGGAGAATAGGATTTTAGCATAAGACTGTAAGGAGCTGGGGAAGGGGGGTGTCTAGTGGGCACAAAAATCCAGTACATTGAACAAGCTATTTTAAAATTTATGCCAAACTTGTTCTGAGTTCCCTAACAACCTAGGTAAAGAAGGAAACAGCAAGACCGAAGGCCGGTTTTGTCAACTTGACCAAACCTGGAGTCACCTGGGAAGGGAGTCTCCATGAGGGACTGTCTAGATTAGGTTGGCCCATGACGTATCCCTGGGGAATTACTTTGGTTAGTGGGGGAGAGCACTCGCTGTGGATAGCAGCATTCTCTGGGCAGAGGTTCTTGGACTGTGTGGGTGGAGCTGCTGAGCTGAGCTCTAGTGTGTATTCATTAATTTCTTTCTTGCTGCTCCTTTATGTGCATAATGTAGCCAGAGGGCCAGAGGCTCTGCTAGTGTGATTTCTCAGCAATGATGGACAGTAACCTGGAGCACTGAGCTAAAATAAGTCTCTTGACCTCCAAGTTATCTTTGTCAGGGTATTCTATCACAGGAACGAAGCCAAAGCAGAGACTACCAGCACCGTCACAGTCTGATGGAGGAAGGTTCCTAACTCAGAATTGGGACTCTCAGCTGAGAGAGTTGTCCTCTGACTCTCTACTTTGGAATATCAAATGCCATATAATTTTGTGGGAAGATTTTTATGCCAAGACAGTCAATGCAGCTAGATATCTCAATTATTCATAAATGGAAATTTACTGACTGCTATTTCTGTACTTATTTCAGTATAATACTATCCAGTGTCATTTTATTGGTTTAGTGAATTATTAATTAGAAGTAAATATCAATTTAATAATTGGAATTTTATAAGTAAGTAAAGATGAATTAACAAAAAAAATCATGCATAACAATGTGAGAAATGTGTTTACAGCTTAAAATATGAAGTTCAAAGTTACCTTTTCAATAGTTTTCGATCTGGGACTGTTCCAGACATCCCTTGTGGACACCAAAATCCACAGCTAAGATTCTTCATAGTCAACATGGCCGTGTTTGCATATGACTTATGAGTATACTGTGCTACTTCCAATGAGGGTATCCATCCTTTTGGCTTCTCTGAGATATACCTCATCAAGAATTGTCTTGAGCCACACACAAAACACACAAACACCAACAAAATCTGATGCCTGGATATCTGGTTCAAGGAAAGTAGGCACAGTTCTCCTCTCAACGTGCTAAGCAGACATTTTTGTTTCTAATTTTCCTGTCACCGTCTGTGTACATTCTTAGAAACAGTTACTGACAGGGATGTAAAGATGGCTCTATGGGCAAAGGCTCCTGCCATCAAGCTTGATGATTTGTGTCTCATTCCAGAATTCCACATGGTTTCAGGAGAGATCTGACTCCAGCCAGTTGCCCTGTCATCTGCACCTGTGCTGGAGCAGGTGCATGTCTCCATGGATGCACACAGACAAACAAATATGCTACTAAACATTTAGAAACATAGTTGCTCACTGGTGCAGGCGTCGCCAAAGTGAATGGCCGGGATGGATGCGATTGCGAATCTCTGAGATGGTTTCCTTTGGAAGACAGGTCTGTGAAAGGTACAATCCTAGAGCACCACTGTGTAGTGACTTTCACAGCTCTGGTTTCTTCTGTCACATCGTAGCAGTCACAATACCTGGGAACTTGGTAAGGATGGTGTACCAGTGTTCTTCCGTAGCAAGAATTGTAAACGAAACTCTAAAACTTAGGGCCAAAGGGGAAGTAACAGGAAGGTGCAGGGGAAGCCCCTTGTATTCATTACTTTTCTGTTTCCGTGACAAAACACCACGACCAGAGAAACTTAAGGAAGAGAAGGTTTATTTTGGTTTATGGTTCCAGAGAGATAGGAGTCCATGCTGGAGGAGCAGGCGGCATGCAGCAGGCATGGCTATAGGCTTATATTTTTCTAAGCCTACTCTAATAAGTGTTTTCAAATCCCTCCTAAACCACCACCCACCAGAGGTAGTAGAAAGGCAAGGTTAATAGGGCAAAGGAGGATGTGGACCTGTTTGGAAAGAGTTCTTTGGAGTGAATCCAATCTGCCTTGTCAGGATATCGGCAGCTCAGTTCACACAAACCAGCAGCAGTGGCTTGATCCACTTTTAAACAACATTCATGAACCAGCAATGGCAGTTCGATCCAGAAGAAAATCTGAGGTTCTGCCATTTGGCCTGAGTCTGTGGAAGTGGCAAGAAGCCCCCAGAACACCACCAGAAGTTCTTCAGTGTCTTCCTTCCTTCCTTCCTTCCTTCCTTCCTTCCTTCCTTCCTTCCTTCCTTCCTTCCTTCCTTCCTTCCTCCCTCCCTCCCTCCCTCCCTTCCTCCCTCTCTCTCTCTTTCTTTTTTTCTTTTTAAAGATTTATTTTATTTATACGAGTACACTGTAGCTGTCTTCAGATACACCAGAAGAGGGCATCAGATTACAGATGGTTGTGAGCCACCATGTGGTTGCTGAGAATTGAACTCAGGACCTTTGTTAGAGCAGTCAGTGCTCTTAACCACTGAGCCATCTCTCCAGCCCAGTGCATTTCTCTCTATGATGTCACGATAAACAATGTGCTAGCAAAGAGTGTCGAGGTGAACCAATACCACACAGCATTGATAATGAAGACTAGCATCAGCAAAGCTCAACAATGACCAGAAAAGAGTGGCAAGGCAAACCAATACCACACAGTGTCATCCACTGTTTGTTGGGTTATATTTATACCTTTCCAAACATCATGTGCTCTCTCAAGCGTCCTCTTCACAGCATGTGTGACTCATGGTGGACACATGGACAGCTCAGGTGCAGAGCACTTTTATCATCACAGGTGTCTAACTGGACAACTCCAGCCCAGAGGCCCCAAGAAGAGTGTGGTTTGCCCAGCGTCATGAAATAGAGGCCTGGGGCTGAAATTTAAATCCAAATCTGTATGATTCTGAATTCTGTATTGCGTTACTTTCCTGACTTTATAAAAAGAGAGAACTTAGTTCTTCAAACGTGCTTTTAAATCTATAAAATGAAAATAAACCCCTCAAAGGGCTGTGAGGAGGATTAATGAGGTCCTGTGAAGCCATTCCGACAACAGAGGAAATTGTTGTTTTCAGTAACTTTGGTTTTCTTCTTCAGCCTCTGCGGGGTTGGGAGGGATGGGGTGGGGGAGAGGAGGGAGGGAGATGAATACACACTTTCTTCTTCAAATACTGTAAACCAGAGAAAAGGGCTTGAAAGCAGATAAAAGACTCCCTGGTTAACATCAACCATTAGACACCGATGTTGGAGAGACCGAGAAATTCTGAGGTATGATACCAAGAATTAGCTAATTAGACTCCAAAGCCAATATTTTTTGCTTCAAAGAGAAGAGTAATTTCAGATGCAATGGGGACTTTCCACCTAAAAGACATGGGGAGTGTATCCATTCTCTGGTTATTTATAACCAAGAGAGGTGATGGGCTGGTGGGGTGGGTGGGGGGGTGAGGGTAGTAGGTATGGATGGATGGGGTGGGTATGGGATGGGGTGTGGGTAGATGTGGGGGGCAGGTGTGGGGTGTGCGTGTAAGTGTGTGTGTGTGTGTGTGTGTGTGTGTGTGTGTGTGTGTGTGTGTGTATGTGTATGAGGTGAGAGTATGGGGTGGGTGTGTAGGTAAGTATGTGGGGTGTGTGTTTATGTGAGTGTGTGTATGTGTGTGTATATGAGTGTGTGCATGTGTGCATGTGTGTGTGTATGAGTGTATGTATGAGTGAGTTTGTGTGTGTGCAGTGGTGTTGGTCAGTGCTTTTACACCTGCCTTTTGACCTTCAAGACTCTTTCCTTTCTGAGGTGTCTTTCATTTGTGGAGAGAAGGCTGGATCATAAGAAGGTGGTACAGGCTTTTTGCTTCTGATAATATGAGATTCTGTGAAAAACTTGTACCATCTTTTGAAAAGAGAAATTTTAAAAAATGGCAGTAGTTTGTTTTGCCTTTGTAATTCCCAGAGCCTCAATGTATCCGTGACAGGAGTTTTGTGTCATTTGTCAGTTAAGGTACAAGGGGAGTCCCCTCTCCCTTTTTTCCCTTCCTTTTCTCCCCGACCCTCCCTCTAAATAATTTTTAAATTTTAAAACATTTTTATACAATATATTTTAATCATGTTTTCCTCTCCATCAGCTCCATACAGATGTTCTCTATCTCTTGACCCAACACCCTCTTTCTCACAAACAAAAATCAAAGTAAACAAAACAAAACAAACAAAATCCAATAAGAAACAAAAATGCCAAACAGAACAAAAGAAAATGAAAAGGTTTCCCCCTCCTGTCGCCCCCCCCCCTCAGAAAACACGGAGTTTGCATTGTTTGGGCCAATGATGCCTGGGCACCTGAGTCCTTGTCCTGAAATGTGCTTGTTATACTTGGTGACTCTCCATTGCAGAAAACCGAGTTCCCTTCTCCAGCAGCTATCAACTGTAATAGCTCTGTGATTAGGGGTGGAACTTTGTATCTGTATCTATCAGTTACAAACTGTGGAACTGTTCTTTGTCTACAAACTCAAAGTGTCACAGAGGTAAAGCCAGACTGACCATGGAATAAAGTTCTCTCTTCTAGGTTGAAAGAGAAGGTAAGAGCCCTTCACAGCTGCAATCGTTTTAGAGTCACCTAATCCATTCATCTACTGACTCAACAGCTATTCCCAGAGCTTCAGTGATGTCTCTGTTGGGCAGTGGTCTGGGTTCAGGAGATGCAGCTGAGAGTTGGTGGACAGCGCTCTTGCTCTCAGTGCACACATACCACACCCCACATTCTGACATGCAGCATGCACTTGAGAAATAATGACTCAACAATGGAGTACTACTCAGCTATTAAAAAGAATGAATTTATGAAATTCCTAGCCAAATGGATGGACCTGGAGGGCATCATCCTGAGTGAGGTAACACATTCACAAAGGAACTCACACAATATGTACTCACTGATAAGTGGATATTAGCCCAAAACCTAGGATACCCAAGATATAAGATACAATTTCCTAAACACATGAAACTCAATAAAAATGAAGACTGAAGTGTGGACACTATGCCCCTCCTTAGAAGTGGGAACAAAACACCCTTGGAAGGAGTTACAGAGACAAAGTTTGGAGCTGAGATGAAAGGATGGAGCATGTAGAGACTGCCATATCCAGGGATCCACCCCATAATCAGCATCCAAATGCTGACACCATTGCATACACTAGCAAGATTTTATCGAAAGGACCCAGATGTAGTTGTCTCTTGTGAGACTATGCCGGGGCCTAGCAAACACAGAAGTGGATGCTCACAGTCAGCTAATGGATGGATCACAGGGCTCCCAATGGAGGAGCTAGAGAAAGTACCCAAGGAGCTAAAGGGATCTGCAACCCTATAGGCGGAACAACATTATGAACTAACCAGTACCCCAGAGCTCTTGACTCTAGCTGCATATGTATCAAAAGATGGCCTAGTCGGCCATCACTGGAAAGAGAGGCCCATTGGACACACAAACTTTATATGCCCCAGTACAGGGGAACGCCAGGGCCAAAAAGGGGGAGTGGGTGGGTAGGGGAGTGGGGGTGGGTGGGTATGGGGGACTTTTGGTATAGCATTGTAAATGTAAATGAGCTAAATACCTAATAAAAAATGGAAAAGAAAAAAAAAAGAAATAATGACTCAAAGGTGAGTGGCATAGGACACGGGGGTGGGTTACGTCAGGTGACCCGGGGGTTTCTTTGAGGAGATGGCACCTGAGCAGAGGTCGTCATGAGATTAGGATGTGAACGGGGTGAGGATCTGGTACAAGAACGTGCTGGCAGAGGACTGGATATATTTATAGCATGACTTCATGATGGAAAAAGGCTTCCCATGGTTGAAGAATCAGGAAAAGAAAGATGTCAGCTCAGTCCAGAGCTGAGCATGCAAAAGAGCACAGAGGCAGAGGTGATGCCAAAGGAGGTAAGGGGCTAACTAGGCACAGAGACAAGAGCAGGGTTTTGACTAGTTTCACTGGAAGGCTGCCATACACATCCATTTATTAGTGTGTGCAGTTAATTCACATGGCAATAGGAGGCGTAAGTGGCTGGAACAGAGTTTATGGCTGGTAAAGACTGGCTGTTTGTATCAGGCTTCGGCAAGCAAAGTTTCCCTGTCTATTCTTCATTAGTATTTGACTTCAATGGCTTGCTCTAAAACCCTTTATTTTTGGCCTTGTAGTGGCATTATGTTATCGTATAAAACAGAATACATTTTTTCCTTACGCAATATGGCCTTCTATGTGTTTTAGGTGAGAGGGTTAATTCTTCTGAGCTAGCTGAGGAGGTGCACACCTGTAATCCCACAGGCTTCATTTTGAGACAAGGTGGTTTCGAGTTTGAGGCCAGCCTGCACTGTATAGAGATGCCCCGTCCCTCCACTCTAGCACAGAGTGTATAGAACGGGACTATTTCTATTTTTGAATAACATAGCTACCATATTGTGTCTTGCTTTGTATTGCACCAACCATTCTTCTCTCCTTTCCTCCTCCCCCCCAATCCTTCCTTCCTTTGTTGAAGTGAGATCTTGCTATACGGCTGAAGCTGGTCTGAAATGTACATTTAGCCTACACCAGCTTTTATTTTATTTATTGACAAGATCTTGCTTTGTAGTCTTGGTTGACCTGAGAGTCATTATGCACACCAGGCTGGCCTTGAACTCACAGAGGTCTGCCTGCCTCTGCCTCCAGAGTGCTGAGATCAAAGGAGTGTGCCACCATGCCTGGCTCACCCACACTGGCTTCCCTCTTTTCATTAATTAATTAATTAATTAATTCAAAGATTGGCTAATTCAGCCCAGCTAGGGTAACAGGATCCACAGGCAGGCAATAGAGTCAGGGTAAGTTCCCGCTCCAGTTGTTGGGGGACCTGCATGGAGACCAAGCTGCATGTCTACTACAGATGTGGGGGAGGGTTAGGTCCAGCCTGTTCATGTTCTTTGGTTGGTAGTTCAATCTCTTGGAGCCCCCAAGGGTCAACAGGTTAGTTGACTCTGTTGGTCTTATTGACCCACACTGCCTTTTTAGTCATATCTTCTAACCTCAGCCTCATCAGTTTTGAGATAATAGGTATATGCTAATTTCACTTAATATTTTTTGGATGTCTGCCATTCATTTTCAATGAATATATTTCACCCCTTCTTTTCTCCTTCAAATCACATCAATAATATCTACATATGGTCTGACTCTGCTATTTTTTTCCCTGGCTCAATGATATAATATCCATCAAAGAAATTTTCCCTTGGAGGTAACTGTTTTCCAATTGACTTCTTTGTCAGTTTAGCTTTCTGTACTTCAAGCTTAAACTCCTTGCCAATTTAGCAAGTCTCTCAAAGTGTTTGCTCTCATCAAATCACGCTCAAGTTTATTGAATCAGTCTCCCTGGACCGTGTCATGTGCCAGTGGGGTCCTGCATCACCCAGAGATGCATGGTACCTCCTCTCCATTGCCTTTCACCTTCCCGAGGATGTGCCTCCGGCTGACTCCATTTTCTGATCCACGCCTTCCTCTTCTTTTGCTTGCTGTGCCCTGTTAACACAGCACACTTCCAAGCAGTCTCCTCAGAAAGGGGGCACGGAGGTGCTGAAAATATCCTGAATCTATATTCCTCCCTCATTAGCAACTTGGCTGGCTCTAGAATCCTACCCAGGATTTTTTCTCCCTTCAGAATGCTAAGGGGCTTACCACCGCTTCCTAGCTCACACATTAAAAAAAAAAAAAAAAAAAACCCAAAGCAATTATTACACCCGATCTCTTATATGTGACAATTTTCTTCTAGATGTGATTTCTCCCTTCCCCTCCTCCCTGCCAGTGCTCCGATATCTCACAATTATTTGTCTTGGTGTTAGGCTATTTTTATCCATTGTGCTGGCTTTGGGATGGGTTCTTTCAATCTGTACTCTCCTGTCCATCTGGGAATTTTCTAAAGTCTGTTTTAAGGATGATTCATTTGTCTGTTCTACTCTCTCTCTATTTTCTCCCATTATTTGAATATTGAATTTCTGCCTCTCATATTTATTTACTTTTTTTTTTCATTTTATGATGGGCAGGTTTTCCTCAACACTGACAACCCACTGAGCTGATCATTTCTGCTTCTCCCTGCCCCATATATATATATATATATATATATATATATATATATATATATATATATATATATAAATTGATTGATTCATTGACGTTTTTCATATGTGTATATAACACATTCTGGTGACACCCAGAACTTCCCTTACCACTCCCAATCAAGTCCTCCCTCATCCCAACAAATCTCTCTCCCACTGTACTCATCACTGGCTCTATCAGGGAAGGAACGTTCACAATGGCAGTCCAGGGAGGAGATGGGACCCATCAGCCCCCATCCATGACTGAACGCTGATGGATTCTACCTTAGATAGGTCCTGTGTAGGTAAGCATGGATGCTGTTAGTTCATGAGTAGACAGACGCATGATGTCTAGAAGACAGCATTTGATAGCCACCTCTCCAAGCTAAGATCTTACATTCATTGTATCCTCTTCATTGATGCTCCTTGAGTCTTGGAAAGGGGGTATGCATATTTATTGAGGTCAGAGTGCTCAGTAGTCATGTATTCTCTGCATCTTGACCAGCCACGAGTCTTTGTATTAGCCTCATGCAAGGCTAAAATCAGCTCTAATATATGGATAGCTCCTACATAAGTATGAAGAGAATGGTTTAACAACATGCCCATTTTTCAAAACAGAAAGAGTAGAATCCCTGTTAGGATTTATGACCTCTTCAGTTATGGACCTTTGACAATCCCAGGTATGAACTTTGTCCTGCTGAGCGGGCCTCAGATCCAATCAGAATGCTGTTGGTTACTCTTAAAACAGTCATGCCATTATAGCATGTGCGGCACCTCTTGCTTGTCAGAATAGTATTGTAGTCTGCAGTGTCCACAGCTGGGTTAAGATCCTTGATGGCTCTTGCCTGCGGTGACCTAAATTACAGCTTCTATCGCCATTGAAGCTAGCCAGCAGGAGAAAGCTTCCAGCGAACTGCATGCTTTCTCTATCCTTCATTCAAAGTGTATGATGTCTTTAACAGTAGCATCTTACTGTCTGATTCTCGTGGGCCACCAGGAACAATGTCAATTCCCCATATTGCTTTGGAGTCCTCTGTGGATTACTGTGCAAGTCTTAATAGATTCAATAGAGAAACAGAAATAATTTCCTGCGCTCTATCATTTGATCACAATGGAACAAGTCTGTAAATCAATAACAAGAGAAACTCCAGAACATACATGAACTTGTGGGGGATGGATGGTACATTATTGAACAATGAGTAGATCCTTAATGAAATCCAGAGGAAGTAAAAGCAATCCTCAGTTGAGAGAAATGCAAACACAGCATACCAAAGTCTAAAGGGTACACAAAAGCACTCCAAGGAGAAGTTTATAGTTCCTACATTAGGAAACTAGAGAGGATGCAGATAAATAACTCAACGATGCACCCACTGCTCTGGAAAAAGAAGACAAATCCAGATGCCAATTCAGCAGAAATAAAACACCATTAAGACCGGAACAAAAGTTGATAAAATAGAAATGAAAAGAATATAAAGGATCAATGCAACAAGGAGGGGTTTTTTTTTTTTTTAAAGGATAAGACTGACAAGACTTTAGCTAAACAAAACAAAACAAACAACAACAACAAACCAACAAAAAACGCACAAAAAACAAACAAAAAAACCCAAACCAAACCAACTAAACAAAAACCAAAAATCAATATCAAGAAAACAAGAGAAAGAGAAGAGCCAAATTAATAACAATAATAAAATTAGAAACGTGGGTACAAATAACAATAGATTGTAGTAAAGATCCAAACACCAGCAGTAACCCAACTGTTAGCTGTAAGTGTAAGGTGAAATAAACCCTTCCCCCCAAAATGTTTTTTGGTCAGGGTTCTATCACTGTAACAGAAAACAAATGGATACAAGTGCTGTTTAGTGAAAGATGCTCATCACTGACAGCCCCGTCCCTCATGATATTGTGTTTTCCTAAGCAACAATTTTATAAGAAATAGGTCTCCACAGGACACAGGGTAAAAAGGTATCTTTATGTATAAATTATCCTTTCAGGCTGGGTGAGATATAAAAAGATTTTTCTTATGCTTTTGAAGTGATGGATGTGTTAGCCCTAGGAAAAGAAATAGGCTTCAAAACCTAATCTCTCTCAAAACCCAGCATTTCTTTGGCACGTCAGCAAGGTGCAAAAGTCTGGAGCATTTATAAACAAACCACAACAGCCTGTCCTGGCAGCCCTTGATGCCTGTAGTGAGAAAAATGCTACACAGACTTGGGATCTGTGATGAGATTACTTCCTGGATCGCCAGGACTCTGATGTGGGTGTTATCTCTGTTCTCCAGAGCCACAGAGAGAGGCCAGCCTTTCCACCTCTACAGCAGGCAACAATGTGATGTGATATGGCATCACCATTTCTGTATTGACAGCTCTGACTCCAAAGCCTCAGGTATAGGGTTTTGGGGAAACACGACTTCCCCCTTAAGACTCTTTCATCAATTTAATTTTTTTTTCTCTGGAGGGTTTTGTAGGTCTCTCTGATGGGATCATAGTACAAATAGGAAAATGATGTGCATAACTTGAGAAAGAATTTCTACTCAGTTGAAGAAGTAAAGTACATTGAGGCTCTGAAAAAAAAACCTCTAAAGTCTGATATGTATATGTATATGGATATGACTATGTATATGAATATGTATATGAATGTGTATGTATATATATGTATATATATATATATATATACATATATATATATATACACACACACACACACACACACACACACATATTGTGTATGGTATTGGTGCAACAGCTATCAATTAAAGCTGATTGGTCTGTTTCCAAGGCAGGAAATAGAAGCTGGGTTGTGCCATAGACAGAGAGATTCTGGGATAGAGCAGATGCAGGAGGATAGGGCTCTGGGGAACAGGAAGGACACATATGGAACCTCAGCAGATGTAACTTGCCATGTGCCAGAACTTAGATCAGAATAAATGGAATATTAATTTATGAGATGGTCAGAGAACAGCCAAAGCTCTTGTGTGTGTGTGTGTGTATGTGTTCCAAATATATATATTTGAATCCCAGAGTTACTTTGGGAACTTGGGGCCAGGAGGTTTGCATTGTATAGGGCTCTTCCAGAAGAAGTAAATCAATCTCTACCTGCCACCTCAGACTTTCATTGGTTAGGGAAGGATAATGAGGACTGAAGGGACTTGGCGTAGATACCACACGCAGACTTTGCATTACATTGATGGACACAGATGAGAGATTTACCTGCCCTGCTTACTCCTGCACCCCGACACTCTCAGCGATCAGAGGAACTTTGTACCAGGCTTTCTTGTATTCTTCAGCCCCTCCATGTCCCCTAACAACCATTTCCTTTCTCTCTAAGTTGTTTATTTTAAATTGTAATAAAACCACATGGACAGCTGAGAGGACTTTCAGTTAAATCTGTGAGTTCTAGATCTATCTTCCTTCCTTCCTTCCTCCCTCCCTCCCTCCCTCCCTCCCTCCCTCCCTCCCTCCCTCCCTCCCTCCCTCCCTCCCTCCCTCTCTCCCTCTCTCTCTCTCTCTCTCTTTCTTTCTTTCTTTCTTTCTTTCTTTCTTTCTTTCTTTCTTTCTTTCTTTCTTTCTAAGAGGAATCCTGTGAACTACAGACCCCAAGAAAAGACTCACACATTCATTTCTAAGCAAATATTAATGTCAAAATGATAGTTTTAAAGAACTGGAAGCCCTCACTAGATGCATAGGAAATTCAGGTTGAAGATGGAGAAGGAGAAGAATTTTTCCCAATATTGTAATGTTAAAGCCCAGGAAAGCCCCAAACCAAAGTTAGAAAAATGCCTGTTGGGGCATATGTGCAGTAAAATCTATCTAGACAGGGGGCAATGCCTTAGTGGTAGGAGGTCCCAAGACGCTTCAAGGATTCTTGGAGTCGAGGTCCTTGAGGTACCAGGAACATGAGGGCAGATTCTTTCTGCATCAGCTCTTGGTGAATGACACAGGCTAGATCTGTGTCTCCAGCAGGAGGGTCACTTTTACAAACTCTGGTCAATGCGCCTGGACAGCAGAAGGGCTAGAGGCGAATGTGTGTCCTGTGACAAATGCCATTTTCTTAAAGAATGTTTTCCATCAGCAGTGCTGGACACTGACGTCTGAATCTTGTCACATTGTCCCAAAGGGCCATGGAGCCGGGCAAATGTTCTCTCTTATCCAAAGAAATGGGACCTCATTCGTCAGGAGGATGAATAATCCATGGGAAGCCTTAGGCACTGTTAGGGTTTCTATTCTAAGCGTGTGTGTGTGTGTGTGTGTGTGTGTGTGTGTGTGTGCGCACAGACACACACACAGGCACACATACACAGATACACAGACACAGACACACACAGACACACATATACCACCACCACCACCATCATCACCATCACAGTGTGGCTCCTCCCTTTTTTTTTTTTTTTTTTTTTTTTTTTTTTAGCAGATGGTAGCTCACTCACCACACATATCCCTCTGTTCATGCTGGTAAGGTGGAGAAGGCACAGCTGTGGACAGAAAGCCAGGTCCTTTCCTTGCTTCTTTCTCCCTGTGCCTGCCGGGATTGTGATGAAATGAGAACCAACAGGACAGCACAAGTGTCTCAGCTTAAAGCTCTGAAGGCCAGGAGTCCAAGATTCAGGAATTGACTGCGTTGGTTCCTTCTTGACTTCTGTCTCCTTGGCTTGTAGACGGCCACCTTCTGTATCCTTGTGAGGTCTTCCCTGTGAGGCCCTAAATGCCCCTGGTATGGCTTTGGATTTCTATCTATGTCCCCTCTCCCCTTTGCTGTGTGGTCCTGGGGACTGATAAATTGACTCTTCCTGTGATACCTGTCATATGGTGCCGCAGACCTTCTGGGTCCCTGTGTCTGCGTGGAACGGGGTCTCTCGACGTGGGTGGGCAAAGCGTGGATGAATGACAGACAGACACACACACAGGAGAGTTTGTGTGGAATCTGAATGTAATTTTTCAAATCGAACATCAGACTTTTTATGCAGAAGACTACAAGGTAGTTGGGTGACATACCCACAAGGTACAAATGAGGTAACTGGATGCTTAATGACTCTTACACAGAACAGAGGAAATGAAAATGCAAAGACTGGCAGGAACTGGGCAATAAAATAACTGAGACAGAGTCAGCCCTGTCTAAGGTCAGCTATAGTCTTAGAAGCCAGGTGTGAGAACTTTTCACTCCTAGTGCAAGGGCTTTCACACCCAAGTCATGGTTCTAACTAGGGAGTTCCATTCTAGCTAACCATCTCATGAATAATGCAATACTCTAAAACCACAGCCGGATCTACTTCCTAAACCATTGTAAATTCCTGTATATAGGTGTAACTCAGCTATAATTCTAAATATCTATTCTGGTTTCTCCTACGGTCAGAAACTTCTTTCTTCCTTAGTGATGGTAAATTCCTGTGAAGGACAGTGACCTAACTTTTACTCAAAGAGATAGTGTAATACCAGGGGCAGTACTGAATTCCAAGCCCAAGGTCTTGCTAAGGACGAACTAGGACTGTTGGAACACTGGCGGATGGCTTTAGCTATGTCAGAATTCAATCTTAAAAGGCACTTATGATAGGAAAATATTGAAAGAGAGCACGTGGATCCATACACTAGACTAACTCGGGAATGGAACGCGGGAATGAAAAATTACTGTATGGGCAGGGAACGCTAGACTCCAGGAGGAGAGCTTCCTTGAAACTCTTTTGCCTCATGAGTGACTTTTAAGACTCTCGGCTTGTCCAGTTTACTCGACCAGAGAGCGTAGAAATATGGACTTAGACTACACACTCGTGGGCTTTCTTCTTAATTAACTCCCAATCTCTAAATGCAATTACATTCTGGGGTACAGTATTTGAAAGCTGGAGGTGGGGAAATTGGAAAAGGAGATAAAACCACTCCCCATAATATCTAGAATGTATTCATTCCCTGCAGAGGTCTTTTTATTCTACCTTGTTCCAAATTTAAACACTTTACATTTCAAACTCAGATGTTTAACATTGACAACCTGCCCCAGGCAACTGAGTGAAGCCAGCGCTTGTACAGCTAAGACGGTAGAACAGAACAGGAACCATTTCTATCCAGGTCTGATCCAACTGGACCAAGGGGCCCCCACATCCCTGCCTTTGAAGACTTGCTCGGCTTCCAGGCTCTCGTGGAAGCACTGTGATAATGGGATTCTGCATGCACGTGCCTTTCTTTTTATCTTCTGGGGCTATCACAAAAACTCTGACAGTCTAAGCTGGACTTTTATTGGTGAGATTTCAAGGTAGCTGCCAAAAGAGATCACCAATGGGTCTGGGGGAAGTTGCCTGTTCCTAGTTTCAAGTCATCTTGAGACTGATGCCTACCTACCTCTCCATATTGACCCTCACCTCTCTACCTGCTGAAAGTGAGCTTTCTTATTCCTATGCTGTGAGGTCCAATGTATTTGGCATCCTCACGTCTTTGTGGCCTCGGACACTCTGTTCCCTCTGTGTAGAATGCCTCTTCCATTGACTTGCAGAGTAAGGGAAGGGTTAGTTTGAGAAATCTACAAGTTGCCCTGAGCTTACCCAGAATGTCGAGACTATTAATTAAGATGCAGGTTCGCTTGCAGGCATCAGAGAGCCTAATTCCAATGCTGTATTTCAATACAGTCATGGCAGCAACTCAGGGGATTGGTTCATGTGGGTATTAGAACCAAGATGTACTGAAGTCGCTTTATAAAAATGGTGACATTTATGCACATAACCTAAGCAATCCTCCTGTGTATTTGATCACCTCTATATTGCATGCAATAGTCACTATGATATGAAAACTATAAATAAGTGTTGGTCTTATTGAGCAGTAATGGCTTGGAAGAGTTACCCACATTTTCTTTTCAAATACTTTGGGTGCTCAGTTGGCTGAATCCACAGAGGCAGAATTTGTGGGCGTGGAAGGCTGGCTGTAGTTTCCTTCTCCAGGAAGAATCTGAGGTAGAAAGTGGCTCTCAGGTGGATGCTGTCCCTGGTGTCCCAGCTTCTGTATTGCTGTTCTGTTATCTTTAACGCACTGTCCCTGTTCTTATTCTTCAGAAGATCGCTCACCATCATACCTGCAGTTCAGCTGCTGGAAAGCGGGAGAAAGAAAATTGAGGTGGCATTTGTTTCTTTTCTCCCCAAGAAAACAACTTGGCAATCGTACAAATTCTTTTAGCTTCTTTCCCAGGAGTCAGGGCTATTCACAAGTCACTGCTGGTTGCAGAAGAGGGAAAGTTGAGGCCCCAAAGGGAGCTGGTTCATCAAAAACACCAGTTATCACCAAGATGGCCTCATTCTAGAGATACAGGGATGGTTTGATCTAAGTAAAGTGATTAGTTCTATCCATCACACTCATTCTTTTTTCTTTTTTTTTTTTTTTTTTGCCATGATTTCTACTTTACCACTCCTTTTTGCTTTTAACACATTTTAATTTTTAAGAAATAAAATTCACTTATGTAAATATATATTTTGATTTAGTTCTTAGACATTTCATTTACTATAGATTTTTTCAATGGCATACTTAGTTTACTTTAGTAAGGAGGACTGTCTTCCACTAATGAAGGCTGTGCTCATGTAAGATAAACACCAAAAGTCAGAAGATATTAGAGGGAAAGAAAAATTACTTAAAAGCAAATTAAAACCTGTCACTTATATTTTACCACAGAGACATATTAAAAAGACATGTCAAATAGGAAAGACTTTTGTGGATGAGATTTTATTACAAACCAATCCTACCTTCCTTTTGGTTATGAGGAAAGAGGAGACTAAACATTTATCTAGAAGAGATTTTTTTTTTCCTCAGTTATAACATGAAACTCACATTCACGAAATTATGTTATCATAATCTACTATTTTTTATAGAGAGCTTGGGTAAGAAAAGTCTAAACTTAAAGCAAGGACTTCTTTTCCTTAATCCAAGCACAAGATTTTTATTAAAAATTCTTATATTAACAGAATGGTTTTATAAATTATTGGCTTTTTTCTTTTTTTTTTCCATTTTTTATTAGGTATTTCGCTCATTTACATTTGCAATGCTATACCAAAAGTCCCCCATAGCCACCCACCCCCTCTCCCCTACCCACCCACTCCCCTTTTATGGCCCTGGCGTTCCCCTGTACTGGGGCATATAAAGTTTGCGTGTCCAATGGGCCTCTCTTTCGAGTGATGGCCGACTAGGCCATCTTTTGATGCATATGCAGCTAGAGTCAAGAGCTCCGGGGTACTGGTTAGTTCATAATGTTGTTCCACCTATAGGGTTGCAGATCCCTTTAGCTTCTTTGGTACTTTCTCTAGCTCCTTCATTGGGGGCCATGTGATCCATCCAATAGCCGACTGCATCACACTCATTCAAAAACAGAAATTGCATGATCGTCTCATGAGCTACTGGACAAGGTCAGAATTGTTGAAACTTGGGGGCCCATTTCAAATGAACTCAATATAATCTGTTTATGGCATGGCCATGATGCTTTGGGGATCACAGGTGGAATTTTATGTTAAAAGACATGTGTTTAGGTGTTCAGTTGGCAAGGGGTGGACTTGTGGTGGCTAATATTTATAGTCAGGTTGACTGGATTGAGAATCACCCAGTGGACACATTTCTGAGCATGTCTGTCAGGGAGGTTTAAGTGAGGTGGGAAGATCCACATTGGATATGGGCAGCACCATCCGTGGACTAGAGTTCCATCTGAATAAAATGGGGACATGAAGAAGGCAGCTGAGGGCCAGCTTTTGTCTCTCTCTTCTTCCTGATGGCAGATGAAATGTAGTTGATCTGCCTCACACTGTGAGCCAAAAAACCAAACCAAACCAAACCAAACCAAACCAAAAACCAAACCACCACTATCACTACCACCACCACAACAACAATATCTTCTTTAAATTGCTTTTTTTCACAGAAACAAGAAACACAATATTAGATTCAACATCTTTATGCTAGATTTTTTAAGGACTAAAAGGAGATAGAAAGGTACTAAGGAGGGAGGAGTTATCTTTCTTTTAAGGGCAGCAATTTCATCATGAGGCCTTCACTGTCATGACCTAACCACACTCCATCAGGTTAAGGTTTCAACATGTGAATTTGGGGAGGAAGGGGATGTGAATATAGGGTCCCTTATAACGGGATGGTCATGCATTGCAGTCCAGATGGCTTTGCGGCTGACCTGACTGGGGTGAAGGAAGGAGGAAATGATAGAAAATTTGGAATTGTATAGACCGTGTGCTCTGATGGACATGCACCATCATCCTGGACACTTGGTGTAGATTACACTACACAGCTGAGCAGGGAGGCAAGCTAGTTAATCAAGGTGATAGGAGGAGCTTTGCCTGTTCTCTAAGCCTGACCTAGGAAAGACCTTACCAGTCTCATGGGTATGAGGACAATAGGGTCTTTGGCACATGTCTCTGTCACTGCTCTATTGCTGTGAAGGGACACCATGACCAAGACAACTCTTAAGAGAGAAAGTATTTAATTGAGAGCTTGCTTACAGTTTCAGAGGCTCAGTCCATGATCATCACGGCAGGGAACATGGTGGCAGGCATGGTGCTGGAGAAGTAGCTGAGAGCTACATCCTGATCCATCAGCAGGGAGAGAGCCACAGATGCGGGGTGTGGAGAGAGCCAGAGACAGTGGGCCTGGTGTGAGCTTTTTAAACCTCAAATCCTACCCTGTGTGACATTTCCTCCAACAATGCCGTATTTCTTCAGCCTTCTAATCCTTTCTAAGGGTTCTAATCTCTGATGACTGACATTCAATTACATGAGATATGGAGACCACTCTTATCCAAAGCACCATGGCAGGGATGTGTTCACCTTGACAATATACAATGTACACTAACCCATCTATCATCCTCTGCCCTCCACAGTCAGGGGACACCAGAAGGCTGAATTTTCCAGTTAAAGAGTAAGAGTAGGTCAGAGAAGGTAGAAGCAGTGTCCTGGGCATTTGTTATGTAACGGTCAAACAGTGGAGGAGAAGGAAAGGCTGCCCTCCCAAGGAGAATAGTCAGACAGAAGCCTGGAGTATGGAAATGGCTGCCAGCAAGGCAGGGTGGGCTGTGGAGTTTAGCTGGGGGGTTGGTAGTAGTGTTGGAGCAGGGAATCATGGGTAAAGAGAAAAGCCTTGGGGATGGGCTTAGTACATTCTCAGCTGCTTTCCTAAGAGCCAAGCTTCTGTCTTGTCCTGGGACTGCACAGGGCAGTTGTTGATTTTAATGGAAATAGACATAAATTATTCACAGGTTACAGCTCAACGCTGTTCAGAGCTACATGAGGATTAAAGAAAAATCCTGTTTTCTGAGTACTGGCCACAGCCTCCAAAGGGGAGTGAGGCTCCTGAGCCATACCGCTGACCCTCGGGCTCTGGGATGCCCAGCTGCCTCCTGCTTCACAGTGTAGGCCCTTCCCTGTTCCTTATCTCAGGAACTTCATGGATGCTGGTCTACAGACCTGGGCTGAGCTGTCTAGTGAGGTCCCTCTGAGGGCTCGCTTTCTCTCATGGTGACCTGTGCTGTTGTTTTTATATCCACTTTGTACGGCTTATAATCTCTGGTGACATTTTCTTTTGTGTCTCCTGTCCCTTGCTTCAGCATGCTGCAAGCCTTGTAGAGTCAGGAGTGTGTTCGTACCTCATTCATCTGAGGCTCATATGCCTGGCTGAGCATCCAACACAGTGTATGTACCGACTAGACGTTTGTTGAAATGAAATTAAACAGAAAGAGCTATGGACCTGTGCTAGGAAGTGGCCTTTCATTCCTCCCTATCCACTACACCACACACACACACACACACACACACACACACACACACACACACACACACACCTTTTAGAGACAGGGTCTCCCTGTGTAGCCCTAGGCCTAGTTGGAACTGATTGTGTAAAGCAGGCTGGCTTCAGGCTCACACGGATCTACCTGCCTCTGCCTCCTGAGCGCTGAGATCTAGTCCTAGAACTGGTCTTGAAAGCCCCACAGGAAGCTAACATGAAACAGTATTTTCCTCTCGCGGTTGTAAGCCTTGCCTTTCATGGCTGAGCCATCTTTCCAGTCCAGTATCTTCCCATCGTACAGGAGGTTGAGATGTAAGGTTGAGATGAGCTTATATTCTTCTAACCCTCTGACTCCAACAGGACTTGCCCGTAGATTGGCCGGCTCTGCAGATAACACCAGGCCCCCTTCATACGACCCTCATGTGTCCCAAGACATTCGTTGTGCATGACCATTCTCCCACATTTCCCCTCTTTTAATATTAAAAATCAGCTTCTTTGTTTCAACAGCTGAATGTAGTGCTGCCCATCCCTCCTCCGGTCCTGTTCAAAACACCAGTTTGCTCATGAAGGTAGAGTTGACCCTTGATGCATCTCACGAGCTTTGCATCATTTCTTTATTTTTCCCTGGCCACCAGACAGAGATTTGTCAAGGGAGAAAGATGCTGAACAATGGGAGCATAGCTACCAACAACCAGGCTGAACACATCTCAGACTGGGATATAAATGTGCTACAAACAATCTTTTCCTGCTAGCAGGGCAATGCTGATGCATCAGTTAATTTTAAATAAAATAAAAATCACTAGCATGGAGACAGACACCTGTGATCTTCAGACACTCCGTGTGCTACCTTAGCTATACCTTGAGACAAGAGAGAGAGAGAGAGAGAGAGAGAGAGAGAGAGAGAGAGAGAGAGCATGTGATTCCTTGTTGACTGGCTGTCAGTTCCCATGATGTTTGCATGTTAACCGCCCCCCCCCCCCATGCATCTTTAATAACTCCTCTCTCGATCCTTGTTGTGGGAGAGAGTTTGCTTTATGGATCCAATTGTGGGCAGTGTTGAAAACTCACAGCTGTTTGCAGAGTTTCTGAAAATCACAGGCGTGGAGAAGGCTGAGCACAAGGAGACTTTGGAGGCAGCCTTGAGATTCAAACTGTGGTCTCAGCTCACAGGCCTCTCCACTCAAAACCCCAGATGCTCAGAAGTCTTGCAGTGGAAAGTGTTTTGTAACACAATAAGCGGTGACTCAGCAACCACATCTGTTACACAGTAGAGCCACAGAGTTTAAATACCTCCCAGCTGATTCTTTATAAAAAGTGTTTACTGAGCTCTGCTCTCAGTGGCAAACCCAGAATTCAGCTGGGCCACTTTATTCCATATCATGTGGCATCTGCATTTAACTGTCTACAACTTTCCATGCTAGTGCTTCCTATATGGCACACACACTCTATTAGTGCCCTGGTGTCACACGCCTTACTCACACTTGGTGTTAGGGACAGGAGGAGCCATGGACCTGCAATGGCTCCACACCTCCACACCAGCACCATCCCATCGTAAGTAGAAAAACCCATACATTTTTATGGTCCCCATTTACTTGCCTCAAGTCACAGCATAGGCACAGGTGTGCCTGGCTTCAAAAGGCCCAGTTTCTTCTCATCCCCAAACGGAATCAGAGCGTGGTTTGTATGTGAGAGTTGTAAGAAATGTTCCCCTCATAAGGCCCCTAATGCAGGGAAGGCCAGTTCTTTCTCAGGATGCAGCAGAGAATTCTATGCTGTGTCCGTGAAGCAACGCCCAGAGAGTATATCAAGTGAAGACAATGGATGTTTCGTGTTTCAAATTTAAATGTAGACAGAGCAGGGGTGTGGGAAGCCGCCCCCACATTCGCCGTTACAAGATGGCGCTGACAGCTGTGTTCTAAGTGGTAAACAAATAATCTGCGCATGTGCCAAAGGTAGTTCTCCACCCCATGTACTCTGCCTTCCCCGTGACTACAACTCGGCCATGGGCTGCAGCCAATCAGGGAGTGATACGTCCTAGGCGAAGGATAACTCTCCTTAAGAGGGAAGGGGTTTCGCTTTCGTTTTTGGGCTTGGGGCTTGCACGCTTGCTCCTGAAGATGTAAGCAATAAAGTTTTGCCGCAGAAGATTCTGGTTTGTTGTGTTCTTCCTGGCCGGTCGTGAGAACGCGTGTAAGACAGGGGAGGGGAAAATTCGGGAGAAAAATAATTTAAAAGGACAGTACACATCTAAAATATTGATATTGGCGTCACAAGAGGAGCGGTATGTGATTTTATGACTTACTAAGGTTCTTACATTGCTCAAAAGGGTGTAGTTTACAAGACCTAACAATTAGGTAGAGTTTAAAATTAAGTAAAAAATGTTCTCTCTCTCTCTCTCTCTCTCTCTCTCTCTCTCTCTCTCTCTCTCTCCCCCTTTCCCTCTCCCTCTCCCTCCCTCTATCCTTCCCCCTCCCCTTCTCCCTCTCCTTCTCCCTCTCCCTCCTCTCCCCTTCCCCCTCCTCTTCTCCCTCTCCCTTTCTCTTCCTCCTTTCCTCTCTCTCTGAGGCAGGGTTTCTCTATGTAGTCCTGGCTGGTCTGGAATTTGCCAGGTAGACAAGGCTAGCCTTGAACTCTTGGAGACCTGCTTGTCTCTGCCTCCTGATTGATGAGTTTGAAGGCGTTTGCCCCATGCCCAGCCTCACTTACTTTTCTTATCTTAAAGAATTGCTTTTGTAAGTGAAATTGTAAGGTGCTTTTGTGAGGTGCATTGCGTAGACTTAGGGAGGAAGGAGGAGCTAAGACACTTACATTAGAGGCCACGGGGAGTTCTGGGTAAGACTCTGGTGGACTGGAAGCTCTCAGTATGTGACCTAGTGAGGGAAAACAGCCTAAATAAGGAAAAAAATTAGATTCTTTTGTAAAAAGAGAAAGAGAGTGGAGACTCAGAAATTCAGAGTGCTTCTAACAGGGTAACTGGGAAGTGGAGGGAAGGATTGGTCACCTCAGGAATGAAAGCCAGAGGGTGGCGTCCTGTGCTGTTCAGTGAATGCTGTGCCCAGACAGGGCACAGACAAAGCAGAAATTGTTGGATCCAAGATAGTGGTCTCAAGGTATTTTCCACGGGACCACAGCATCACCCGCAGTGTCAAAAATTGCAATTCTCAGGCTCCATTCCAGACTCAACTAAGTCAGAAACTAGAGACGGACCTGAGATGTTCCCCACAATGTCCTCAAGGTTTTCAGTGTTGGACGAGAAGAGCAGGTGTCTGCTGAAATCCAGCTAGAAGTTGCTAGGACAGATGACAGGGAGAGAGCGGGCTGCATGTTGCTTCCCACTCTAGCTCTGGCTGCATAATTGAGACACTTAGAAACTTCAAACTCTTAATGACCAGAGCACATGCCAGACCACCTAAACCACAACTGCTGGGAATGGACCAAGGAAAACATGCATTTTCTTTTTCATAAACTTCCCTATGTGGTCACACTGCATAAGCATGGCTGAGAATTGCCGTGTCTGGAGGCTTTTATAGATTGCTAGAATCCAGTGTGCTGGAAGCTGTGCCCAGTTGTTCTCCGGGACTCACCCTGATGCTAAAGAGAAGGCGATGAGGGTGCTGCTCACTAGGGAGAAGTAAGATTTTTTTTACCCTGGAGAGGATGCATTCCATTCATTAAAAATCACTCTCACTGTCATGTCTATCATGCCAGTGGGAAGTCTGAAACCCCTCAGTTCAAGCCCCATGCCTAGGAGTCCACCCGGGCCTCAGGCACAGCATTCTCTCATCTCTAGAACAGATGATGGAAAGGTTATCTGTCTCATCTGGACCAGGTAAGATGAAAGTAACTGCAAGTGTCTCAGAAGTGTTTTGTGACCAGTCAGTGGGTTAACCCATGCAATGCCAGTACCTTGCAGTTAACCAATAGAAGGCTGTATTAACTGCTGTCTCTGCTTGTTCGGTTGTGGCTTTGATGGGATGGATGCTCATTTCCTTCTTCCAATAATATGCATTATTCTTGCATATACACCATGTCTACATTAATATAAAAAAGTAACAGTGCTTGGGCAGGACTTGGATGAAGCAAGTTCAGCCTCGACATATAGAACAATGCCTGAGTGTGCGAACATGTATGTGCTGTGGAAGCATGTGTGTGTTGTGGATACATGTCTGTGCTGTGGAAACATGTATGTGCTGTGGAAACATGTGTGTGCTGTAGACACATGTATGTGCTGTGGATACATGTGTGTTGTGGAAACATGTGTGCTGTGGAAACATGTATGTGCTGAGGAAACATGTGTGTGCTATGGAAATGCTCTGTTATCACTCATATTGTCAGTACCAAGGACCATGCATCCATCCAGATGAATGTGGCTGAGCTGGCAAGGTCAAAGGCAGGCTTATTGGCCAGTTTATAATCTGTGGGGCCATTGGCAGAATGGACAAGTCTAATGATCCTATTTTCTTATTGGCAAAGGATGATGGACTTAATCATGCCCACCCATCAAAACATCAAAACACTGATATTAACAAGAAAGAAAGAAAGAAAGAAAGAAAGAAAGAAAGAAAGAAAGAAAGAGAGAGAGAGAGAGAAGAGAATAAATGAAAGAAACAAAGAAGAAGAAAAAAAGAAGAAGGAGAGGAAGGAAGAAAAAGAAAGAAAACCCAACTAACCAGAAAGAAACAATAAAATAATGGGGGTTAGTAAATATTCCCTAATAATAATCTTAAATGTAAGTGAAATTAATTTTCCAGCAGAGAAATACAAAAATAGCTAACTTGACTAAAAAGTATTTCCAACAAGCTGTTGTTTCCAAGAAACACACCTCACTGACAATGACAGCCAAAGGCCAAGAGTCAAAGGACAGAAACCAACCCAACCAAACAAATGGAAGCCAACAGCAAGCAGGCATAACTCTTGTGACTTCTGCTAAAATGGACTTCAATGTGAAACTGGCCAGAACGCATAAAGCAAGATGCTGTATACTAATAAAGGGAATGGTCCATCAAGAAGTCTTGTCATCACAAGCACTGAATGATAGTGACTCTAGATAATGTCATCAGACAACACTAATGGGCATAAAGGATCTGTCCATACCCCATTGTCATCTTTAGATAGCTCAGACATACTAAAATCAACCAATAAGCTTCGGAATCTATACCACAGACCAAAGGTATTTCATATATGTCTATAGACTATTCCAGCCAGCAGATGCCGAATCCTCAGTTTTCTTCACCCACATGACCTTTTCAAAAATAAAAGTCGATGTAGGTCATAATACAGACAGAGAGAAGTGACCTTGAGTCATTTCAGATTGCAAAGGAACAAAATTAAAAATGGGTGGTGAGAGAAACTTTTGAAAGCTCATCAATACTTGGACACTCAACAATACACTCAAGGAAGCAGCAAATCACTGGAGAAGTCAGAGAGCAGCCTGGAAAACTCCTACAATCAAATGAAAATGAGAACATCACTTACCAGGAGCCACAGAGATGGCTGAGGTGGTCTGCATCACAGTTCATAACTATGTATACTTATAGTAGACTTCACAGAGGAGATGCCTAGGGGGCTCAGTGGGCACCCCCTTTGCCAAGCCTACTAACCTGGGTTGGATTCCCAGGGCTGACCTGGAAGAAGAGACCTCTGTATATGGTACTGCACACAATAAATAGATGAAAGTGTAATGATTTAAAACCAGAGGGAACTGAAACAGATAACCACAGGGTACATCTTGCAGTCTTAGGTAACCAGGAACAAGCCAGACCTTAAAGCAGCAGGCAGAAAGCAATAAGAAGGAACAGGGTTGAAATTAGCAGACCTGTAAAAGCAATAAGTAGGACATATCCCTCAATCATACCCCCTGCTACCCCTCCCCCAACCTCTCTTCCTGCCAAGGCTCCAGCCATAGCCCAGGACCATTGCCCTCCTAAGACCCGGTCTTGACAGTCACAGGAGTAAACGGTATGCACAGGTATACTTCAGAGGTGAGGAGAGGACCTGGGATTGTGAGGAGTCTGAGAGTCTCCCCGGCAATGGATAACAGAGTTGAGACTCATCTTGAGACCTGCTGATACTCAGCCCTGTCCTTGCAAACAGACAGTGGTATTGTAGTATTACCAGCCTGATTCCTAAGTCTAATTAACGTGTGTCAGGCATTTTCCTCTGGATTATCCGCCTGGGGTTGACTAGGGGCCCGGGGCTGATGTGGGAGATGCAGAGAAACTCACATGGATATGACATCGATTCAGGGTAAGGTGCCATGTGAGAAAAAAACCACAGGAAACTCATGGCACAAGGAGAATGTTTAAGACAGAAATTAGCTGCCAGAGACAAAGACCACTAATCGTGGATAAGGAGTCTGGAACATACAGACCCAGCCAAATACAGCTGAAGTGCATTATGAAACATGTTTCCTTGTTAAGACCGACTGAATCCCAGCCCTCGGGAAGCAGAGGCAGGGGGATTTCTGAGATCGAGGCCAGCCTGGTCTACAGAGAGAGTTCCAGGACAGCTAGGGATATATAGAGAAACCCTGTCTTGAAAAACAAAAACAAAACAAAAAAAAAACAAAAAACAAAAAAACAAAAAAACAAAAAACAAAAAACCACCACCACCACCACCACCACCAATAACAAAAACCAAACCAAACCAAAAAACCAAAAAACAAAAAAAACCAAAAAACAAAAAAACAAAAAACGACTGAATCCTGGGTACTCAGACTCAAGTCATCTTTTGAAGTCTTTTGGGGAAAAGAAGGTAGTGAAGAGACCCAAAAATAAGGAAATAAATCTTATGTGGGAGAATTTTCATACCCTAGTCAAATAAATCCAAATAAAAATGATGATCACATTATTTTATAGCTTTTCATTGAGTAAAAAGAAAAAAAAAAACAAACTCCCATTGCTGTCCAAGTTGTGGTAAAATTGGTGCACCCGTGTCCTGAGTCTAATGGTATGAATGGACACAGCCCATGTTAAAAAGTTGCAACAAGACATACATGAAAAGATATTAAACTACCACTTAAAAAATTTAAAACATTGTGTCATAATATGCTTATGCTTGTATTTACTGAATAAAACGCAATCGCTCTAAAATCAATGAGCTGGGATTGCAAGCAGGTCAGTCTGTTCAGAAGCTGCCATCTGATCCACCTTCCCACCTCCGAAAGAATGAAAAGAATGGGTGGGCGCCTGGCTTGGGAGGTGGCCTCCGCCTCAGCAGCAGCGGTCGCCATCCTGGTTCTGGGACTCAGCAGAACTTAGGAAATTAGTCTGAACAGGTGAGAGGGTGCGCCAGAGAACCGGACAGCTTCTGGGACAGGCGGAAGCACAGAGCCGCTGAGGCAGCACCCTTGGCGGGCTGCAGACAGCCGGCCACCGTCCGGACCAGAGGACAGGTGTCCGCCTGGCTTGGGAGGTGGCCTCAGCCTCAGGAGCAGCGGTCCCCATCTTGGTTTCGGGACTCCCTGGAACTTAGGAATTTAGTCTGCACAGGTGAGAGTCTGCACCACAGAAGCTGACAGCTTCTGGGAACTGCCAAAGCAACACAGCTTCTGAGAAAGGCCCTGTTTTGGGCCTTCTTTTTCGGCCAGGAGGAGGTCCAAAAACAAGATATCTGCGCACCTTCCCTGTAAGAGAGCTTGCCAGCAGAGAGTGCTCTGAGCACTGGAACTCAGAGGAGAGAATCTGTCTCCCAGGTCTGCTGATAGACGGTAACAGAATCACCAGAAGAACAATCTCTAAACAGAGTCAACTATAACTACTAACTCCAGAGATTACCAGATGGCGAAAGGTAAACGTAGGAATCTTACTAACAGGAACCAAGACCACTCACCATCATCAGAACCCAGCACTCCCACTTCGTCCAGTCCAGGACACCCCAACACACCCGAAAACCTAGACCTAGATTTAAAAGCGTATCTCATGATGATGGTAGAGGACATCAAGAAGGACTTTAATAAATCACTTAAAGAAATACAGGAGAACACTGCTAAAGAGTTACAAGTCCTTAAAGAAAAACAGGAAAACACAATCAAACAGGTAGAAGTCCTTACAGAAAAAGAGGAAAAAAACATACAAACAGGTGATGGAAATGAACAAAACCATACTAGACCTAAAAAGGGAAGTAGACACAATAAAGAAAACTCAAAGTGAGGCAACACTAGAGATAGAAACCCTAGGAAAGAAATCTGGAACCATAGATTTGAGCATCAGCAACAGAATACAAGAGATGGAAGAGAGAATCTCAGGTGCAGAAGATTCCATAGAGAACATCGGCACAACAATCAAAGAAAATGGAAAATGCAAAAGGATCCTAACTCAAAATATCCAGGAAATCCAGGACACAATGAGAAGACCAAACCTACAGATAACAGGAGTGGATGAGAATGAAGATTTTCAACTCAAAGGACCAGCAAACATCTTCAACAAAATTATTGAAGAAAACTTCCCAAATCTAAAGAAAGAGATGCCCATGAACATACAAGAAGCCTACAGAACTCCAAATAGACTGGACCAGAAAAGAAATTCCTCCCGACACATAATAATCAGAACAACAAATGCACTAAATAAAGATAGAATACTAAAAGCAGTAAGGGAAAAAGGTCAAGTAACATATAAAGGCAAGCCTATCAGAATTACACCAGATTTTTCACAAGAGACTATGAAAGCCAGAAGAGCCTGGACAGATGTTATACAGACACTAAGAGAACACAAATTCCAGCCCAGGCTACTATACCCAGCCAAACTCTCAATTACCATAGATGGAGAAACCAAAGTATTCCACGACAAAACCAAATTCACACATTATCTCTCCACGAATCCAGCCCTTCAAAGGATAATAACAGAAAAAAACCAATACAAGAACGGGAACAACGCCCTAGAAAAAACAGGAAGGTAATCCCTCAACAAACCTAAAAGAAGACAGCCACAAGAACAGAATGCCAACTTTAACAACAAAAATAACAGGAAGCAACAATTACTTTTCCTTAATATCTCTTAACATCAATGTTCTCAACTCCCCAATAAAAAGACATAGACTAACAAACTGGCTACACAAACAAGACCCAACATTTTGCTGCTTACAGGAAACACATCTCAGAGAAAAAGATAGACACTACCTCAGAATAAAAGGCTGGAAAACAATTTTCCAAGCAAATGGTATGAAGAAACAAGCTGGAGTAGCCATCCTAATATCTGATAAGATTGACTTCCAACCCAAAGTCATCAAAAAAGACAAGGAGGGGCACTTCGTTCTCATCAAAGGTAAAATCCTCCAAGAGGAACTCTCAATTCTGAATATCTATGCTCCAAATACAAGGGCAGCCACATTCATTAAAGAAACTTTAGTAAAGCTCAAAGCACACATTGCACCTCACACAATAATAGTGGGAGACTTCAACACACCACTTTCACCAATGGACAGATCATGGAAACAGAAACTAAACAGGGACACACTGAAACTAACAGAAGTGATGAAACAAATGGATCTGACAGATATCTACAGAACATTTTATCCTAAAACAAAAGGATATACCTTCTTCTCAGCACCTCATGGTACCTTCTCCAAAATTGACCACATAATAGGTCACAAAACAGGCCTCAACATATTCAAAAATATTGAAATTGTACCATGTATCCTATCAGATCACCATGCACTAAGGCTGATCTTCAATAACAAAAAAAAATAATAGAAAGCCAACACTCACGTGGAAACTGAACAACACTCTTCTCAATGATACCTTGGTCAAGGAAGGAATAAAGAAAGAAATTAAAGACTTTTTAGAGTTTAATGAAAATGAAGCCACAACGTACCCAAACCTATGGGACACAATGAAAGCATTTCTAAGAGGGAAACTCATAGCTCTGAGTGCCTCCAAGAGGAAACGGGAGAGAGCACATACTAGCAGCTTGACAACACATCTAAAAGCTCTAGAAAAAAAGGAAGCAAATTCACCCAAGAGGAGTAGACGGCAGGAAATAATCAAACTCAGGGGTGAAATCAACCAAGTGGAAACAAGAAGAACTATTCAAAGAATTAACCAAACGAGGAGTTGGTTCTTTGAGAAAATCAACAAGATAGATAAACCCTTAGCTAGACTCACTAGAGGGCACAGGGACAAAATCCTAATTAACAAAATCAGAACTGAAAAGGGAGACATAACAACAGATCCTGAAGAAATCCAAAACACCATCAGATCCTTCTACAAAAGGCTATACTCAACAAAACTGGAAGACCTGGACGAAATGGACAAATTTCTGGACAGATACCAGGTACCAAAGTTGAATCAGGATCAAGTTGACCTTCTAAACAGTCCCATATCCCCTAAAGAAATAGAAGCAGTTATAAATAGTCTCCCAGCCAAAAAAAAGCCCAGGACCAGATGGGTTTAGTGCAGAGTTCTATCAGACCTTCAAAGAAGATCTAATTCCAGTTCTGCACAAACTTTTTCACAAGATAGAAGTAGAAGGTACTCTACCCAACTCATTTTATGAAGCCACTATTACTCTGATACCTAAACCACAGAAAGATCCAACAAAGATAGAGAACTTCAGACCAATTTCTCTTATGAATATCGATGCAAAAATCCTCAATAAAATTCTCGCTAACCGAATCCAAGAACACATTAAAGCAATCATCCATCCTGACCAAGTAGGTTTTATTCCAGGGATGCAGGGATGGTTTAATATACGAAAATCCATCAATGTAATCCATTATATAAACAAACTCAAAGACAAAAACCACATGATCATCTCGTTAGATGCAGAAAAAGCATTTGACAAGATCCAACACCCATTCATGATAAAAGTTCTGGAAAGATCAGGAATTCAAGGCCCATACCTAAACATGATAAAAGCAATCTACAGCAAACCAGTAGCCAACATCAAAGTAAATGGAGAGAAGCTGGAAGCAATCCCACTAAAATCAGGGACTAGACAAGGCTGCCCACTTTCTCCCTACCTTTTCAACATAGTACTTGAAGTATTAGCCAGAGCAATTCGACAACAAAAGGAGATCAAGGGGATTCAAATTGGAAAAGAGGAAGTCAAAATATCACTTTTTGCAGATGATATGATAGTATATATAAGTGACCCCAAAAATTCCACCAGAGAACTCCTAAACCTGATAAACAGCTTCGGTGAAGTAGCTGGATATAAAATAAACTCAAACAAGTCAATGGCCTTTCTCTATACAAAGAATAAACAGGCTGAGAAAGAAATTAGGGAAACAACACCCTTCTCAATAGTCACAAATAATATAAAATATCTCGGCGTGACTCTAACTAAGGAAGTGAAAGATCTGTATGATAAAAACTTCAAGTCTCTGAAGAAAGAAATTAAAGAAGATCTCAGAAGATGGAAGGATCTCCCATGCTCATGGATTGGCCGGATCAATATTGTAAAAATGGCTATCTTGCCAAAAGCAATCTACAGATTCAATGCAATCCCCATCAAAATTCCAACTCCATTCTTCAACAAATTAGAAGGAGCAATTTGCAAATTCATCTGGAATAACAAAAAACCTAGGATAGCAAAAACTCTTCTCAAGGATAAAAGAACCTCTGGTGGAATCACCATGCCTGACCTAAAGCTTTACTACAGAGCAATTGTGATAAAAACTGCATGGTACTGGTATAGTGACAGACAAGTAGACCAATGGAATAGAATTGAAGACCCAGAAATGAACCCACACACCTATGGTCACTTGATCTTCGACAAGGGAGCTAAAACCATCCAGTGGAAGAAAGACAGCATTTTCAACAATTGGTGCTGGCACAACTGGTTGTTATCATGTAGAAGAATGCGAATCGATCCATACTTATCTCCTTGTACTAAGGTCAAATCTAAGTGGATCAAGGAACTTCACTTAAAACCAGAGACACTGAAACTTATAGAGGAGAAAGTGGGGAAAAGCCTTGAAGATATGGGCACAGGGGAAAAATTCCTGAACAGAACCGTAATGGCTTGTGCTGTAAGATCGAGAATTGACAAATGGGACCTAATGAAACTCCAAAGTTTCTGCAAGGCAAAAGACACCATCAATAAGACAAAAAGACCACCAACAGATTGGGAAAGGATCTTTACCTATCCTAAATCAGATAGGGGACTAATATCCAACATATATAAAGAACTCAAGAAGATGGACTTCAGAAAATCAAATAACCCCATTAAAAATGGGGCTCAGAACTGAACAAAGAATTCTCACCTGAGGAATACCGAATGGCAGAGAAGCACCTGAAAAAATGTTCAACATCCTTAATCATCAGGGAAATGCAAATCAAAACAACCCTGAGATTCCACCTCACACCAGTCAGAATGGCTAAGATCAAAAATTCAGGTGACAGTAGATGCTGGCGAGGATGTGGAGAAAGAGGAACACTCCTCCATTGTTGGTGGGATTGCAGGCTTGTACAACCACTCTGGAAATCAGTCTGGCGCTTCCTCAGAAAATTGGACATAGTACTACCGGAGGATTCAGCAATACCTCTCCTGGGCATATATCCAGAAGATGCCCCAACTGGTAAGAAGGACACATGTTCCACTATGTTCATAGCAGCCTTATTTATAATAGCCAGAAGCTGGAAAGAACCCAGATGCCCCTCAACAGAGGAATGGATACAGAAAATGTGGTACATCTACACAATGGAGTACTACTCAGCTATTAAAAAGAATGAATTTATGGAATTCCTAGGCAAATGGATGGACCTGGAGGGCATCATCCTGAGTGAGGTAAAACATTCACAAAGGAACTCACACAATATGTACTCACTGATAAGTGGATATTAGCCCAAAACCTAGGATACCCAAGATATAAGATACAATTTCCTAAACACATGAAACTCAATAAAAATGAAGACTGAAGTGTGGACACTATGCCCCTCCTTAGAAGTGGGAACAAAACACCCTTGGAAGGAGTTACAGAGACAAAGTTTGGAGCTGAGATGAAAGGATGGACCATGTAGAGACTGCCATATCCAGGGATCCACCCCATAATCAGCATCCAAACGCTGACACCATTGCATACACTAGCAAGATTTTATCAAAAGGACCCAGATGTAGCTGTCTCTTGTGAGACTATGCCGGGGCCTAGCAAACACAGAAGTGGATGCTCACAGTCAGCTAATGGATGGATCACAGGGCTCCCAATGGAGGAGTTAGAGAAAGTACCCAAGGAGCTAAAGGGATCTGCAACCCTATAGGTGGAACAACATTATGAACTAACCAGTACCCCGGAGCTCTTGACTCTAGCTGCATATGTATCAAAAGATGGCCTAATCGGCCATCACTGGAAAGAGAGGCCCATTGGACACGCAAACTTTATATGCCCCAGTACAGGGCAACGCCAGGGCCAAAAAGGGGGAGTGGGTGGGTAGGGGAGTGGGGGTGGGTGGGTATGGGGGACTTTTGGTATAGCATTGGAAATGTAAATCAGCTAAATACCTAATAAAAAATTAAAAAAAAAAGAAAAGAATGGGTGGGTAAGATGGCTTACTGGGTAAAGGGCTTGCCACCAAGCCTGATAACCTGAGTTCGATCCCTGGAGTCCACAGGGTAGAAGGTGAGAACTGCTTTCAGGATTTTTCCTCTGGCCCGTACAAACACAGCATGATACATGCATACCTCTTTTTCTTAACACACAAATAAATGCCATAAATTAAAGACAGCAAAGCTTGGGACTCTTATAGAAGAATAGGAGGAAGGATAGGAACTTCACAGGAAGACCAACAGTCAACTCACCTGGACCCTTGGTGTTCTCAGAGACTGAACCACCAACTAAAGAGCACAGAAGGGCTGGACCTAGGCCTCCCTGCTCAGACGTAGCAGATGTGCAGCCTGACCTTCATGTGGGTCCTGAACATCTGGAGTGGGGGCTGTATGTGGAATATGTTCTTCTAGTTGGGCTGCCTTGTCTAGCCTCTGTATGAGAAAAAGCACCTAGCTTTCCAGGGACTTGATGTGGCAGGGTGAGGGGACATGCAGGGGGCCCCCACGTGCTCAGAGGAGAAGGGGAACGGGGATCGAGGAAGGATTGTGGGAGGGAGTGACTGGGAGTGGGGTAGTGAGCTGGATGTAAAGTTAAAAAAAAGGCAATGAAGAGGGAGATTGTCTAGTTTCAGCATTCATCTAAGATATCACTGTTCAGGATGTCCTTGAGACACTCCAGCCAAGCAGAGAAGAACCCAGTACATCCAAGTCTGCTGTACTCACTGTCCACAATCAGTTAGTGCCCCAGATAGGCCAACTGGGGGCTCTCTCTTGGCCTTTTCTTTACCCAGGACCTGTGCAGGTGGCAGCCACTCATTACGGCAAAGCAATTCTGTCGCTTTCTAAATGAAAACTCAAAAACAAAGTGCCTGGGACTGACAGTGTTGGGTTCTGAGCAGAGGAAACAGAAGTTTGGGAATCTGTAGCTCGCTTGACAACACCCACGCGTCTGGCAGGTTGGAGTCGGCGCGATTGAAGTGGCTGCAGTGATATTTATGCCTCTGGCAGGCAAGCGGACTGGCTGGTGCAGATGCCCAGGAGAAGCGGCCCTGGCTCTGGCAGTGGGGAGCCACGCAAGTAGTGGCTCCCATGCCTGGCATCATCATTCAGTGTGAGGGCGAGGAAGATTTGGAGGAACGGCTTGGAGGCTTTAATCTTGTGTGATGCAGAGACGGTGTAGCGTGGGTTGGAAGCATATCAGATCTGCATTTGAACTTCAGCTGGACTCCTCTCACGTCCTAGGGCTGTCACATGATCGTCCTTTAAATGCAAGTGGGGAGATTCGTGATGTCACCTGAACTAAATGAGTGCACGTCTAGGGGCTTGGATCCATCCCAAGCCCATGGCTCTCTTTCACTGTTAGAAGCTCAGCGATGCATCTTGTCTGGGTCTTCTTGATGGCTTTTGATGTTTGGTGTCTCCAGGAAGGGGAAAGAAGAGGCATCTGCTGGTAGGAAATCGTTACAATGTTTCATGTCAGCTGATAGTCCTAGTCATTATTAGAAGGATTCGCCACTGGGCGGATTGTAGGAAAAGCTATTAGTAATCAGGAAAACTCTGGGCTCTATAGTGTTTTTCTTGTGCAGATTGACAGGTGTCTTAGTCAGGGTTTCTATTCCTGCACAAACATCATGACAAAGAAGCAAGTGGGGAGGAAAGGGTTTATTCAGCTTACACTTCCACATTGCTGTTCACCACCAAAGGAAGTCAGGACAAGAACTCAAGCAGGTCAGGAAGCAGGAGCTGATGCAGAGGCCATGGAGGGATGTCACTTACTGGCTTGCTTCCCCTAGCTTGCTCAGCTTGCTTTCTTATAGAACCCAAGACTACCAGCCCAGGGATGGCACCACCCACAGTCTTGATCATCACTAATTGAGAAAATGTCTTACAGCTGGATCTCATGGAGGCATTTCCTCAAGGGAGGCTCCTTTCTCTGTAATAACTCCAGCTCATGTCAAGTTGACACAGGAAACCAGCCAGTACAACAGGATTGAAGTTTTATGTACTCAAGCACTTACACTACCATTGCAGATCATGATGAATGAATGGGTCCTCCCTTTGCAGAGGACCAGGCTGGGTCCTTGTCCAGTCTCCTGTCTCTACTACTTCACACCATCCCAGGACAGTAGAGAGGGTAGAAGAGACAGAACCACCACCAAGAGAGCTCCAGGGTTCCTGAAGTGTGGGGTTGGAAGATAGGAATGTCTGGGGACCTGAGACTCTCCTTGGCTCATTATTTTAAGCTTTTATTTCCTTTATTTATGAGTCCAGAATCTCTGCGAGCCTGTGCAAACAAACATGCTCATTGGTATAAACAAATCCACAAATTACCAACGCTAAAGGAATGGTCTATCTCTAGGCCTCAGTTTCCCCATTTATAGAGTGAGCCAATTAACCTAGGTTCAACTCTGTTGATCTCAGCCTCTGGTTTTTGCTGCCCAATTCTTTCCCATTTCCCCCAGCACTTGGCAGTTCCTAAAAATTAAACAGGAAAGCTTTTATCCACGGCCACTGGAGCTGTGGCCTGTTGTATATGACAGCTCTTGGCATGGCCAGAGCTCAGGAACCAGGGACTTGCTAATGAGTCTGCAAGAGATGGACACATGCATTCAGCCTGTAGAAGAGGGCATTAAAGCTTGATCACATGACCCAATGGTATTTCTGGGCCTGAAGACCAAGGGGAAGAGGAGCAGATTTAACATCTTGCCAAGGATTTGTTGTTGACGAGAAAAAGAAAAGAATATACTGAATGCATTTAGAAAGTAAATTTCTGTACTGAGAACTATGCACACATTCATACCCTACCTATACCCATACATTCCCCACTCCACCATATACTTTCTCTCCTCTCTCCTCGCCTTCCTCATTGTAATAGTTTGCTTTACAAGACAAATGGCAAACTGAATCTCAGAGAGGTTAAGTAAGCTGCCAAAGGTCACACAGGTAGTTCTTGGAGGAAACACTCTGGGATTTGCTTTACTCTGCCCTCGGTGATCCCATCTGTGAAATGTGGACAGTCTAACATCGAGAGCTTAAAGATGTAAAATTAATCAAGCAAACACGGCCAGTGCATGTGTGCCACAGGACAAGTCTGTCATGCAGGAAGCAGCAGCAGATGTGTTCCTCCTTGTTGCTTCTGACCTAGAGTGACTTCCTACCTGTGAAGTCTGCTGCAAGTAGTTTTCTGCAGTTCAGGTAAATTTGCTGACAGGAGCTTTGTCATTGTCTAGGGGACCCAGGGCAGTTTCATTTAAAGCCAACTCACATAAGGATAGAGGTGAACCGGTGTGGTGGCAGAGTGATGCTGGGGCCCCTGGAGGCTTGTGCGCTTTCTCCTCTTATGGTGACAGCTTCTGGTTATCATGCAACTTCACTTTTGTCATTATAGCTGCCCTCTCAGAGGAATTTGTGCATGCACAGAAAGGAGTTTGCAAGCTTCTCTCTAAAATGGACCATGCATATATGTATATATGTATGTGTACATGTATGTGTGTATATAAGTATGTATGTATATATATGTATGTACATATAAGTATGTGTGTATATATATAAGTGTATGTATATATGTTGTATATAAATATATATGTATATGTGTATGTATGTAAGTATGCATATGTGTATATATGTGTTTATATCTATATATGTATATACATATATATGTATATATTATATAAGTATGTGTGTATATATGTATAAGTCTATGTATGTATATATGTATGTAAGTATGTATGTATATATGTACATAGCTATTGTTGTCATCTAAATGGGACTTGCTCTTAAGAGGTCCATGCCTTCTTGTGTAAATAAAACTATTTCCATTTTGCCCATGTTTATGTTTATTCTAAAATCTCTTTTTTGTTGTTGTTCATTTTTTGAGACAGGGTTTCTCTGTGTAGCCTTGGCTATCTTGGAACTAGCTCTGTAGACCAGGCTGTCCTCAAACTCACAGAGATCCACCTACCTCTGTTTCCCCAGTTGCTGGGACTAAAGGTGTGCGGCACTCTTTCCAAGGTCTAAGATCTTTTCTTAATGCTTTTGATGGAAACGTGGAGCGGTGTGCTTTTGCTGACATGTCTACATTATCTGACTGAGTGACAATGAGGATGTGAGGTTCCTAAGTACCATTGAGGAGAAGGTTACTGTGGGTCTCAGGTAGAAAACAGTCAGGCATCTGGAGGAGTCCAGACTGAACATGGTCAGCAGAATAGAACACATCAAGTGTGTGTGTGTGTGTGTGTGTGTGTGTGTGTGTGTGTGTGTGAGAGAGAGAGAGAGAGAGAGAGAGAGAGAGAGAGAGAAGTGCTGAGAGGAGCCATGATTTGGTACGGGCTGAGAGAACCTCACTTTGAATAGTCGCCCCAGTTAGCCATTTGTCCTGGATTTCTTCTGAATCTAACACCAATTTTTCTTCGGTGGAAAAAATATATTTTTTAATAAAATTGGGCTAAGTTTGGGGGTATATGCATCTTAGATTTTTCATTGCTGACACAATGATACTTCCCTAGCCCTTCCTTTCTTGTTAAACTTCCCTACAAAGTCCCTGCCTTTCTCTCTCTTCTCTCCCTCAGTCCCTTGAGAGAGGCTTCTGACATCCTCGGGCTTGACTCTCAATGATGTTGCTGAGCTTGCTGGACACTTTGTCACTGCTGCAGTTGTGTTGGCAGAGGAATCTCAGCCTGGGGCCTGTTAGCACTTTCCCAGGGGCTCCTGGGCCTGGGAGGAGGGGCAGACCAAGCAGAGACAAGCTAGGGCTGGCTTCCCTACTAACTCAGCAAACCAAGAGGGTCTGACACCTAAGTTGGCTCCATGGGCTTGGCATGAAGGTTTAAATAAAGAGGTACTGGTTCTCTTTATTTGAGATGCTGATCCTTCTGTTAAGTTATTTTTTTAATTAATTAATTAATTAATCTAAATTTATATCTGGACTTCGGTTTCCCCTCCCTCCTCTCTTCCCAGTCCTTCCCCCTCATCCTTCCCTGCCCCCCCCCATCAATTTCTCCTTCCTTTCTCTTCAGAAAAGGGGAGGGAGGCCTCCCATTAATATCAACCGGCCGTGGCATACCAAGTCACAGGAAGACTAGGTGCCTCACATCTTCTCCTATTGAGGTTAGACCAGGCAGCTCAGTAGGGAAAAAGGGTCCCAAAGGCAGGAGACGGAGTCAGAGACTCTCCCTGCTCCCACTGTTAGGAGTCCTTTAAAAGGCCATAGGAACTGGAGATGGTGCTTTGACAAGGGAAGGGAAACGTTTAGGATTGTTTGGTGCATTGTATAAATCAAGCCCTGCCGACTGCTATTGTCAATGGGAATGCCAGATCATGTGACCCTGGGCTCATGTGACAGTGATAGGAGCCAGTGAGTGTCAAGGGTGTGACTTGGTGTCTGGGGCATGGCAGGCTCACTAATCCTCTGCTGACTCTGCCTTGTGCTCAAGCCTGGCAGACAGACACAGAGACGCTCATAAGTATCCAGACCCTTTCTATGTCAAATCAGACTTGAAAATATCTGCAGAGGGTGCTGGGGAGCTCAGACGTGGGAGTCTGGGTGTTAGGAGCAGGTGTGGCGGCAGTCCCAAAGGCGCCAGGGACTGCAGCTAAGTCATATGACTTGCACCTGACTTCCTCATATAAGACACAAACATCTTGAGTGCTGCGCAGGTGTACCAGGATACAGGTGAATCCATTTTGATGGAGATATGCCCCTGCTGCCCTGATTAGCTGAAGCTGCGTGCCTGGTGAGGTGGCGTGGCCTGCTGTGCGTGGATGGGAACTGAGAGTATAAAAGGAGTGAGAGGCCCAGGGTTCGGGGGAGATATAAAAACAAGGGAGATATAAACAGGGGAGATATAAAAACAAGGGAGATATAAACAGGGGAGATATAAAAACAAGGGAGATATAAAAACAAGGGAGATATAAAAACAGGGGAGATATAAAAACAAGGGAGATATAAAAACAGGGGAGATATAAACAGGGGAGATATAAACAGGGGAGATATAAACAAGGGAGATATATGGAGAAAGAAGAAACAGGACTGAATAAATGTGTGCAGAAGGATCCTGTAGCAGCGTCGTTCTTGCTGGCGAGTTGGGGGCGCGCTCGAGAGTTGGTGCCGAAACCCGGGACAAGAAACATCTTCAGTCACGAGCGAAGACCCCCTGCTACAGGGAGGATTCAGAACTGCATAACGGGGAAGAAGGGGTTAATAAAGTGTTCCCGTAAAACAGACTGTTGAGAAGGATCTGGCGTGGATTCAGAACTCTTCAGCTGGGGAACGGTACTGATGAAGAGAAAGAAGAAAGATGAAGACTGAATAAACTGCTGTTAGAAGGACTGGTGGTCGCATCGTTCTTGCTGGTCGAGAGCGGACGCGACAATTGGTGGCCCGTACGGGGAACCGACTCCCCCACCGAGTTCAGAACTTTCAGCAGTCAGTGGTTGCCGGCAGGGTAAGTTCAAGGTGAGTGAAACTTGCGACCCCAGGAGTTTGGGAAGGACCTCGGATAAAATAGAGGTGAGCATAAAGTTGCCAGGAAGTAGGCACAAAGTAACCCAGGAGTTTGGGAAGGACCTCGGATAAAATAGAGGGGAATATAAAGTTGCCAGGAAGCAGGCTTTGGGACAAGTTAATGTTCCTGGCTTTGGGACAAGTTAAGGTTCCCGGTTTGGGGACAAGTTAAGGAACTATGATAACCTCAGTGTAGTGATCAATAGATCCTCGCTGTGTAGTTATGCTTTTTTCTCCCATTGACCCTTTGTGGGTAGGTCTGATAGTTTTGGTCTTGTTTGTTCTGATATATGGACTCTGTTACTGTTTGAATCGAGAGGCAGTCAAGACAGGTCAGAAAATCCTTACAGAGCAACAGGAAAGTATGTCGGAAAAGGAGAAGGGCTTTAAAAGAAAAAGGAAAAAGAAAGAAGACACAGTAAAATCAGGTGAACAGAAAGGACGAAACAAAAGAGCCGAGGCGAAGGAGGAAGGCGAATTAGCTTCTGCGTCCTCTCCCTATGCCTCCTCAGCAGCCACCTGTAGGTGGACCTTCTGTCTGGAGATTTGGAGAGGATCGACCGGATCAGGTGTTGATGTGGGCGAGAGGGTCTGTTTGTGTGTTTCTACAGGACCAGACGGAACCTCTTTGGGTGCCGGAGAGATTGGTGAGACGCTGCAAGAATGAGGCTCCTGATCCAGTTGCCCCTGTGGATGTGGTGGATGATCCCACAAGCACAAAGGATGGAGCCGAGATGAGAGATCCTTTCGGTATTCCAGAAGCCGATACCAGCTCGACATGACATTCAAATTTTTCTATGCCTTTTTGATCCCTGAATTCCCCTTAAAGAGATAGCCCCTCTGGCTATCTATCCCTTGCTTCAGGGAAGATGAGTGGGGATGAGAGCCCTGGGATGTATGCTTGTTATAGTGTGTGTGTGTTTTGTGTTTGGCACATGTGTTAGGTGCAGAGTGTGCGGCCCGCACTTTCGCCATGGTAGCGTAGGCTTTTGCTGCAGTGGAGGCGGGACAATCTCCTCAGATTCGGTTTGCCGCTCTAAAAGAAATTATGCTGCGTTATGCCGTGGGGTGCGAGGCTAAGCACTGCACAGAGGATAGCTGCTGTTGGCATCCTGTGGAAGGCATGTCTGATTGCATGAAGGTTCAGTGTCCTAGTTCCCTTCCCCCAGGAAAAACGACACGGGAGCTGGCCAAGACCTCTCTGGGTGATGAGCCTAAGGGATGGTTTTGTGTAGGGCCCCTATGCTTGCACACTGGGGATCAGACCCCTACCTTCACCCATGAGGCTTGCTTGAAGCAATTAAGATCTGGCCATAGATTAATCAACATCCTGGCTTTTGATGCACCTGCCGCAAGCAAAACACAATCTCCCCAGGAGTGGCTTGGCATGATTGAGAGGTAGTCAGTGATAAGACTCCCTGGGCATGTCACCAACCTAAGACAGGGATCAAACCAATGCTGTTTGTCACCCAAGGACGGGTAAGGGGCATGGCTGCGGGGGGCTATCTACAGACATTCTCTCTGCCAGAAAAGAAAAAAGGGGGAGATGTTAGGAGCAGGTGTGGCGGCAGTCCCAAAGGCGCCAGGGACTGCAGCTAAGTCATATGACTTGCACCTGACTTCCTCATATAAGACACAAACATCTTGAGTGCTGCGCAGGTGTACCAGGATACAGGTGAATCCATTTTGATGGAGATATGCCCCTGCTGCCCTGATTAGCTGAAGCTGCGTGCCTGGTGAGGTGGCGTGGCCTGCTGTGCGTGGATGGGAACTGAGAGTATAAAAGGAGTGAGAGGCCCAGGGTTCGGGGGAGATATAAAAACAAGGGAGATATAAACAGGGGAGATATAAAAACAAGGGAGATATAAACAGGGGAGATATAAAAACAAGGGAGATATAAAAACAAGGGAGATATAAAAACAGGGGAGATATAAAAACAAGGGAGATATAAAAACAGGGGAGATATAAACAGGGGAGATATAAACAGGGGAGATATAAACAAGGGAGATATATGGAGAAAGAAGAAACAGGACTGAATAAATGTGTGCAGAAGGATCCTGTAGCAGCGTCGTTCTTGCTGGCGAGTTGGGGGCGCGCTCGAGATCTGGGGAGAAAGGATGTGTGTGTGTGTGTGTGTGTGTGTGTGTGTGTGTGTGTGTGAGAGAGAGAGAGAGAGAGAGAGAGAGAGAGAGAGAGAGAGAGAGAGAGAGACCTCAGCACAAGCTATGCATTTAAGTAACCATAGATTAAAATCTAAAGAAACAAGGCTATTTCTTGCATCTCACCTACCCCAAAGAAGATGTATATATTTATATGTTTACTTTAAAGCCTGCCCTCCTCCGGGAAAACACTGCCTACTACATTAACTGCTTTTGAGAAATTAAAAAAATAAAAATGAATAGTTCCATAGAGTTGAGATTCAAGTTTTCACGTTTTTCTGGTGAGAAACTCTTGACAACTGATCTCCAGCTGCCAGGAGCTTCAGTGAGAAGCCTAAATTACTGAGGCTGACAGGGACCGGTGGAGATTCTTACAGCTCCCTCCTCCAGCCTCCCTGACCCGGCAGAAGTGCTTGGTACCTAGGCAACAGAGGCTAAGCATGTCTGGGAGCTGTCCTTAGTGCTGAGACGGTACAGCAAGAATGCAATGGAAGATGCTGTCCAAAGCTAGGGCTGCCTCTGGAAGCTCTGTGAGGTTTTGATAGAGCAGAGCTAACTGGCAGAAAGACTTACTCTAGAGAGGCCTTTCTGTCTGCCTGCCTGCCTGTCTGTCTGTCTGTCTGACCCATCACCTCAACTCTGGGATCCTCCTGAGGAGCTCATGCTTTATTTCAAGGGTGTTTATTTAAATATTCCATATGACCCATGGAAGGGAGGTGGCGTGTTTATTTTAAGGTCTTGGTATTTGCTGTGTCTTCAACATTCAACTCTGATGACTTTCCTTTTTCTCCAATAAGGTAATAAACACACTTGCATGGGAGCATCTTAAACTCCTACGTGTTCTTAATATTTGTGAATCTACTCAGCGCATCTTTTCTGAGCACTCCATCTGTGTCCAGCTCTGCATAGGATGCTCCTCTGGTGGATGCGATTGCTCTAAGCCGGGCTGGTTGATCTTAGGGTTTCCGAATCCTGATACTTAACTCACAGTCAGTTGAGGCATCCATGCTCTTATTGGATTGAATGTCTTTGAAGGGAATGTGTTTGTGAGAAGATCACAAGAGGTTAAAATGAACCTGGGATACTTGGGAAAATTTCAAAACCCTATGTTTGAGTGAAAAGCCATGGTATAAAGGAATATGCACAGAACAGCTAATGGCCATACTAAAGTTTTAAACATTGAAGAACATTGCACATATTGCTATGCCTGGAGAAAATCAATATAAAATTTATAGTAATGGTTTCCTGGGGAAGAAAGAAGGGCCATACACTGGGAGAGGGCTAAGTCTATAGACTCAGAAACTTCATCATGCTAGCTTTTTCTTGTTTGTTTTCTTTTTGCTTTTTAATTTTTGATGCCTTGGAACGTATCCGAGACAAGATTACAGGTGTGTGCTACCACTCCTGGCTGTGAAGCCTGAATCTTCATGTGAAACATTTTATTTCATGAAGCTCAATGGCTTTTTATCACTTAGGCTCTTAAATATATAGTAAACATCTTAAAACATAATTGACGAAAACAAAGATACTTTTGAAACTGAAAACATCTTGTCTCCCTTACTGTCAGTGAGATTCCAGACAAGTTACCATTGGCGCCTCAGCTTGCATATCCTTAAAAATGAAGTTAATTAATTAATTGGAGAGATTGGTGAGTGGGTGCCAAGTTGCAGCTCAGCACGAAGTTTAGGCTCTGATGCTGTGTTGCCCAGCAGGGACAGGAGACGGCTAGGACTGGGGTGGTTATGCATCGTACAATGGCTAGGAAAGAGGATGTTGTATTCTTTTCATTTTATTTTGCATTATACTGTCAAGTATAAGGTGCTGGGTCAGTCCTCCATCAGTGTCTTTGGTGGGCCACAAATATGTATTTGTGGGTTCAAAGCATTGTCTTTGGTTATAATTCATTCAGGGTCCGGGTCTGTCTGTACACTCTAACATGTGAGAACTATCCAATATGCCCACTAGTAGATCATCTGTCTGCTTATGCACAGCCTGTACCCAGTAGAGAACCCTCAGTCCTGGGACCCTAAAGAATGATTCTCTCTCTCACATGATTGCCAGAAGCTCTTATGGTGTGTGTGTGTGTTTTAATATCATTATTTCTGTTAAATTTCCATTCAAAACTATTGACAATAGGCCACTTCTGGTGGCACAGACCTTTTAATCCCAGCACTGGTAAGGCAGAAGTTGATTTTTTGGGACTTCAAGGCCAGTTTGGTCTTCATGGTGAGTTGTAGGCCAGCCATGGGTACAAACTGTACCCTGTCTTCAAAAATATTTCTGACAATAGTTTACCTATTGTTATTGATGATATTTTTTTCTTATCATTTATGACTACTATCTGGGGTAAGAAAAAAAAATCCTGGATTTCTTAAGTGAAGGCTGTAGAATAGCATGCTTTTCTCTCTTTCTTCATGATTACCAACCCTCTTACCACAGAGATGCTCTTTCTACAGAATCAGCCAAAGCCCCCCTTTATATTCACCCCATTTTCAGAGAATATGAGCATAGTTCTGCTTTCTTTAGGTCTTCGTGCTTTGTTTTTCCCAAACCACTACTTGAGAACACTGGTAGGCATGCCGCAGTAACGAACAGTCTGAGAAGCAATCACGAGCTTTATAATAAAGAAGGTTTATCACTGGCCCAAGTCAGACATCTCCTCCTCCCCTATCTTCACCCTGAGACTCAGCCGCTATAAAAAGATGTCATTTTGGAACATAGTCAGATGTGTACAGAAAGAAAAAGCATGCAGCAACTCCTGAGCTAATTCTGGAAGTGTCTGCCAGAAATGAATCATGATTTCCTTCCAGCCCTCATGGGCCAGGAAAACCACGTGGTTCACTCCTAAATCCTTTAGCGCAGGCAAGGAAGGGAACCGGAAGAGGAGGAGTCTGGTCTTTAGTTAGAAGACATTAGGTTTCTTTTTCCACCAAACAGAATCGTGTGTTCACTGAGGAAGGCCCTTAAGGGCTCCACTTCCCACCTATCCACTCTCAGCTTCCAAAATAAAGTCCAGGATCTCACAGGTCTTTGAGTGATCTTCAGAAACATATAGATCCAGAAAGCAAGGATCATAGTTTCCCTAGGAAGATTTTTCCAGGAAGCGAAGGAAACGGACTCTGAGTCGAGGAACAGGTACCAGCCAGTCAGAGACCTACTATGGATGGCCGGTGCTAAACCCTGCTGGAGAAACGGGGATCAGCAAAGATCTGCAGGGCAGGATATCAGCCAGAGACACAAAAGGATCTTGGCTGATTCTAATCAGTCAAGATTTGAGCAAACTCTGGTAAGTTCCCCAGCTCATCTTCAGGTCCTCAGGGAAAGGCATTTCTGTGCTCAATGTGGAAACCTTTAGGTGGGTAGGAGGAATCAGGACAAGGAGGTAAAATTTGAGTACTAGTGTCACCATGTCACTAATGAGCTCCCCTCCCAGTTCAGACTTTCTGTTGCTTTCAACCAAAATTGCAGTGTCAGAACACATGTGGTGTAACATTTACGAGCATGTCCCTTCTGAGAGAGAAAGAATATAGGGACCGCAACACTCTTCTGGCCCATAACACTAGTCACATTTTGGTAGAGATTTGGGATTTCCAGGGGGGACAGCTCTCATGTAGGTACCCTTCCCCACCCTTTTAACTGTTTCTCTAAGTGGCAACAAAGAGAGCAGGGAAGAACATGTGTCCCCCTCCCCTGAGCTTGGCTGGTGGGCCCACCACTCCCATCACCCCCCCCGACTCCCATCCCCAAGCTGTAGAAGGTTGAACATTTTGCAGATCTTCAATTTTCATGTTCTCTTCCTTTTTCATCTAGTATAGTATTTCTTCTGATATAAACCTCTCTTTCAAAAAGCAAAACAAAACAAAAGACCAGCTTGACTTTTCCAATCAACAACATATGTTAGTGGCTACACCCATAACTCCATCCAATACACGACTTAGAATTTGATTGTGAGTGTCTTGAGTGTGAGCTTTGTATTTCCTCTGAGGTCTTTACACTAACAGAAATGACTTATTAAAGTCTACCTTAGTTTTCTATCACCACCATATAATTTCTCATCTTATTGGCTTAAAACAGTGTATATTAATCTTCCCCTATGGGTCAGAATTCCCATATTTGTATGTGTAGCTGAGTTTTCTGTTTGGTGTCTCACAGAGAGATGAAGATGTTGGTGGGATTGTGTAGACCTAAGGTTCACGATTCCCTTTAAATGTTACATGGCTCTTGGGAGAATCCAATTCCACATAGCACTGAACTGAGGCCTTCATTGTCTTGTTGGCTTTTGTCCAAGGATAACATTATCTCCTAGAGCTTGTCCTTAGGTCCTCTTGTGACCAATTGCTTCTCCAAAGCTAGCTATAGAATTTCTCCTTCAAATCTCTCAAATCCCCTTTAAAGGTACAACTGGGCATTAGACACCATCCATGAAATCTCTCTTCAAAAGAGAAATAAAAATCTTCTGACTACAGATCTTAATTAATTTCCCAAAGCTTCTTATTCAAAGAAGTGCTATATTTTTACATTTATAGTTTCAGCTCTCACTCCAGGGAGGAGATTGTAAAGCTGTATGGACACATAGCAGTCCAACCAGAAGACCCAGATGCCAGCTGAAGCCCGAGGGCCTGAAAGTGATGGCTTAATTATGATGGCTAAACTCTTGGGTAGACTCTTCCCACCAGACAAAGTCTGAATGATTAGCTATTCTGTTTGAGTTTGAAAAGGAATAGCCCTGGAAAATACTTAAGGTCTGGCTTTTCTAGCCTCCTGTCAGGCTTTAGATGTGGTCCAAGGGTGACGGCCTCATCTGTTTTCGTGTCTTTCATGTAATTCTCTATGCTAAAATGCTAAAAAAAAAAAATCCAATTAAGGAACATTGAAGACGTTCTGCTTGACTCTCTTATTGCTAAGAGGTGCAAGCTCCTTGGGCTATTATGGTTTTTCTAAATGTGTTACCACTGCTCTACAGAGACCCTATTGTTCTGGTCTTCAGGGCAGCTTTCCAGCTCCTTCCCCTTCCCCTTCCTTCCCCTTCCCCTTCCCCTTCCCCTCCCCCTCCCCCTCCCTCCCCCTCCCCCTCTTCCTTCCTTCCTTCCTTCCTTCCTTCCTTCCTTCCTTCCTTCCTTCCTTCCTTCCTCCTTCACCCTGCCCCATGTATGTGTGTGTTTGTGAAGAAAGCCCATTTTGGGAGTCAATTTCTGGAGGTAGAATAGGCTGGTGTGCTCTAGAATAACAGGTAACCTCAAATTCTCTGAGGCCACAGACAGCAAAGTTGTATTACCTGTGTTTGCTTCGTGTCTCTATGAAGTTGCAACTTCAGCCTAATGTCTATGACAATAGGCGACATAGTGCCAGTTCTCCATCAGGGAAGGAAAGAGGTGGAGCTAGTCTAAAAGCTCAAGTTACCTTCGACCATACTTTATTCTCAAAACAAGCTCAGTGGGCGTCTCTATGCTCACCAGACAGAAAGGTGACATCCTACTATGAGGATGGGAGGGTGGAGGGAGAAAAACCTGAGTCTTAAGTGGACAGAGATGCTGTTGGATGTCCCCATTGCTCAGTCTAAAGACCTTTTCATTCTCAGGGGACCAGGCTTCTAGCCTACCACCTGGATTATTTCTATCTAGTCTCTCAGTGAACAATTTGGTTCTGGAACCTGGGAGGAGAACCAGAAAACACCATAAAAGGAGGGCTAGCCTAATGTGTGTGGATTGGCATTTCTCACCTCCACCGTCCCACACTTGGACCTAGGCAGTATTAACCCTTCAAATGTGTATAGTCACTTAAAAATAAGTTTTAGAATATCTTATATTGTTTACCTTTCTGTTTGATATATGTATTAGGTGGGCGATTTGGGGATGACAAGAACCAATGATTTTACTAGAAAGAAGATGAGTCTAACACTTTCCTCAGGAAGGAGAGTGCTCAGAAATTAGCAGGCATTCCTGAGGCTGGCCAATCCAAGAGACTGAAAGTGTGTGGCCTCTTCCCCTTCAATTCAGCTACAAATGAACCTGATCATTCCAGGCCTTGAGTTTGATTTATTTCATTGTGCAGAGTTGGAGCATGAATTCCATTTGGGAGTTACTGAAAGATGACAGGTTAAATATGGAGAAAGTAGATGCAAAGATGGTATCAGAAACACAACAAGTATCCTCAATTCTAATCTCAGTTTTCTATGCTGCACAACAAACGGCTTGATATGTAATTCTGTAATTAATGTAATTATCTAATTACATTGACCAGCTTACAGTTTCTACTGGGGAGGAATTTAGCCATCACACATCTGGACCCTCTACTGAAATTGGGTTGTTGACTGGCATCATATTTGTCCGGAGGCATGAATGGGGAAGTCACCTAACAGAACTACTTCAGACCTAATGCCTTTGTAGTTATTAGGTAGAAATCTCTACTCCTTTTTTTTTTTTTTGCTATTGTTGTTGACTCTGTGCTGGTGCTTTTGGTCCCATCTCTTAAAGTCACCAAAGTCCCTTGAAGCTTCATCTACAGCACAACCACATTGCCTTTCACAACACGCCCTTCAGTTAAAAGCCGCCAGAGTCTCTACAACCTTACTGTATAAAGATGAAGTCTGACACAGTCAAGGAGGTGATGTTCAGTAGCCACTGTTGTGCTCTATTGGTCAAAATTCAAGTCACGGCTTCTGCTGTGGTATCATTTAAGGCTGTGGCTTCCTGAGAGCATCATACCAGGTCGTGACTTACTGAGAGTGATCTCCTAGCATGGCTATATGCTCACTGAGATGGAGTATAGTGGACACACAGGCCTGCCTGTCGGAGAATTGATTGAATGAGATCTGAGGAATGCCCACTGCAAACTTATCTATTTATTTGTACATACCTTCCATGCATGTACAGGGCCATGTATGATGGCGTAAAAGGGACGATTACAGAATGGACTCTGCTGTGTGCAATTCTAATTCTGTGCCTGTTTCTGATACAGAAGGATCGTGTATGAAATTGAGCAAACAGACCCCGGGGTAGGGAGTGCATCGGTGAATGCAAATTGTCTTGCGAAAACGGTGTCCCATGGGAGGTAACCCTCCTAATGTCATGGTTTGTATTCTGTGAAGTCAGTACTGTTACCGTAATGAAGATGGTAATTGGACTGGATTTCCATAATTATCCCATCAGCCCTGCCTGTTGCCCTGTGAAAGGCTAAACGCTGAGGGCGACCCACTTCCTTCTGTCACTGAATTTTTTATCTTCTACCCCAAATGAATTTTCTCTTTTTAGGCTTTTCCTGAGAAAGTCAGTTATAATCTGAGATGCCATCTGTCTGGCTGGCTGTAAGCCAAATGATTTCATTAAAAATTGTGACTTTTTTTTTTTTCTTGCAACCTTCTGAGCTTGTGCCATGACAGGCAGTGAGGAGCTGGCATGGAGGAATGTCTTGGAAGTCAAAGCAGAGGCAAGGATTCGGGGTGCTTGAATTTTGGGAAGGATGACTCTAGGAAGCAGCGGGAGGGAGTAGGGAGATATGATAGGGAAGAGGGAGTGAGATACGATGTGTGCTGGGGATAGACAGCTTTGGTGCCCATTGAGGCAATCTCACTGGTGACTCTAGGAACCCACAAAGCACACCCTACCATCGTATCAATCAAACGGTGAGAAAGCAGGGGTGCTCACCACCAACTCTCCTCCATGAATGTTGAGGGGACTTCTAGTGGAGTTATTGCTATGGTGCCAGGTGTGCTCCAAGCTGGCACAGGGCTACCGTTGTTCTTCTTCAAGACTTAATAGTCAAACCCTTCAGAGAGTATGGGAAAGTGTGTGTCACAGGGTGTACTGGCTGGTTTTGTGTGTAAACTTGACACAGCTGGAGTTATCACAGAGAAAGGAGCCTCCCTTGAGAAAAGGCCTCCATGAGATCCAGCTGTAAGGCATTTTCTCAATTAGTGATCAAGGGGGGAGGGCCCAACCCATTGTGGGTGGTGCCGCCCCTGGGCTGGTAGTCTTGGGTTCTATAAGAAAGCAAGCTGAGCAAGCCAGGGGAAGCAATCCAGTAAGTAACATCCCTCCATGGCCTCTGCATCAGCTCCTGCCTCCAGGTTCCTGCCCTGTGTGAGTTCCTGTCCTGACTTCCTTTGGTGATGAACAGCAATGTGGAAGTGTAAGCTGAATAAACCCTTTCCTCCCCAACTTGCTTCTTGGTCATGATGTTTGTGCAGGAATAGAAACCCTGACTAAGACACTGGGTTATGGTTGACCTGGCTGGCTAACCTGTGCATCAGGCACTCAGCACTGTAAATAGGCAGAAGGGTGTGTCACAGAGAGCACCGTCCTTTCTGCTTACTGCCCTGCTTTGCTAAAGTTAATATTTTTGTGCCTTTGCTTGTGAAGTGTTTTGCTGCCTAGTTTTATTTTTCATAGTGTTCTCCCTTGTGGTTTGATATTGAGGTGACATGAGCCTCAGGAGTAAATTGGCAAGGCTCCATCTTGTCTGTTTTCAGACAGAGGCAGGGCAGTATCTCCTCTTAATAAACTCACCAGTATATGGCCTGAGATGATATACTTGGCAGAGTTTTGATTAGTAACTCAATTTTTAACCACTTGCAGTGTCTTTATTTTTTTTTCTTGAGCTATGGTTGGCAGCTTCTGTTTGTCTGGTAGCTTTTTTTTTTCATCTAGGTTATCTAATTTGTGTGTATAATTTTGCTTATAATATTTCCTTAAATTTTTTTGGATTTTTTCATACATTTATGGGGATGTTTCTTTTTCTTTTTTTTCTTTTTTGGTTTTTCGAGACAGGGTTTCTCTGTATCGAGTTCCAGGGCTGTCCTGGAACTCACTTTGTAGACCAGGCTGGCCTCGAACTCAGAAATCTGCCTGCCTCTGCCTCCCGAGTGCTGGGATTAAAGGCGTGCACCACCACGCCCGGCTATGGGGATGTTTCTATATACGTTTCTAATGTTGGTAGCTTCTGTTTTGTTTCCCCTCCTCCCTTAGTCCATCTGAGGATGAACTCACTAAAAAAACTAACCCCTCCTCCTAAAAAACAGATAACTTGGGCTGGGTGGTTGTGATACACACACTTGGGAGGCAGAGACAGATGGATCTCTATGAGTTCAAAGCCAGCCTGGTCCCCAGGGTGAGTTCCATGACAGCCAGGGGTACACAGAGAAACAACGACAACCACCACCACCACCACCACAACAAACCATATAACCTATGGATTCGTAGTCCTGTGTGTTCAGCTTACAGGCAGTCTGTACTTATAATAGTTCTTAGAGTACTTAGCCTAGGAAAAGCAAGTGAGTGCTGTGTGTGAGCCTGGAATATTCTTGATGTCAAAACAACAGACCCAGTTAAAAAATACAAGGCGATCCTACCTTATATATCCAAATATAAATAATTTTAAAAACTAGTACATTGATTTAATTTTTATAAAATAAAATATATGACATCTTAAAAAACAGGTCAGTATAAACTATTTTAGCAGAGAGAGAGAGAGAGACTTCCGTGGCCCTGGAAAGCCCAGGCCTTTAGAAGATCTGTCTTCTTGTGTGCATAATAGATTGATCAATATTTCCTCATTTTCATTTATTTTGTTTTTAAAGTATTTGTTAGCAGAAGTGTGCGTGTCCCACACTGTGAGTCCATGGAGCTCTGAGGACAGCTTGTGGGAGTCCATTCTTTGCTTCTCCCATGTGGATCTCAGGGAACAAGCCCAGCTTGTCAGCCTTGGTAGCAAGGATGGAAGATGGGCTAGCAAGATGACTCTCCAGGGACAAGGTGGCTGGAGCTAAACCCGATGCCTAATTTTGATCCTCAGAACCAGCGTGGTGGCTGAGGAGAACCAATTTTTAAGGGATGTTCTCTGACCTTCACATGTACATCATTGCATATGTGCCTCCCAAATAGACAGACAGACAGACAGACAGACAGACAGACAGACAGATGTACACAGATTGGCAAAGGAAAGAAGATTTTGGCTTACATTTCTAGGCTGCTGGTTCTATCTCTGCAGGACACAGAGACAGATGAATGATGGTATCCAGTGCATTTCTCCTCTGTATTTATCATGTACCCCATCTGTGGTGGTACCTGCAGTTTGGGTGTGCCTTCCCACTTCCATTAACCCAGTCTGAAAGCTCCCTCACAGGCATGCCCAGAAGTCATCTCCTTGCTTATTCTAGATCTTGTCAGCTTGAGAGTTGCTCTTACCCATCACACATGGAATGGGTGGATTGCATGGTAGCTCCGTTTTTTTATTTTTTTGATACTTTTTATTTACTTCCATAGTTACTCTACTGATTTATATCCCCATTAACAGTAGATAAGGATTACCCTCCCCAGCCTGCTCACCAGCACTCATTAGTGTTTTGATTCTTAATGATAGGCATTCTGAGACATGGGGCTGTCTCAGTGTGGTCTGGACGTGTGTTTCTCTGATGGCTACATAGGGCGGATGCTCCTCTTCATGAAGTCATTGCCCCTCTGTGCTGTCATTGAAACTGTGCCTCATTCACTAGTCCCTTTATTGATTGGCCTGATTGTCCTTCCAGTGTTTGGTTTTCAAGTCATTTACATAGTCTGCATGTTAAACTTCTGTGAGATAAACAGAAAGAGTTTTCTCCTATTCTGTGAGTTGCCTTTTGGTCTGCTTTGTGTGCAGGTGATTGTAAGTGGGTCATCTCGGTTGTCAGTTCTTGCCACTCTTGCTCTTGTCACCAGAGTCCCGTTCAGAAAGCCCTTGCACTCTCAGGGTTTCAGGTCTTTTGTTCAGGTCTTTGGTTTATTTCAAGTTAAATTTTTATAGCTACGAAAGGCAGGGCATCTATTTTCAATAGCTGGATTGCACACCCAGACTTCCTAGCACTGTTTGCTGGAGAGGCCCTCTTTCCTCCAGCCTGTGTCTTTGACATCTTTGTTGAAACCAGATGGCTATAGTTGTGTAGATTTATTTCTGGGACTTCTGGCCAATTGTAATGGCCCATGAGCCTGTTTGATGCTCATACCATGTTGTTTTTGTTACTATGACTCTGTAGCATATTTTGAAGTTGGGCACTGACCTATCTCCAACATTACTCTTTTGCTTAGGCTTTTTGGGGTATATGGCACATCTGCATGAATTTTAGGATTTTTTTTCTGGTCTTGTGATTGGGTTGAAGGTAAGCCTCTGTGACAGAGCCCTCACCTACTATGTTCAAGGTCCTGTAATTCAATACATTCTCTCTGTGTATTGAATTATCCCATGGTGGCCCATAAGCACACAACTAAGAAGAATTAGAGGACACCCAAGCTCTTCGCTATGTTTCTGAGCAAACCATTGCTTTGTTATGCTCAGGACACAGCTCTCCTCGAGAGATCAGGTTGCAGGGCATATAGAACAAACTGAAAATAATTTTCTCCTCTTGAATACCGTTAACTGGACCCCAGGAAGCAGAAATACTTACTTAACCCATAGCAGCAGGAGTCTAGGTGACTGGCCCATGTCACACAACAGGTTGAATGGGATGGGGACCCTTTTTGCTTTTAATCCTATTTTTAGCATCTGGAGAACTATTGTGATAAGTGTTCAGGTTGGGAGGGAAGCATTATGGGAGAGAGAAGAAAGCAGCCTTTTCAATTTAAAGGGTGTATTAATGATTGTAAGGAAAAGAATGACATAAGGTGGAAAACTGCCTCAAATTTATTTTTCAGTGGGGGGAAAAACATGCTTTCTATGGTGCATCAAACTGGCAGGCAATGTTAGCTGTCCAGAAAAAAAAAAAAAGGAAACCTTTAGTAAGTGGTTATTGATTTTTTTTCTCACTTCTTAAAGGTAAAAACTGAATATGGAGGGGAATAGCTCAGAACTATTGTAACTTGTTTGATGATGTTTAAGAAAATCAGACCTGAAGTTTTTTTTTTTTTTTAAGCACACATATTTAATGTGACCTAACTGCACAATAGCCTACTGCCTCTGTGACTTATTAGGTATTCTCCACGACTGTGCTAAGTGAAGGTTCAAATCTCAATTCAGAGTAAGCATGGTATATGGGAGTGTGGAGGAGGGTCTGAGGATGTCTGGTTAGTGTGGTAGGACCAGCGTTCACCGAGCTCCTTAGGGCTCAGAAGCTTCATGGGCCATGTGGGTGTTTCTGGACTTTGGCATTTACCGGCAGTGGGTTGGGGGTAGTCATAGGACCAGTCTCTCATTAAAGCAGAAAGGGAATTTCTAGATTGAATCCACTAAGTCAGTCTGAATATTCATCTACAGTGCTTTCAAAAATACTGTTTTACAAAGGCTTCTGGAAGCTATATCAGGACTAACAGGAGACAAGCAGGGAGGGGTACGAATGAAACACTAGGAGTTGACTTTTACATATGGCTTTTGGGCAAAAGACAGTTATTTTCCTTCATCCCCACAGTCAAGGTTAGCTGTGATTATAGCTTCATAAATCTCAAGTTAGGGGCAACTGGCTCGATTGGGATGTAGGAGGGAATTGCCACCAAGCAGCCCTGAAGAGCTGAGCTAGTGGAAACAAGAGGCTCAAATACGCACCCATGTCAAGGAGCCAAGGCATAGAGATTTGAAATATGCAGAAATCTTGCTGCGGTATCCAGTATACTGGCATCCAAAAAAATGGATTCTTCTACATATTTTGCCACATCAACAAAGTATTAAGAGCATACAGCATGGCCCCAGTTGTCTACAGAGGGAACTGGTGTGTGTGTGTGTGTGTGTGTATAGTGTTGAGTGTGGAACCAGCTCCTTCTTCATGAAGGGCTGATGTGATGGCAAGGCTGCTGCATTGAAGTCAAGATAAAGGAGTGATGTTCAATATTCTTTCACAAAATGTGGATTTTACTAAGGATGTTAAGACCTAAAGCAAAGTCAATTGTGCGAAGCTGGGGTGCAGAGAAAGATGTGTCAGGATGTCTCCTTGGGCTACATATGAACTACAGGAAGGTTCTTGAAGACGTTGAAGTGCTATGCCTCGAGTTTGGGGATTCTGATCTAACTAGTCATGGGTGCCTCTTAGGCATCAGTAATATTTGAATCTTTTTAGATTACTTCAGTGTGCGCTGACGGGTGCCAATAACTTCGCATACATCCTAGCATTCCCAGTGGAATCCATACAATGCCTCAATCTCATTCTCGGTCTTCTCCTGTAGGGAGTCGTGCTATTTCTTGTTTGTTCTCAAATTATCCCCATGGCCAATCAAGCCCCTCCACAGCTGGCAGGGAGCCACTGCCGCCATATGTCATGCCGTGTGTGGCCGGGTATTTCCCCCCCCCCCCATTGCTGTCTCCCCAGCTCCTTCCTTTACTCTCAAAACAAGATGGTTGGCCCACGGCTTGTATGCCTTGGGGGAAAATATCAAATCCCTTCCTCGGCCTGAAACCAAGCCTGGCATTCCACAGTGTGTAGAGACCATGGGGGAACACTCATCTGCTCGGGTTGCAGGAACATGGAGAAGCAAGGGGCCACGATCCATATGCAGCCCCAAAATCCTTAAAATAGTACGGGATGGCAGACAAATTGTATCTGGCCATTGGGCTCGCCTACACCCACCCCCTCACACCCTAGTCAGTCAGCATCTGTGTCCTTAACTGAGCTCCAAGAGAAAGAATTTGCTTCAGCCCATGGGAGACAGAGGAAGGTGAGGATGGTGATGGCTGCCTTTCTTTTGAAGGAGGTGATAGATACAGAGATTGGGCAATTGCGGATATGTGAGTGAGGGCACCTGGGGCGACCATCATGAGCAAAGCACAGTGGTGAGGAGTGACATTACAACTTAGGAACCCCACTGAAGAAAAGCGGGTTGGAGGCAGCAACTCCTCAGGGTGAGCTGGGTCACACTGCAGTAACAGACCCTCCAGGTCTCCGTGGCAACGATCTATTTCTCTCTGTTACACCATGGGTCAAGTGGGGACTCTGCTGTATGCTGTCCTGAGTCAGACTGATGGGCCTTCTACTTCCTGGACTACCCACATCTACTGTACGTTCAAAAATGAGGAGTGCTTGGCTTTTATTGGCTCTCGTCTGGGAGTGACACATCACTATGGTCCTGTTATTGGCCAGAACTAGCTGCATGGCAGCACCTTCCCGGAAGTACAACCTTCCCATAGGCCCAGATGGAGAGAAACTGCAGACGCTGGGGAAGGGGGCAGGGCTTAAATATCCCACCAGGGACCTTGGATGAAAGCTTTAAGTGGGAGACAGACTGTTAGAAGTGGAGTTATAAGGAAGCCGAGAAGAATACTTACGCCCATGCCTGGAAGTGCCTCTCCTCTTTCAGCTTTTCAGACATGTCTTTTACAAAGAAGGTACGATCTTCTCTGCTTTGGAAGAAATCTGTAATGGATTACAAAGCCCACTCCACCGCCCACCATTGACCTTTCAGTATTGGAAGGTAAATGCAGATCGAGGGTTTACTGGTTATTTCCTTAACCCAGGTCTAAGCTTTGTGTTCAGGTTCACTGTGTCGGGAAGAAACCCGTTGTGCTCACCCTCACATGAATTCTGAATCCACTTGTCAGTTAATTGACCCCCCCATACAATGGACAGAGAAATGCGATTTCTGGACAGAGTCTTTCTCCTCCCCATGGAAGGAGACAGAGTCTTGTCATGGACGGACACAAACGGTGGGAAAATGAAAAGCAATAGAATTGGGGATAGCGCTGAGGAGATGTCTCAGCAGGTGACGGCACTTACCTCTAAGCGTGGCAACCCGAGGTTGACCCCTGGGGCACACACGGACAGAACGTTGTCTCTGACCTTCATACCTATGGCATGTAATGCACACCCCAGCCAAAAAGACGAGTGAGTGCAGTGTAACAAGATATGCGAAAGAGAGATGACAGGTAATGTTTATAGTACATTGTCGACAAGATTCTTTTTTTTTCCCTATCAATTACTTTTGCTCATCTTTTCTTGTGTTCACGAATTAATCTTTATGCACAAATGCACATAGCAAGTATGGCATGTGTAAGGTTTGGCACTATTTTTGGTCTCAGGCATCAGCTAGAGGTATTTGAATGTGTCTCCCATGAGTCAGAGGACACTAATGTTGCTGAGGGCAGGATGTGAGGGTAAAGAGACAAGTGTATGTTTGTGAGCATGCATGTGTGTAAGAGTGTGTGTGTGTGGTGTGCATGCGTGTGTATAAAAGTGTGTGTGAGGGAGAGTGTGTGCATGAGTAAGTGTGCATGCATGCATGTATGTGCACACATACACACACACTTTTATACACACACACACACACACACACACACACACACACCACTCCAGCACCTTGTTATCAATAGGATCTAGTATAGAATCCAGACCTTGACAGTACACCTCTGTCTGCTTCACCTCACACCTCCAGGATCCGAGAACATCAGAACAGTAAATCAAAGTCCCAGAGCTCCTGGGACAGACAGATGAGTTTTCCATGGGAAATGCTGTGTGATCGAGCCCCGCAAGTAAGTCCTGGCTGCTTTGACTTCTTCTAGTTTCAGATGGAGAGGTTACTACCAACGTGGGCTGTGTGTGCGGACACTGGAACTTCTGAGAGTTTGAAAGCTAAGTTCCAGCTTCTTCCCAAGACCTGTTTTTTGTTCTCACAAGTCTGTAACAACCGGTTCTTCACAGTACGGATCTTGTGTTCCCACCTTGGTGCATGGGGTTAATATATTCCTTCAGGGCTCTCTCTCTTTGGTCCCTATGCATCTCAAATCCTGTTTGCCCTGGGAATTTTTAATAAACTTTTTTATTGTTTTCATCCTCACTGGGCTGGCTTTTATTACCAGTGTGCATTCCGATCGTTCAACTTCCTCAGGGTTCCCTGGGTCACATCCTCTCCGTCGGCTTGCAGTTGATTATTTAGACATTCATAAACTGTAGTGATTCAGAGGGACAAAGCATCCTGCTTTGTATCACATCTTAGGTTGGGACGTGCATACATTGTTTAAGAGTCCCTTAATATTGGTGGGATTAATTTTGTTTTCAAGTCAGAGTTGTAGAAGTGGGTCAGTTTTGAGTTCTTTACATATTTTAAATATTAATCTTTCATCAGGCATAAGGATAGCAAGATTTCCTATCATATCTAGCCATACCACTTCTGGAGAGGTAGCTTAAGAGCAGTGATACTTTTATATCCATATGTATTGCATCCTTATTCCAAATAGTCCAATTATGGAGTA